>NC_053028.1:176858108-177229169 GCF_003073215.2 Triticum urartu | reverse complement strand
CGGAATTACTAGGAAGTTTACGTAAGAACTTTCGTTACTTTAGGTGGATGCAGCATTATCGTACAAACTAAAATCCACCGCCCTGACATGTCACTAATGGGCAAATAAGTTTTCGAGTCTCTGGCCACTTGATGTTTCAAAAACAAATTCAGCTTTTGCGGAGACTTTGTCATTTAGGCTTAGACGCTTGCGGTGATCAGCACGCCATTCATTGTTGCGCCAGAGAATGCCAAACCTCATTACCTTGAGCACACTTGCCTCCAGAACAAAGAGCCTGGCCAATTTAATCTCAGATGTGCTGCCTCGGTAGTCGATCAAATCAATTTATGTAAGAGGGAGACCAAGGCATTCGATGAGATTGTTATAGTGCAGCACATTTTTCACTTTCGTGTCTTTTTTTATCTGCAAAAGAAGAGAACATATTAGAGTAGCTGGCTGCATAAGATTGCTGTGTCATCAAGAGGTACCAATATCATTCGCTCATATGATAGGGTTGGCTGGCTAGTGATATTTTTTCACTCTCTCTCTCTCTTTCTGTTTCCTCTCATTTAAATAGGAGCACGTGAAGATCTCGGGCATTTGTTGCCTTCCACTATGTAGATGATGCCATATTTCGCAAAAGTATGCCAGATAATACGCATCGATGTCAAATCAAAAGATTTTTGGCACCGCTCTCGCGATGTGAGAGAATTGGCACCGGTGTGCACACAGACCCACATGTATAAACAAATAAATCAAACCAACTACACTAGCCTCTCACTCTCCCAAACAAGTGTTTTTTATTGCCTCAGTCCTCTCTCTCTCCCGCATAGTGTTTTTTCATTGCGTGAGTTAATTTGGCACGGGAGCAAAGTAGGTGATTCAGATTGGGGCACCAGGTGAGCAATGGAGGGGCATCGATGCCAAATGCATCACAAGTGCATTTGGCACATGTTTTGGCCTACATAGCCCACTTTTGTACTCCCTCCGTCCCAAAATTCTCGTCTTAAATTTGTCTAAATACGGATGTATCTAGTTACATTTTAGTGTTAGATACATCCGTATCTAAACAAAGGTAAGACAAGAATTTTGGGACGGAGGGAATACTACCTCGTATTTAGTATAAAATTTTGACCATAGATTTACCTAAGAAAATGCCAATGCATGTCACTAAAAATTACACCATTTGAAATTATGTTCAAATACGAATCCAATGATATAGTTCTTAGTGACATGCATTACCATTTTGTCAGTTAAATCTATGGTCAAATTTTGTGTAACGCCCCGAGACCGTTGCGCCAGGTGTCTTCCAGTTTTTCGCTGTTGTTGCCTTGTCATTTGTTTGCGTGTCATGCATTTCATATCATGTCATCATGTGCATCGCATTTGCATACGTGTTCATCTCATGCATCCGAGCTTTTTCCCCGTTGTCCGTTTGCAATCCAACACTCCTACGTCCTCCGGCGCCTCCTTTTGTCTCTTTTCGTGAGCGGGTGTTAAACTGTCTCGGAACGGACTGAGATTTGCCAAGCGACCTTGGTTTACCACCCGTAGACCGCCTGTCAAGTTTCATGCCATTTGGAGTCCGTTTGTTACTCCAACGGTTAACCGGGGAACCGTAAAGGCCTCGTGTGTGTTGCAGCCCAACACCCCTCCAAAGTGGCCCAATCCCATCTAAACACCCTCCATCCTCTCGGTCTCCGATCACGATCGTGTGGCCGAAAACGGCACTTCAGTTGGACTTTCCCAGCTCCCTCTACCTATTTATATGTGTGCCTCCCCGAAATTTCGCGGATAAACCCTAGCCATCTCCCTCCTCGCGCCGCCGGACACGTCCATCCCGCGTCGGACATGTTCGCTAGACGTGTCACCCCGACGAATCATGGTGCGCCAAGTCGCCTACTCCGTCGCCCCAGCCAACCAGGCGCCGCCACCTCAGTGCGCCGCCTCCCTCTTTCTCCTCCCGCACCGCCGCGGCCTACCGGGGCCCGAGGCCGGCCCGCCCCGGGCCGCAACGGTCCTGAGCCACCGCGCGCCTGCCCCGCCGCTCGCGCTCGCCTCCACCACCTCCCGCCGATGACCTGCGCCGCTCCGCCGCCGATGACCGCGTGCGCTGCCGCCGGCCACAGCGCCGCCTTCGCCCAGTGCCGGGCCCGACCGCGCCTTGCCGCTGCCGCCGCCTTTGCCCGTCGCTGCCATGCGCCGCATCCCGCCGGCGCCGCCCCGTCCCTCCTCCGGCGAGCCCGGCCCCGCCTTGATCTGGATCCAGATCCAGATCCGCAGGTTGACTTCCCCCCCCCTCGAATTTTCTCTAAGTCCAGAGATTTGCATATTCTGGTGCTACCTTTGCCATGCCATATCTCCTCATCCGTAGCTCCGTTTTGCGTGCATGAGTTCTCAAATTGTTCATAAGGATGTCCTCTTCATTTCAATCCATTGCATCATGCTTGTTTGAGTCCATCTTGATGCCCTAATTGCTGTTGCAAGAGTGCTTCATAATGTTAGGTGTTGATTCTTATCAGTTATGAGCATTTGTCATTTTTGCCACGATTATTGTGTGCCTCCTATGGACTTGAGCCCTACATGTGTTTTGTTATACGCCATGCCATCTTTACAGGGGTGTATGCCATGTATTTTTGTGATCAATGTGGTGAATAGCACAAGCATGCAAAGTAGCTCTCGTGATGTTGCTGATTTCAGAGACTTAGAATTTCACTAAGTCTTTGCTCTGCTGTTATTTTTATGCCATGTATTCATGTTGCTACAGAGTGATCCATGCTTCTTTTGAGTATGTTCAGTAAGGATGATTTTGAGATATTGTTATGCTCTATACATCCATGCCCTTGTTTGAATTTATGGAGTGCCCTAGCATGACTCAATCTTGCTCTACTTTTGATATAAAATGTTCCTGGCAGATTGTTTACGTGTTAATCAATTTTGCCAAGGTTGTTGTAGTTGATCCTTTCATGCTATGAGATTGTTCTTGCCATGGATAGCTTCTTGATCATGTGTTCTTGCTGGGTGTATGCTTAGCTTGTCATGATATGCCTTGTGGTTAGTGCATCGAGCTCGCAAACATGCCTTCGTAACTCTGTTTTTGCCATGTATAGTTTTCTGCTAAGTCTGAATCTGCTAACGAAACTTGCTATGTTTACATGGTTGCCATCATATCTTATGATCCTTTTTGACTTATGGTCAGTAAGGAACTTTTGTTATACGCTTTGAGTAGATTCATGCCATTCCTTGTATTGCTATGATCAGATCATGTAGCATGTTGATATCTTGATCTAAACATTGCTTCCTGATGTTAATTCCTGACATGTTATTTTCACTAAGTCTGTGATGCTGATATATTTTGCCCTTTTGCCATGCTTGTTTGAACCTGCTATTGTGTGATTTAGCCGTAGCTCAGTGTTCATGTTTTGTCAGTCATCTTGAGTAGATCACTACCATGTGCTTTGTTGCTATGTTAGAGTGCAGTAGCTTAGTTTCTTGTTGCATTCTAGATGGCATTGTGCTGTTAATCGCAGATTTGTGCCATTATTGTTTTGCTTGCCATTTGCAAACCGTGCATCCAATTCCAATGATATTTATATCGATTTCGACCGAAATCAACTCATCTTTCCAGCGGCACTCTTGGTTTGCCAAGTTGAGGCCTGGTTCAATCTTTTCCTTCTGGAGCACGCATATGCATTGCATATCACATCTCGCATATCATGCCATGTTTTGCATCATGTTGCTTGCGCATTGCACCGTGGTTGATTGTTGTTTCCTTTGCTTGTGTTCTTGCCTTGGGTAGAGCCGGGAGTCGAGTTCGTGTTCGAGGAACCCGTTGAGTATGATTACGAGGATCAAGCTTTCGTCTTCTCGGAGAACTTTGCAGGCAAGATGACCATACCCTCGAAATCACTTTTGTTGTGGAATTGTCACGGCAGATGTCCTTAGTGTCAGGACTTAGTCGCGAGGCCAACGCATCTATGTGGTAGCTTGAGAGGGGTTGAGCGGGATGAGAGACGCGGTGTTTTACCCAGGTTCGGCCCCTCACGGTGGAGGTAAAAGCCTACATCCTGCTTCATTGATATTGATGATGATCATCATGGTTACAAGAGTGCTCTATCTCGAGAGCTATTGTCTAAACCTAACTTGTCCAACTTGTGAATCTTGTGAATCTTGTCCCTCTTGGGGTGCCCTGCCCCTCCTTATATATGTTGAAGGGGCGGTTTACATGACTAGTCCTATTAGGATTAGGATTACTCTATTACAAGTGGATTCCTAGTCTTGCTTCCTTTGTAAGGGAATATTCCTTATGCTTTCCTCTTAAGCCGGCCCACCATAATACGAGCCGGCCTTCCATGAACCGTCTGCTTGGGCCACCGGGTCTTGTTGCTCCTCTGTTCCACCGGCCGGGTTCCCAATGAGTCACCTGGCTCGGCGAGGTCATCAGTGAGTGGAGATCCGGGCGGATCACTTAGTGAGTCGCCAAGTCAGGGCGGGTCACCAGTGAATCGCCAAGTCTGTCCGGTCATATTTTCGGCCGGGTCATACTGCAGGGTATATCCCGACATTAGCCCCAGTTTAATTTGGATTTATCCATGTTAAACTGATCCTGCAAAATAGACACAAGAACAAATTTGACAGGTTGTGCTCCCGGTTAAAAATTCTTGTAAGCCGGCGTGTGATCATCGTTAAGTCCTCGTCATTTCCTTGTTGATATCTACATGTCCATGATCTTATAGCAAATCTCCCTTAGCAGATATGTTTTGACTTTGTCAATGTAAAAAATCCAGATACTTCTTTTGAGAAATCCGGGCCAATAGGCCAGCTTCAAAGTCAATTTGCTGACATTGGTCTCTTGTAGAGAAATATTGTAACAAATAATCCACTTGAATCAACTTCCAAAGCGCCGGCTTAAAAAATATTGGTCTTGAAATACTCATCTGACTTTCAGCCGGCTTGTAGAATTTTGCTGGTTTATCATTGCAAAAATATCCGGTTTGTAAATATTGATAGCACTGGGTCATAATTGTTGCCGACGCCGGGTCATAGTTATTTGTGACGCCAGGTCAATCTGGTTTACTCAAAACTGAGAATTTGAAGATTTTTCTCCCTTATATCCATATTACCTGTAGCCCCCAAGTCTTGAGCAGAAACGAAGTGATGACTTAAGACTTCCTTCAATATAAATATTGCTATTTTGAAGAAATCCATGTTGTTCATCTTAGTCACTGGTAAAGAGTGAATACTCCATATATGTAGCCCCCAAGTGCCGGGTTGTCATGCTTGCAGCAACCTGGGACTTGTAATTGCCATATACTCATAAAAGCTTCAACCAGTGTAGCCCCCAATGGGCCGGGTCATTAAGAAATCATGAGTAGCCACTTTATAAATATGATCATATAGACTTGAACAACAACGTGAAGCCCCCAAGGGCTGGCTTAGTAAGATAATATTGAGCTGGGACTTTATAAATATTTCTTTTGAAAAGAACATCATATGATGTAACCCCCATCATGGGGCTTGAACCCACGTCCACAAGGTTAAGAGCTTTGTGATTTACCAACTGAGTAGTGGACCCTTCAATATAATGGGATAAAATCTTATGTATCTTGAATGGTTAACAAGAGCAATTGGTAGCCCCCAAGGGCCGGCTCATTATGATGTGATGAGTCGGGTCTTCAATAAGGCCAGTAAAATTGTCTTTGCATTAGCCCCCAAGTGCCATGGTGCATGCTGGTAGTGACATGGGACTTGCATATTTGATATAATTTCAATATGAATAAGGTAGCCACCAAGTGCCGGGTTGTAAGCCTGCAGCAACTCGGGACTATTCCTTCCATTGTAGAATAAATCATATTCATTGATAAAACACTAGCTATTGCGCTGAAGCGACTTTGAAAACCTCAATCATAATAATAGTTACTGATAACCATAATAAAAATCCAGCCATGTTGGCTATTAAAGATTTCAATAACCCGGTTTGAAAACCTCAGTCACTCAATATCATAATGAAAATCTAGCCAAGTTTGGCTATTTAAAGATTCAAGTACCTTATCTGTTGACAAGTAAATCCGGAGCTTTAGATACCCGGTGGCTCTTGGCTGACGGCGATTTAATATGCTTCCATTGTAAGCCGGAATTTTATAACCCGGCGGCTTATAGCCTTTGAGAAAATCAAGAATTGATAACCCTTTTGAGACACCAATTTCAATCTTTGATGATGGGCTGGAACTTAATCATTTATGTAAGTCATAGCTCTGTAAATCCTGCACAGAGTTTAAACAACATATGCCCTGGCGACTTAACGTTAAAAGCCAGGGCAGGTAACTACTCAAATGTAGTCTTATCCTGCACATAAGTAAATCATAAGATCCCCTTGCAGTTTACCACAGGGCGGATCATAATATCCCACATATAACTATTGTGATATTTAATTTGTACTACCGGTTTACATGACCTGTGCAGTAAGGGTGATAACCCAATCCTTAGAAGCCAATACTTCCAAATATATGATGATTGTCACATGCTGGCGACTTATCGTCCAAAGCCAAGCCGGGTTTAAATGAAACCACACTTATATGCTTCAGATATGAGCAAAAAGTCTCAAAACCCAAAAGATTGTTTGCAAAAACTTAAACCAAATAAAAATCGAGGTTTTCTGATTCGAATACGATCAGTAAACTGTTCCAAAGGGGTTAAGCTAGGACTTCAAATACGATCATGTAGCCCCCAGTGGCTTTGGCGTTGCGCCGATCAAGAGGGTACCAACAGCTATGTTCTCTTTGGTTCCAATACGACCTATGTTTGAACAGGAAGCCCCCAAATGACCTTGCGAGGTTTTTAACGACCCTGATTCGAATATGATCCAAGTCGGACCCAAGAGGGGTTAAGCTATGGTTCGAATACGATCAAGAAGCCCCCTAGTGAGTTTGGCTTTGCGCCGATCAAAAGGGTTACGACAGCTGTGTTCTCTTTGGTTCAAATACGACCTATGTTTGAATAGGAAGCCCCCAAGTGACCTGTAAATGTGGCTACGAGCCAGATCAAAGGGTAATCATAGCTTAGCTCAATAAGCCGAAAGCCCCCAAGTGATATATTTCTGAGTTGTGCTCGCCGGGTGCTTATGTTTGAGTTTTGATGTGCAACAAACTCTCTTTGGTCCCTGTAATTTTTCCTGAAAACTCAAACTTGAGCCGGATTGTAAATCGAAGCATCATTGTTAGGCGGAAATTTTCTGACGGCCTTTAATTTTTTTACCAATAAGGCAGTAGCCTCCTGGGCCGGGTTATTTTTCCCTCCAATGATCCGGAGTTCTTGAATCTGCTTTAAATTGGCAATCATTTACTGAGTCATGTCATCGTAGCCCCCGAGTCTCAAGGCGACTTGAGGAGTTGGCTTGAGATTCTTCATAATTAACCGTAATATAGACCGGTTTGAATCCTGCATGGGACATCTTGCAAACCGGGGTAATTGCTCTTTTATAGAAAGCAAAAGCAATATATAAAAAATATGCTGGATGGATTTCACCTGATGCGTCAGGTCACCAATTATCACCGCGGAGTTGATGATCACCATGGTGAAACTGAAATCAATCACGACCGAGTCGGCCGCGGGTGCTGACAGATCTGTCGTCCGCGGCGTTTTAAACCGGTGTGGACATGAGAGTCGACCGCGGCGTTGTAAGCCAGTGCGGCCGCGAGAGACGGCCACGGCATTGTAAGCCGGTGCGGCCGCGAGAGACGGTCACGGCGTTGTAAGATAGTGCGGGAGTCCGTTGAGTAATGATGACCACCTGTGCCCAAAGATGTTGTCGTGCCTCCATCTCTGCGGCATAATATCACTTTTTGTCATAAATAATTGCCCTGCATAAAATATATTGCACACCAAGGCAAAGATAAACTTGTTCTTTGACAAAAACAACATGTGCTAATAAATCAAACTTGAATGGATAAAACCTGATTTGTTTGGACGAGGGATGATCCGTTTATCACGACAGAGGTGGCTCAGGCAGACCAGCGACTCAATATGGTACCGGCGGCTCAGGTAGACCGTCGACTTAATATAATTCCAGCGGCTCAAAGCGGCAAGGGCGGCTCAACGCGGCTCTGGCAGGTTGACGTAGATTAAGTCGCACAGCCGGCAGCTTGCACATACCTGTTCCATCAGTAAGCGGGCTCAGACGCCAGTGCGTGATGGTGCTGACGTATGCTTCATAGGCACAACATGGCACCTCCTTTGCTGCACATAAAAACATACAGACCAAAGTAATTGTTCTTTGATGAAAACAATATGAGTAGTCCGCGGCGTTGCAAGACGGTGCGGACGGGGAAAATCGGCACCGGTGTCGTAAACCGGCACGGACGGATGAGTTTAATCGCGGGCGCGGTCCCGGCAAGCTGATGTAAATCGGGCCGTAAGAGCGGCGTTTTGCACGCGTCCATTCAACACCGGGCAGGATGTTGCCAGCGCATGCTCCGCACCCATGGTATAAACCACGTTTATAATGAATAATTGTCCTGCATATCAAAATATACGGTCTAAGGTAATTTTGTTCGAATGAAATAATATGTGCTTAAAAATAAATAAGATAAATAGCACATGATTCGTCCAGACGACAGCTGATCTTTAGCTGACGGTTTACTGTAGGTGTCAGTCGTGTGACCCGGTCGAAGTGACCCATCGGCAGAAGCAGGCGAATCGGTCGACTCTGGCGGATTGGAGATTGTGTCTTTCATGCCCACGTAATATGCATCAGATTTTGACCCGTGTTTTGATGTATTGACAGCAGCAATTTTGTCTTGGCACGCAGCACAATAATTGATGTGTTGATGTACTAGTTGATGTCTCTTGTCGTCCAGGAGCTAGTGAATCTGTCAAGCTTTGCAATAATCAGCACCTGGAACTTTGATTCATGTGCATGTGCGAGATCAATCCGGATACTTCACGGGGCTGAAGCAACTGTCTTGATCGCCGCTGTACCAATGGATGATGCTCGTGACGTGTCTTTAGCTGTCTTTGATCACCTCGGACTTGGACAACTATCCGTTAGGGGCTCATCTATTTAGCCGCAGCATGACGAGGCCGTAGCGGTAAAGGCGGGCCGGCTCAAGGTAGCGACGGGCGATGATACTCGTGACTCATGGCGGGAACCAAGATGGTTTAGTCATGGCCACCGGAGCGGCCCGGCCCAAGGTCCAAGGCAGCAACTGAAGCAGTGCGTGGTGGCGGCTCGGTCGAGGCCAGCGCCGGCTCAGGCTGCATCATCGAGCGCAACAAACCAAAAAGAAAACTTGCGAGATGTCTCTAGAAAAGACAGATCTGATTTCCCATTGATGATCGTCCGGCTGTGTGAATCGAAATAACTAGTATCTTCATGTGGTAGATTTAATGAACTTGCTTCGAAATCCGTGCCAAGCTAAATAACTCCCTTGTGGTTTGGCTGCCATCGACCCCATAGTTCTGCACACGGACAGATTCCATTGACTTTGTTTATTAGTAGTAGATCCCTAATTTGCTTCATACTGCCTCGGGCTGCAGCTTTTCCCTGTGCTCCCACGAGGTGAGTCTGAAAACAGTCTTCGGGGGTATTGATTGCAGGCCGTCCGAGGACGCATGTAGATGCCAACTGGATCCGCCTCGAGGTGTTTATGTAAAACACAAGTAAATTAGATAAGGAAGAAACGCCCACGGCGGCGCTTTTGCTCCAGCTTTTATTCCGTCAGAAAATTGTGATCATCTTCCTCCGGCCAAACGCGAACTCCTCGAACCCTAGATGAGAACCCTCCAAAAACTCAACACCACCGTGCGCAGGCCCCACGGTGGGCGCCAACTGTCGTGGAATTGTCACGGCAGATGTCCTTAGTGTTAGGACTTAGTCGCGTGGCCAACGCATCTATGTGGTAGCTTGAGAGGGGTTGAGCGGGACGAGAGACGCGATGTTTTACACAGGTTCGGCCCCTCATGGTGGAGGTAAAATCCTACATCCTGCTTCATTGATATTGATGATGATCATCACGGTTACAAGAGTGCTCTATCTCGAGAGCTATTGTCTAAACCTAACTTGTCCAACTTGTGAATCTTGTCCCTCTTGGAGTGCCCTGCCCCTCCTTATATATGTTGCAGGGGCGGTTTACATGACTAATCCTATTAGGATTAGGATTACTCTGTTACAAGTGGAGTCCTAGTGTTGCTTCGTTTGTAAGGTAATATTCCTTATGCTTTCCTCTTAAGCTGACCCACCATAATACGAGCCGGCCTTCCATGAACCGTCTGCTTGGGCCACCGGGTCTTGTTGCTCCTCTGTTCCACCGGCCGGGTCAACAATGAGTCACCTGGCTCGGCCGGGTCATCAGTGAGTGGAGAGATCTGGGCAGGTCACTTAGTGAGTCGCCAAGTCAGGGCGGGTCACCAGTGAATCGCCAAGTCCGTCCGGTCATACTTCCAGCCGGGTCATACCGCAGGGTATATCCCCGACAACTTCTATCTTTTCTTACTAGTTGCTCGCTCTTTCGCTATGCTGCGATACCTACCACTTGCTATATCAGGGCTCCCATATTTCTAAGCCAAGCCTCTAACCCACCTTTCCTAGCAAACCGTTGTTTGGCTATGTTGCCGTTTTGCTCAGCCCCTCTTATAGCGTTGCTAGTTGCAGGTGAAGATGGAGTTTGTTCCATGTTGGAACATGGATATGTTGGGATATCATAATATCTCTTATTTAATAATGCACCTATATACTTGGTAAAGGGTGGAAGGCTCGGCCTTATTCCTGGTGTTTTGTTCCACTCTTGCCGCCCTTGTTTCCATCATACCGGTTTTATGTTCCTTGATTTTGTGTTCCTTACGCGGTTGGGTTATAATGGGAACCCCTTGACAGTTCGCCTTTAATAAAACTCCTCCAGCAAGGTCCAACCTTGGTTTTACCATTTGCCACCTAAGCCTTTTTCCCTTGGGTTCTGCAGACTCAAGGGTGATCTTTATTTTAAACCCCCGGGCCAGTGCTCCTCTGAGTGTTGGTCCAACCTGTCAACCGCCGATGGCCACCAGGGGCAACTCTGGGTTGGCCTACCGGAAGTTTGGACAATCCGGCACTGCAAGAAATTTGTTAGTCCATGACAGATCTAATCTGTCATAGGTCTGTACAAAACCATCATAGATGTGCATCCTTGACGAATTTCAAATCCGTCATGTATATCGCGTCATAATTTGACATCGTACCTTCGGTGACGGTTCTTGACCGTCATGGGTCTACCCCAAGCCCGCCCCAGCACTAACTAGGCCCGTGCCTGTGTGACGAAACAAACCATGATGGATTGATGCCACGTAGGATTTTTGATTGGCCTATTGGAATGACGTGGCTCCCAGATGGACACTGTTTTTTTCATAGAATTGTCACGGGTTTTAGCACAATTTAAATTATTCAAGCACATTTTTTCACCTAATTTTGGCTCAGTACATATTTCTAGCATAATATTAGAAAGATCTTAATGCCGGTTTTAGCTTAAGATTAAGTATTTCTACACAGATCATAATGACAATTTATGTAACCATCATCCTGTATTATAATGCCAGTTTTACTCATAATGCTAGTTTTACACAGATCATTATGCCAGTTTTACATAGATCATAATGCCAATTTATGCAACCATCAACTGTATCTACAGAATACACATCATTAATAAAGCAACATTACAAGAACATTTACATCAACCATTACAACCTAACTAGCACCACAGAATATATTCGATCGTGGAGACCCAATTCTATAGCTGCTCGGCTATGCCCTCAAGCTCATCCATCTCCCAACAATGATAAAAGGTGGTGTTCAGATCTGCATAAATTAGGAGAAGAATATTAAGTGAAAGTAAGATAATGAATTTTGAGCTACTAAAGTTTGCTAATTATAGCATTCCGATCTAAGCTAAATGAATTACAACAAACATAAACAATGAATTACATGTTGTCCAAAATTTCTTAACCTAAACATGACTACAAATGAGAATACCAAAGTGTCTACTGTATAAAATAATTATAAACATGAGGTTTCTTAGAATTGATCCAAATAGAAGTGTGTCAAACAGATGTGTAATCTAGTTGACCTATAAGTGACAACGTAACAGAACATATATCACAAAACTCCAATTACTACAACAGCACGAGTTGAAGCAATATAAATCCGTTGAATAAAAAATTCAAATTAGAAATATATATATAAGCAAGCATCATACTGTAATGACAAAAATATGATACTTCAACTAACAACAAAAGCTGTTCCAACTAATGCACTCTGTATAAAACTTTTATAACTGTAGCTCGAATGGGTTGTGATTCTGGAAACTACAACAGTGGGAATTAAGTAGCTTATGGCATATAGCACCAACCATTATACCAAGAGAATTTGCATCGGATAAGACCTCATACCAAGCACTAGGCGACATAATTTCCTTATGTCCATGCTTGCTTCCTAAAAAGAGTTGAAAAACAATGGAGGAAAGATTGTCTAAATTTATTCAAGGATCTCAATCATTTCAATGCAGCAAGGATGCCAGGAAGCACATGGTATATAGATTCAAAGTTGATATACCTTCTTAAGAATGTTGGGTGTTAGATTTCAAAGTGGCACAAACTGTTGAGTATTTTTCCAAAGCCTACACAAGATCAGGTGATGTGAATGCACCTGCAAGCACAATATTCAGACTGTGAGCTACAATATTAAGACTTAGATGTAAAAAAATTAAGAAGTTTGTTAGATGTTAGATTCACACTATCATTTACCAAAATTGAGATAGATACCAGTAGTATCAATCTTTTATTATTATTAATCTCTAATTCCTTTAGTTGGATCCTAGTTTTTTACGTGTTTCTATAAAAAACAGAACTTTTTAGCCAATAATAAACCTAAGTTATTATTCAAAATGTAGTGATTTTTATAGTTGCCTTTTCAAGCATGGTACATATTTTCCTGTGCCTAGAATATCTTTAAGCTATTAATTTAGAAATTTATGCAAGATGCAAACAGTTCCACCAGTAAGCATTTGATATATTGTATATTCGTATATCACAAAACAAAGTCTTAGCTTATTGCAAAGCGATGATACAAAATTAAAACATATCATAGAGAACGCGCTACACATTGTATGCCGAATAGAATAAATGATGAGAGGCAAGTTCCAACTCCATTGTCCAGAATATATGGAATGTGGTATATATCAAGTAGATATTGATCTGGCTGTCCAACATTCTCTAAAGGAAGAATTACGACTACGAAAATACATGTTAGCTCTTAACACGTAAAAGACAGAGTCGACGGGATCAATGCTTTTCTAAATTGTGTCCAAACGCCATACAGAACATGTAACAAACATGTTCAGCTTGAACCCTAGACACAATTGCAATTCAAATTCACATCTTAGAACAACGATCACCATTGCAGGTCCAAGAGTAATTTACAAGGCAATGCAAAACAGTAAAACGGGAGTGAGAGAGCAGCATTTACATTTTGCTATGCACAAAATTCAAGAAGTGAGATACTATATTCAGACTCTAAAAAATCTAGATTCAGACTGTCAGTTACCCAAATCAAGATATACACTAATAAATCAATATGTCAATCACATGAAACAACAAAGAATACTTGTATGAACACAATGCATTTTCTCGACTAAATACATGCCTACAAAGAAGATAAGTGTAGGCATCAAAATCATCCATTTCCACCTGCAACTGTTCAGGATTATTGTGCAGAGGAGGTCGAGATTACGATAGAGGAGGTCAGGGTCGCCACCATCCAGCCCCAACGCGCGCGAGCACGTCGAGTTAGGGGGCTCCATCCAGGAGGCGGAGAGGGTGCGGTGTGGGACAGAGAGGAACCGACGGAGACACACCAGCGATGGTTGTGATGCTGCAATCGAAACCCTAACCACGGCTAGGGGTCGCGGGCGAGCGCCGGACACCGGGAGCGGCAGATCCAGGAGGCCTGGAGGACCCGGGGGGCGGAGATCACAGACAAGCTCGAGAGTGTGCTGCGCAGGGGCGGACGTTGCCGAAATCGACGGGCTGTCGCTGCACGAGGGATTTCATGAGAGATAGACAGGTTGTGAGAGGGATGGGTGAATGGGGGTGCGGCGGATCTGGCGGCTGGCCCGAGCTGTGAGGTGAGTGGAGGGAAGGGGACGGCCGGCGGTGAGCTGTGGTGGGAGGAAGACTGGTGGCAGGTGGTGGGTGGCGGCGAGGGCTGGGAGAGGAGGGAGTTAGGAGGGGCTGCGAATGAGGGGGGAGAAGGGACCGAACAAGAGGGTTTAGGGTTAGCCTTTTATACCAGGAATGGTTAGTCGGGCTTTGGCGGGCTTGGGAGGGCTTGAGCGGGCTTGCGGGGGATGTACTGGGCTGTCCATGACAGTTTCTGAAAATGTCATGGGAAATCCGTCATGCATTAATAAGTTTCTTGTAGTGCGGTGTGCCCTGAGAACGAGATATGTGCTTCTCCTATCAGGATTTTTCGACACATTGGGGCGGCTTAGCTGGTCTTGTTTTACCATTGTCGAAATGTCTTGTAACCGGGATTCCGAGTCTGATCGGGTCTTCCTGGGAGAAGGAATATCCTTCGTTGACCGTGAGAGCTTGTGATGGGCTAAGTTGGGACACCCCTGCAGGGATTTGAACTTTCGAAAGCCGTGCCCGCGGTTATGGGCAGATGGGAATTTGTTAATATCCGGTTGTAGAGAACTTGACACTTAACTTAATTAAAATGCATCAACCGCGTGTTTAGCCGTGATTGTCTCTTTCCGGCGAAGTCCGGAAAGTGAACACGGTTCTTGTGTTATGTTTGAACGTAAGTAGTTTCAGGATCACTTCTTGATCATTTCTAGTTCACGACCGTGCTTTGCTTCTCTTCTCGCTCTCATTTGTGTAAGTCAGCCACCATATATGCTAGTGCTTGCTGCAGCTCCACCTCACCACCCTTTCCTTCCCATAAGCATAAATAGTCTTGATCGCGAGGGTGTGAGATTGCTGAGTCCCCGTGACTCACAGATTACTTCCAAAACCAATTTGGAGGTGCCGATGATACCAGTGCAGGTGACACAACTGATCTCACGTGGGAGCTCGATGAAGATCGTGTTCGTTGTGTTGTTTCGTTTCCAGTTGATCAGTAGTGGAGCACAGTCGGGGCGATCGGGGATCTAGCATTCGGGATTGTCTTTATTTTGGTTCTGTAGTCGGACCTTGATTGTATTCTGGATGATGTAATGCTATATTTATGTATTGTGTGAAGTGGCGATTGTAAGCCAACTCTTTATCCCTTTCTTATTCAGTACATGGGATGTGTAAAGATTACCCCTCTTGCGACATGCCTACAATGCGGTTATGCCTCTAAGTCGTGCTTCGACACGTGGGAGATATAGTCGCATCATGGGTGTTACATTTTGATACTACAAAATAGGAAGAGTAAACCAGGACAGAGGTAGTACTTGCTCTTAGGGTAACCATAGAGTTACTGGAGTAGTCTAAGTTACTTTCCACTATGACTAGCCAATGCTACTATAGTAGTACATCATAAAAACGACGCAGGTGATCACGTGAGAAAAAATACTAAAAACATTTCTTTCGGTGAAGTGCGTAGATGCAGTTTTGAATTCTACACTTGTCATCGTAATTTTGGAAAATTACGAAAAAATTGAGCTACGTTGTGATTACCGTTTACTTATAGGAAAGAAGTTTCACCTCGACGAGTAGCTTCTCCGTGCAAGGAATCCAACAACTTGATCCAGATTGGGGCCGATAGATTTTAGTGCTAAGATCTTCACTGTGCGCATGGACTGGGTCAAGCTTGTGGGAATCATTTTCTGGAAGACGGTCGTAAATACATCAAGAAGAAATTTAAAAATGTGAATTCAAGAAGATGAAGAAGAAACTGGATGTTGTACCTGAACGATTACGGATCCAATAACGAGTTCGGAGAATTTGGCAGATGAGTACAGCAACGCTGTCAATTTTGGTGCGTCAGTGACCCTGATTTTTGTTGCACCTTCTAGATCCGATACAAGCAATCTCTCAAGGAAAGGCGCATTCTCCATGATCATAATGTGGAACAGCTGGAGTGATCTCTTCCCAATTGATGTCTTGTTGCGGGGCCAGCAAGACACATAAATCCATCGAAGATTCGTCGAGGTGATGTGGAGGCTAATGATCCCGTGGATCTGCTCAAGCCGAAGGTACTCGAGCGCAGTATAGTTGCGGAGCAGGTGCTCCATAGCCTTCTTCGAGATGACAACGTCGAAGAGGTCGAGCTGCTTCAGTTGAGGGAGAAGAAGGGCGGGCGCGACATTAATCTGGGGAAGATAGCAGCAGCTGAAGCTGGCACGGCGCAGCGTTGGCGTGAGGCGGAGCGCCGACGGCGGCAGAGAGCGACATCATCCAGCTTCAAAGCTGAGCTCCTCGAGCTGATCTAGAGCGGGGGATAATAACCACTCGTCGAACTTGGGTTGGACCTTGCAGTTGGTACTGAACATGCGGATGTCAAGGCGTCTGGCTGGTCCAGGGTGCGATGAAAGGATCTTGGAGATGCGGCCATGCGTTTGCAATCCCCGTCGCAGAGGCAGCTATCGACGGTGAGGTTGAGGGGGACGCAGCGCCAGAGGGGGTGCCACCGCCGGGAGAGCAGGGTGGTCTGCACGGCAGATTTTGTGGGGAGGAGGACGATGATGACAAGCAGCATGTCATCGGGGAGGCTGCTGATGAAGTAAAGGCTCGCCGGATGCAATTTTGGCTCGAGCCGCCTCCGCTTGTTGGCTGCCTCGCCGTCCATCTCAACCGGCAGCGATGCCGGTGTACACGTGTGCTGGTGTGTGTTTTGTGCTGGGGTGTGCGCGAGTGCGTCCTTCTGTGCATGCCACCTCGCAGTTGTGAATTGTGCGCGAGTGCGTCCTTTGCGCGCAAGAAGTTTGTCCTCAATGCGCCCTCAATTTACTAGCATGCGGGGTGCATGTGGATTGGTTGACTAGTCAATTAAACAATATACAGAGCTATACGTTGACACAGTGAGTGTCGGGACCCCAATCCTAAGTCACACCGATCTAGCATGTAACACTTCATATCACTTTGCGGCCTAACGCACGGTATTCCCACGGGTGTCACCTTACCTGTACCGGGACCGTTTGCGCCTTTTGGCTCACGTATATGACAGTGTAGCTAGCATCCATATGACAAAGAACCCGGGCTGACATGACTAGTCACGAACCCAATGTAGCACTAACTTACAGGGACAGGCATACATGAATCAACCTCGAGCATGTCGGTCAACAGCGTATGAATCCGGGCTGTAGCAGGCTAGGCAGGACTCCGGATGTCACCGCGTGACATTTCCCCGAAGGGACAGACACAGGAACGAAGTGAATCACATGCCGGCCAGTCAAATGTTTCGGAGCAGTAGTACTGGGCTAGCAGGACTTCGGTGAACCGGGCTGTAGCGGACTACAATGGCTCATGGAAGCACAAGACTACATTTCCCCATAAGAGAGGCTACCAGGGATAAACAACTAGGTTGTCGGATCCCACACATAGCAATACACGTTACACGTACACATAACATGCAAGTATGTGTTGTACAACATGGCATCACAACATAACTCAAACTCATATAGATAAAGGCCCAGAAGAGCCACATGGTATTCAATACAAACAGGGGTCTCATGACCCATCATTCAGAGCATACAAGCAACAGAAGCATTACATCTCTGAGTACAGAAAACTACAAAAGGAAAAGACTAAGAAGCCTGACTAAACACGACCCTCCCAAGGGTACAAGATCGTAGCTGAGATACAAGCTACTCGTCGAAGTCACTAGTGTAACCAACTGCAAAACATAAATAAGAAAACGTGAGTACAAAGGTACTCAGCAAGTCTTACATCAGAGCTATCTATATATGCAACATTATCAACAAGGGGGGTGGAGTTAATAGCAGCAAGCCAGCTTTGACTCGGTGGCTAGCCTATACTACGAGTATTAGAAACTTCTTTGAGGTGAGAAGATGCACACGAGTCCACATATTGACCATATCAATACTCCACTATGGATCCGTTCCCGTCTCCCTACGAGAAGGCCATCGATAGCACTCACGCTTATCTTGCGGATTTTAGGGTATCCACTTCAAGTTGTCTATGTACTACATAAGTCCTCCAACTTTCCATATCCGAGGAAAACGGCTATTTGAATAGATAATGTTGACCCTGCAGGGTTGTACTTCTTCACACACGCTCTCGCCACTTATAGCCCTGTACACGTCATGTACCTCGGCAACCTTTAAGCGGAAGCCGGGCGAGGGTGTCGGCCACGACCTGACTAACCACACAAGTCTCTCATCCAGGTTTATCGCCTATTTGGGTTCCATCCGCAAGGAGATCCGGCCGGGGTGTCGATCACGGCCCCAAACGATGTGAGCAGGGTTCCCAAGCCCACCATCTGGGTGCCACTTGGTACACCGTGCCACGGTGCCTAGTCTGTCCCAAGCCCGTCCCGTCGGACACCACCTGGTAGACAAGTAGCACTACCTACAAACGCTAGAAACTAGTTGCAACTCCTGGAGAGAGATCAAGTGGATTAATAAGCCAAGAGGGGCCGGATAATCGGAACCCAATGTGTGGTAGTAACTGGACTTGGATAACATACACAGAACTCAGTGCTTAGGGACGGTTCCAATGAGACAACCCACCATGTACTCCTACATGGCCTCTCATCGCTACCTTTACCAAAACGTGTTCATACTCTTAGCCTTTTATCGGTAGGACATGTTCACCACTCCGATTCATTCCCGATGATTCAGACCTGACACAACTCTAAGCATAGGTGGCATAGAGAAAACAAGCATGGATGAGCAGGCACATCAAGGCTCAAGCAACTCCTACTCATGCTAGTAGGTTTCAACTATTTACTATGGCAATGACAGGTCATGCAGAGGAATGGGTTCAACTACCACAGCAGAAAGTAGCATTTTGAATCGTTGTTGTCCTAATGCAGTAAAAGGAGCAGGAGCGAGAGAGTGGGATTTATCGAGATGCTCAAGGGGGTTTGCTTGCCTGATAGAACGACGAAGGGGGTACGGCTCCTCTGACAGGTACTCGGGAACACCTTCCGGAGTGGAACCTATTGAGAAGAAACGGTGCCGGCAATCAATACACAAACAAATGCAACAATATGATGCATGAAAATGGCATGTGCAAATGTTAGTGTTTGGGCTAATGCAAGATGCTACCAAGTTGGTTGAAGCCCATTTGAATCAAAGATTCAAATGCAATTCAAAATGAAACATTTAAAATAGCCATATTATGTTTTCACTTATACAGCATGTATAAGTTGGTTTTTCATGCATAACTGGCATAAATGGATTCCTTGCATTTTTCTGATAATTTTTCATATATAATTTATTTCATTCTGAGCTACGGTTGAATTATTATGATTTTTTGAAGTTCAGGCAATATTTTGGAATTTCCTGAGTTAAAATAATTCCGGAAAAAGAATAACTGCGCCAGCACTACGTCAGCATGACGTAAGTGAGTCAACAGGGCTGACCAGGTCAAACCTGACCATTGGGTCCCACTAGTCAGTGACCCAGTCAGCTAAGTTAGTCAGTCCTAACTAACTGGGCAGGGCCCACTAGTCAGTGATTGTAGTAGCTAACCTAGTTAGTTAATTAGTGCTAACTATAGTAGTTAGTCAGGCGGGGCCCACAAGTCAGTGAATGAGAGGGGGAGGTCAAACTGGGCTGTGGGGTCAACCCACGCCGGTCAAAAGTCAGCGGTCGCTGGTGTTTAGCCGCCGACGAGTGCAAACGCGGCGGTGCGCTGCGGGTTTGGCCTACAGGGGGCCATTTGGCGCGCGGAGTGCAGCTACGAAATGCGGATGCTCGTCCGCATCCAGCTGTGGTGGTGGTGCGGCCGGGAGCGGCCGGAGTGGCGCCGACGACGACGAGTGCGGCGGCCAGAGTTCGGCCAGGTGCACGCGGGGTGTTTTGGGGCACAGCAGGAGCTGCGAGCGAGTCCGCTCGACTCGCCACAGTGCACTGAGTGCAACGGCGAGCTCGACTGCGAGCTGCGGGGGTTGTGGCCACGACAGCGAGGGGCTGCGGCGGCGATTTCTTTGGCCGAGGTGGAAAAAGGGGGTACACGGTGCAACAGAGCACGGGGAGAGAGGGAAACGGCAGAGGAGCTCACAGCAAGGCTAACGGAGGACTCGGCAGGCGCGAGGACGGCCGATGGGCAGCGGATTGACGGCGAGGATCTTCGGTGGCTGACGAGGGGAACGGTGGTGTTTGCGGCGTCCAGGGGCTTCCGGTGCCGAGCGTCTCGTCGAGGAGGCGTAGCCCACAGCGGCGTGCGCGTGGACACGACGGAGGGAGGAGGGGGAGGCAGTGGCCACGGCAACGGCGAGTGATGGCGTCGGTTGCACTCGGGTGAGGGCGAGAGAGGGTGACAGAGGAGAGAAGAAGCACGGGGGAGAGTGAGAGGGGGTCGGGGAGGCTGTGTGGCGTCTCCAGGGGCGTCTAGAGGGAGGCGGCAAGCAGGAGGTGGCCGGGCGTGCGGTGGAGAAGACTACTGGCAGGGCCAGCTGGGCCGCCAGTGCAAGGCCTCAGGTAAGGCCCAGGTAAGCCTTTTCCCTTTTTTGTTTTCTTTTCTATTTCTGACATTTGTTTTAGACTTAAAAATAAATACCAGCACAAATATAAAATTGTTGAGAATCCTTGTTACCACTAGTTATAAAATACCAGAGGCCCTCACCAAAATCCAACATTTTTGGAGCCTCTAAAATATTTATATTATTTTAAACAACTCCAATTCAAATACATATGGGTTCATTCAAAAATCCAAAATGTCTAGCAAAAATGTGCATCACCCCTAGTTGTTGTTTCCAACATTTTCCAAAGACCATGAACATTTTTGAAAAGCATTTTGGTTTCATTGAAATTCCATTTTTAATTTGAACCTATTTGAATTTGCTTTGGTGCTAGGGTTTGAAACATCCCCATTTCAATTTCATTTAAAACTTAACATGATGCAGAAAGCAAACCTATAACATACCAGAAATAGGGATGTGACAACTCACCCCCACTCGAAAAAATCTCATCCCGAGATTCAGGAGTCGGCGGAAAAAAAGCGGGGTACTCAAGTAGAAGACGATCTTCTCGCTCCCAAGTAGCTTCTCTCTCGGCATGATGAGACCACTGAACCTTGAGAAACTTGATGTTATGACGTCGAGTGACACGCTCTGCGTGATCCAGGATGCGAACGGGGTACTCTCAATAAGTGAGATGATCTTGGAGATCAAGCATTTCGTGGTCCACTCCGCGGATGGGATCCAAGAAGCAACGCCTGAGTTGAGAGACGTGGAAGACATCATGAACTCGAGAAAGATGTGGGGGTAGTTCCAATTGGTAGGCAACCTCTCCTCGTTTAGCGAGAATGTGAAAAGGACCGATGTAACGAGGAGCCAACTTGCCCTTGTTACCGAAACGATGGGTACCCTTCAAAGGAGTAACCCGAAGGTAAGCCTTGTCGACAACTTCATAAGCTACTTCCTTATGACGACGGTGCTACTGGCTCTTTTGATGAGATTGGGCTGTTTTCAAATTTTCACGAATGCTGCAAACTTGCTCTTCTGCCTCCTGGATCATATCTGGTCCAAAGAATTGTCTTTCACCGGTTTCTGACCAGTTCAAAGGTGTTCGACATCTTCGTCCATACAGAATCTCGAAGGGTGCTTTCTTAAGACTGGATTGGTAGCTATTGTTATAAGCAAACTCGGCAAAGGGAAGACATTTCTCCCAATCCATACCGAATGAGATAACGCAAGCTCTAAGCATGTCTTCGGGAATCTGGTTGACCCGTTCCACCTGACCACTTGATTGAGGGTGGAAAGCGGTACTGAAGGAAAGATGGGTGCCCATGGCAGTTTGGAAACTTTCCCAGAAATGAGAGGTGAAAAGACTACCATGGTCTGAATTGATCTCTAGTGGAACACCATGGAGTGACACTATTCAGGAAATATAAAAGTCAGCGAGCTGACTAGCAGCGATACTCTCTCGAACAGGTAGGAAGTGAGCCACTTTGGAGAGACGGTCAATGACTACGAAGATAGCATTATTTCCTTTCTTGGTCCTGGGAAAGCCGGTGATGAAGTCCATACCAACTTTGTCCCATTTCCACTCGGTAATAGCTAAAGGTTGAAGGGTGCCAGTAGGTCTTTGATGCTCTGCCTTAACGCGATGACAAACGTCACAGTTGGCAATATACTGAGTGATTTCTCTCTTCATCCTAGTCCACCAGAACCTCTGGCGTAGGTCCTGATACATCTTGGTACTACTGGGATGAATCATGAGAGGAGATTCATGGGCCTCCTTAAGGATCAGTTGCTGCATCTGTTGACATTTGGGAATCACCAAACGGTTTCCAAAGTAAACAACACCTCGTTCATCCATAGAGAAACAGTTGGCAACTCCCTTTGAAATATTTTTCTTGATCCGGGAAATTCCCGTATCAGCTTCTGAGCCTCTATGATCTGATCCGTAAGGGTAGGTTTCGCCACCAAGGTAGAAAGGGAACCCTAAGGAGCTATGTGAAGGTTAAGCTTACAGAATTCCTCATGGAGGGGTGGTTGACATTGTTGCAACATGAGGTTGTTGCAAATAGGATTTACGACTTAAAGCATCAGCCATGACATTGGCTTTGCCTAGGGTGTAGGTGATTCCTAAGTCGTAATCCGAGATCAACTCCAACCAACGTCACTGTCTGAGATTCAGATCCGGTTGGGTGAAGATATACTTGAGACTCTGATGGTCAGTGTAGATTTCGCAACGGTTACCAAGAAGGTAATGTCGCAAAGTCTTAAGTGCATAGACTACCGCTGCAAGCTCTAGATCATGTGTAGGATAATTTTCCTCATGTGGATGCAACTGTCGAGATGCATAGGCAATCACATGACGATCCTGCAAAAGAATGCAACCTAGTCCTTGACGCGAAGCGTCGCAATAGATATCAAAGTCTTTAGTAAAATCCGGTGGCACGAGTATGGGCGCAGAAGTCAGGCGTCTTTTCAGTTCATGGAAACTGTGCTCACACTGTGGGGTCCACTCAAACCTTTCATCTTTCTTGAGAAGCTCCGTGAGGGGTTTGGCCACATTGGAGAAGTTTTCAATGAAGCGGCGACAATAACTGGCTAGAACAAGGAAACTCCTAACTTGTTTGACCGTTTCGGGTGGAGTCCAATCGAGAACGGCTTTAAATCTCTCGGGATTGACAGCAATGCCCTTACCAGAGATCACGTGGCCCAAATAGGTCACTTCTGGCAACCAAAATTCACACATGCAGAACTTGGCATAAAGGCGGTGCTCTCTGAGTTTTTCTAACACAAGTCTAAGATGTTCGGCATGCTCTTCCTCATTCTTCGAGTAAATAAGAATATCATCGAGGTAAACCACGACAAACTTATCTAAGTACTCCATAAATATTGAGTTCATCAAGAGGGAGAAAGTAGATGGAGCGTTGGTTAGGCCGAAAGACATCACAGTGTACTCGTATTGACCATAACGAGTGACAAAGGCCATTTTGGGGATGTCCCCGTTTCTGATTTTGATTTGGTGGTAGCCTAACCTCAAATCCATCTTGGAAAAGACTGAGGATCCAGCAAGCTGATCATACAAGTCGTTGATCCTAGGGAGCGGATACTTGTTCTTTATCGTGACCAAATTAACGGGACGATAATCTACAACCATCTGATCCGTACCATCCTTCTTCTTGATGAAGAGGACAAGACAAGCCCAAGGAGAAGAACTGGGACGGATGAAACCCTTTTGCAAGGACTCGTCAAGTTGTTTCTTAAGCTTGGCTAACTCCAATGGTGCCATCTTGTATGGTCTCCTAGAGATTGGAACAGTTCCTGGGATAAGTTCTATGACAAACTCTACATCTCTGTCAGGTGGGACACCTGGCAGTTCTTCTGGAAAGACATCCGGGAAGTCACGGACTACCGGAATATCTTCAAGGTCTCGAAGAGGGCTGGCATTAAGAGAATAGGGTTGACGCCTTGCAACTCTTGTAGAGACAGTGACTATTTTGCCAGATGGATGTGTAAGTTGACCAGATCTAGTGTAACAATCGATCTTGGCATGATGAGCTGTCATCCAGTCCATGCCTAAGATGATGTTAATATCTAAAGACTTGAGAGATATCAAAGAAGCAAGGAATACCAGTCTGTCAACAAGGATTTCATTACCCTAGCTTACCTTGGAGGTTTTCCATTTGGAACCTAGAGTCTGGATTATTAGTGGAGTCGGCATATCACAAAATGACATGTCGTGCAACCGAGCATAACCTTCGGATATGAAGGAGTGGGATGCTCCGGTATCGAACAAAACTGAAACTGGGTGACAATTGACAAGAAGCGTACCCAGTACGACGTCGGGATCATCTTGAGCTTCTGTAGCTGAGACATGGTGCACACATGCTCGTTCAATGGGGGCTGGCTTGGTACTGATCATCTTGCCTAATGGCTTTTCACGGCCAACAGACCTCTCAGACTGGGGTGGAGTATAACTGGACTGAGGGCAGTCACGTGCGTAGTGTCCTGGTTCTCCGTAGGTGAAGCAAGTTACTGAGGTAGGACGCGGACCTACATTGGCAAGTGGTCCACTAATAGGCCTGGGTGGAGCACGTTGCTGAGTTGGGTGAGGCGCCACATCGGATGGCCTCGGTGCATATCCAGGTGGAAGAGCCGAGTTCGGAATCCAAATCCATCGCTTCCGAGAGCCAGAGCGGGAGGAAGAACCCATATCACGGTTATGCTTACGAGACTCCTCGTAAGTGAGTTGAGCTGTCTCTGCATTAATGGCCTTGTTCACAAGAGCCTGGAAAGTATCACAATGATGCAGGTGGAGATCATGACGCAACTTAGGGTTGAGACCCTTCTGGAACCTAGCATGTTTCTTGGCGTCCGTGGACACTTCTTCTGTAGCATAGCGGGCGAGGTTTCCAAACTCCCTACTGTAAGCATCAACATGGAGCTTACCCTAGGTAAAGCTGCAAAACTCCTCCCTCTTGCGGTCAATGAGAGCCTGAGGAATTTGGTGCTCACGAAAAGCCTCGGTGAAATCCCTCCAGGTAGGAATCTGGCCAGCTGGAAGCATAGCCTCATAGCTCTGCCACCAAATACTAGCAGGACCTTCCAGGTGATAGGTAGCATAGGTGACCTTGTGACATTCAGCTACGTTCGCAGAATGCAACTTGTGAGTGATGCTTCGGAGCCAGTCATCTGCATCGGGTGGCTCAATGGAATGATGGAAGGTGGGTGGTTTCAGACCAATGAAGTCGGTGATGGAGACCAACTCCTTACGTTGATGTGCGGTGTTCTGCTCAATCTGTGCCAGCAGGCGGTTAGTCTGACGCTTGTTCCTCTCGGATGCTAACAAGAACTCTGCCATCAAAGGCTGGTCAGGAGGATCCTCATCCCTACCATCTCCGTGGTTCTTGCTATGAGCAACTGAACCTCGGTTAGCAGACGACATCCTGGCACAGAAACCAAGGAAACAAGGATGGAATTAGCATCGACATAAGGATGCGGAATGTAATGCAAAAGCAATGGAAACTCTTTAAATCCTAGGACAATTTCGGCAGCATAACGGCTGTAAATGCTCAAAAGGATTTTGAGACATTCATTAAAGGACTAGCATAATCAATCAGCATCATAATATCAAGGTTCTGGGTCAAATTGAGGACACACGGAAGTAGTAGAACTGTACGGAGACACAACCCAACAATCCTAAGACTTTACGGTTTAGTAACACAACATGAGAGATAGAGAGAAGCCTAGGCCTTAACCCTCGTAGAAAAGAAGAGGCTGACTCAGAAAGAATGACATGAGGTAAAGGAGTAAAAAGAGCCTTACGTTCCCTTCCACTATCAATTCCCTTATATAACTAAAGCATTTCTAGACTCAACTTCAACCAGTTTGGCTTGGTAATCCTACAGCCAGTCAGGCTCTGATACCAACGCTGTCGGGACCCCGATCCTAAGTCGCACCGATCTAGCATGTAACACTTCATATCACTTTGTGGCCTCACACACGGTATTCCCACGGGTGCCACCTTTCCTGGCCAGGGACCGTTTGCGCCTTTTGGCTCACGTATATGATAGTGTTGCTAGCATCCATATGACAAAGAACCCAGGCCGACATGACTAGTCGTGAATCCAAAGTAGCACTAACTTACAGGGACAGGCATACATGAATCAACCTCGAGCATGTCGGTCAACAGCGTATGAATCCGGGCTGTAGCACTGGGCTAACAGGACTCCGGGAACCCGGGCTGTAGCAGGCTAGGCAGGACTCCGGATGTCACTGCGTGACATTTCCCTGAAGGGACAGACACAGGAACGAAGTGAATCACATGCCAGCCAGTCAAATATTCCGACGCAGTAGTGCTGGGCTAGCAGGACTCCGGTGAACCGGGCTGTAGCGGACTACTATGGCTCATGGAAGCACAAGACTACATTTCCCCATAAGAGAGGCTACGAGGGATAAACAACTAGGTTGTCGGATCCCACACATAGGAATACACGTTACACGTACGCATAACATGCAAGTATGTGTTGTACAACATGGCATCACAACATAACTCAAACTCATATACACAAATGCCTAGAAGAGCCACATAGCATTCAATACAAACAGGGGTCTCATGACCCATCATTCAGAGCATACAAGCAACGGAAGCATTACATGTCTGAGTACAGACAACTACAAAAGGAAAAGACTAAGAAGCCTGACTAAACATTACCCTCCCAAGGGTACAAGATCGTAGCTGGGATACAAGCTACTCGTCGAAGTCACTAGTGTAACCAACTGCAAAACATAAATAAGCAAACGTGAGTACAAAGTTACTCAGGAAGTCTTACATCAGAACTATCTACATATGCAACACTATCAACAAGGGGAGGTGGAGTTAACAGCAGCAAGCCAGCTTTGACTCAGTGGCTAGCCTATACTATAAGTATCAGAAACTTCTTTGAGGTGAGAAGACGCATATGAGTCCACATATTCACCATATCAATACTCCACTATGGATCCGTTCCCATCTCCCTACAAGAAGGCCATCCATAGCACTCACGCTTATCTTGCGGATTTTAGGGTATCCACTTCAAGTTGTCTATGTACTACATAAGTCCTCCAAGTTTCCATATCCGAGGAAAACGGCTATTCGAATAGATAACGTTGACCCTGCAGGGGTGTACTTCTTCACACACGCTCTCGCCACTTATAGGCCTATACACGTCATGTACCTCGACAACCTTCAAGTGGAAGCCGGGCGAGGGTGTCGGCCACGACCTTACTAACCACACAAGTCTCTCATCCAGGTTTATCGCCTATTCGGGTTCCATCTACAAGGAGACCGGCTGGGGTGTCGCTCATGCCCCCAAACGATGTGAGCAGGGTTCCCAAGCCCACCATCCGGGTGCCACTTGGTACACCGTGCCACGGTGCCTAGTCTGTCCCAAGCCTGTCCCGCCGGACACCACCTGGTAGACAAGTAGAACTACCTACAAACGCCAGAAACTAGTTGCAACTCCTGTACAGAGGTCAAGTGGATTAATAAGCCGAGAGGGGCCGGATAACCGGAACCCTATGTGTGGTAGTAACCGGACTTGGATAACATACACAGAACTCAGTGCTTAGGTACGGTTCCAATGAGACAACCCACCATGTACTCCTACATGGCCTCTCATTGCTACCTTTACCAAAACGTGTTCACACTCGAAGCCTTTTATCGGTAGGACATGTTCACCACTCCGATTCATTCCCGATGAATCAGACCTGACACAACTCTAAGCATAGGTGGCATAAAGAAAACAAGCATGGATGAGCAGGCACATCAAGGCTCAAGCAACTCCTACTCATGCTAGTGGGTTTCAACTATTTATTGTGGCAATGACAGGTCATGCAGAGGAATGAGTTCAACTACCGCAGCAGAAAGTAGCATTTTAAATTGTTGTTGTCCTAATGCAGTAAAAGGAGCAGGAGCGAGAGAGTGGGATTTATCGAGATGCTCAAGGGGGTTTGCTTGCCTGATAGAACGACGAAGGGGTACGGCTCCTCTGACAGGTACTCGGGAACACCTTCTGGAGTGGAACCTATCATGAAGAAACGGTACCAAGATGCTACCAAGTTGGTCGAAGCCCATTTGAATCAGAGATTCAAATGCAATTCAAAATGAAACATTTAAAATGCCCATATTATGTTTTCACTTATACAGCATGTATAAGTTGGTTTTTCATGCATGTAACTAGCACAAATGGATTCCTTGCATTTTTCTGATAATTTTTCATATATAATTTATTTCATTCTGAGCTACGGTTGAATTATTATGATTTTTTGAAGTTTAGGCAATATTCTGGAATTTCCTGAGTAAAAATAATTCCAGAAAAAGAATAACTACGCCAGCACTACGTCAGCATGATGTAAGCGAGTCAACGGGGCTGACCAGGTCAAACCTGACCAGTGGGTCCCACTGGTCAGTGACCCAGTCAACTAACTAAGTTAGTTAGTCCTAACTAACTAGGCAGGCCCACTAGTCAGTGACTGTAGTAGCTAACCTAGTTAGTTAATTAGTGCTAACTATAATAGTTAGTCAGGCGGGGCCCGCAAGTCAGTGAGAGAGAGGGGGGAGGTCAAACTGGGCTGTGGGGTCAACCCACGCCGGTCAAAAGTCAGCGGTCGCCGGCGTTTAGCTGCCGGTGAGTGCAAACGCGGCGGTGCTCTGCGGGTTTGGCCTACAGGGGGCCATTTGGTGCATGGAGTGCAGCTATGGGATGCGGACGCTCGTCCGCATCCAGCCGTGGTGCTGGCGCGGCCGGGGAGCGGCCGGAGTGGCGCCGGCGACGACGAGTGTGGCGGCTGGAGTTCGGCCAGGTGCGCGCGGGGTGTTTTGGGGCACAGCAGGAGCTACGAGCGGGTCCGCTCAACTCGCCAGAGTGCAGTGAGTGCAACGGCGAGCTTGGCTGCGAGCTGCGGGGGCTGTGGCCACGACGGCGAGGGGCTGTGGCGGCGATGGCTTCGGCCGGGGTGGAAAAAGTGGGTACACGACGCAACAAAGCACGGGGAGAGAGGGAAATGGCAGAGGAGCTCACAGCGAGGCTAACGGAGGACTCGGCAAGCACGGGGACGGCCGGTGGGCAGCGAATCGATGGCGAGGATCTTCGATGGCCGACGAGGGGAACGACGGTGCTTGCAGCGTCCAGGCGCTTCCGGCGCCATGCGTCTCGTCGAGGAGGCGTAGCCCATAGTGGCGGAGCACGTGGACACGACGGAGGGACGAGGGGGAGGCAGTGGCCGCGGAAACGGCGAGCGATGGCGTCGGCTGCGCTCGGGTGCGGGCGAGAGAGGGTGACAGAGGAGAGGAGAAGCACGGGGGAGAGTGAGAGGGGGTCGGGGAGGGTGCGTGGCATCTCCAGGGGCGTCTAGAGGGAGGCGGCAAGCAGGAGGTGGCCGGGCGTGCGCCGGCGTGCGTCGGCCACGCGCTCGGTGTCCTCCTGGCGCGGTGGAGAAGACGACTGGCAGGGCCAGCTGGCTGGGCCGGCCAGCTGGGCGGCCAGTGCCAGGCCTCAGGTAAGGCCCAGGTAAGCCTTTTCCCTTTTTTGTTTTCTTTTCTATTTCTGACATTTTTTTATGACTTAAAAATAAATACCAGCACAAATATAAAAATGTTGAGATTCCTTGTGGCCACTAGTTATAAAATACCAGAGGCCCTCACCAAAATCCAACATTTTTGGAGCCTCTAAAATATTTATATTATTTTAAACAACTCCAATTCAAATACATATGGGTTCATTCAAAAATCCAAAATATCTAGCAAAAATGTGCATCACCCCTAGTTGTTGTTTCCAACATTTTCCAAAGACCATGAACATTTTTGAAAAGAATTTTGGGTTCGTTGAAATTCCATTTTTAATTTGAACCTATTTGAATTTGCTTTGGTGCTAGGGTTTGAAACATCCCCATTTCAATTTCATTTGAAACTTAACATGGTGCACAAAGCAAACCTATAACATACCGGAACTAGGGATGTGACATTGAGCGTATAATCCGTCGGTATAGAGAGTTTGAGTGAGAGGGGAGGCACGTGAGGGAAAGCAGAAAGAGAGAGAAAGAGCTACTCCCTCCATTCGATAATGTAGATCCAACATTTTTTATGTCAAACTTTTGAAACTTTGACCAAGTTTATAAATAAATTACTTATATCTACAATACCAAAGATAAATGATAGCATGAAGTAAGTACATGTTGTGATGAATCTAATGATCATTCCAGATGTAAATGTTTTTCTCCACATATACATGGTCAAACTTTCCTGAGGTTTGACTTTTCAAAACAATCATATGCTTATGGACATGACAGAGTCCCTAAATAGAGAGAGAGAGACAGTGAGTGAAAAAAGTGTGTGTGCGTGTGTGAAAGAGACATGGACAACACACGATAAAAGTAGAGAAAAAGCGTGTGTGTCTTATGCAAACATATGACACATGCATCTTCGGCAACGGAGGCAAGGTGAGGAGATACTGTGTGGTTGTTTGGAACCGAGAGAGCAAGACCCCTAGCATGTGACCAGGAGGGGTCTGACAAACAAGAGAGAGAGGTCGAGAGAGACGTACGGAGAAAGTGCAGACATGGGGAGGAGAGAGTGTATGTTTGTCATAGAGAGATCCCCTGGAGATCGTGATGGGACTACATGGGTGGGAGATCGAGTGATAAGGTGTGTGCGTGATAGAAGATGCCCCGAGAGATATCGAGATAGACGTATGGATGGAAGGAGACAATACGTGTGTTCCTGATGGCTAGTAAGAGATAATCATACTTAGGAGGGGGGAAGTGCTTGCGCCTATGATGGAGTGAGGGATTATGGTACTTAGGGGGGGGGGTGTGTCACATGGAGAGAGAACAAGGGCGGAGAGGGTTGGATGGGTCTATATGTATAGCGCGAGCGTGACATGTGTATTTGTGAACCAGGGAGATATAAGGCCAGTTTGGCTTGCGTCCTAAGCATATTTTTCCTGGCCTAGGGTTGTGGCTGGATTTCATGCATGCTTGTTTGGTTGCTACCCTGTGAAAAAGAAAGCCCGCCTGGCTTGGGTTCCTTTGCACTTTAGTTAGCCTGGCTGAATTCCAGACACTGCAAGTAGCCTGGCCCAGGCGACCGATTTCGAATGCCTAGTCGTGCCTGGTCGTGTGGCCACGAGGCTAACAGCAACATGGATGGATATCAGCATTAAATAATTGATGCATGGATTGATTGATGGGACGTTGATGCTTTGCCTGGCCCAGGCATGAACCAAACGCTTCGGCACCACACAAGCCTGGCAAGATAGAAATATTTTACATCTCACGTCCACACCAGGAAGTAGTGGCCATCAAGGCATGAGGGTCAGGGCACGAACCAAACTAACCAATAACGTTTGAGAGAGACTAAGGAGCCCCGATAAGGCTGAGTGGTGCGTCTGATAGCTGAGAGGGGGAAAGAGATATTCCATCCGCTCGATAATGCAGCGCATGTAAATTTTTTAGAAGTCAAACTTTGGAATCTTTGATTAGGTTTACGCAAATGTTATTTATATCTACAATACCAAAGATACATCATACAAAACTACATCTCATGGTGAATCTAATGGTATATGTTTGCCGTACTAGATGTAATTCTTTTTCTCCACGTACATGGTCAAATTTTGTGATGTTTGACTTTTCAATAAATCTATATGCTATGGACCGAGGAGAGTGCCTCAGTCGAGACAAATCAAGTGCGTGTGAAGGAGAATGAGTAAGTGTGCAAAAAGAGTATGTGTGTGAAAGAGAAAGTGACAACAAACGATAAATTAGAGAGAGAGTGTCTTTTTTCATTTCTTATGCTAACATATCACGCATGCATCTCTGAGATGGAAAAGCGAGGCGAGGAGATACACGAAGATAGCTAGTGTGTGATTGTTTGCAACGGAGAGAGACACCCCTGTAGCACATGTCGAATAGAGGTCTGGCCAACAAGGAACAAAGGTCGAGAGGGACACATGGATGGCATGGACACATGGGGAGGGAGAGAGGGTGTGTTTGTGATAGAGAGATCCCGTCGAGATCGTGAGGGGACAATATGAGTGGGAGATCGAGGGAGTGGGTGCGTGATAGAAAGATGCCCCGAGAGAAATCGAGATAGACCATGCACATGTTTGTGACGGGGACTAATATTAGCTAGTCATATACATATAGGGGGGACTGCGTGTGCCTACAATTGAGTGAGAGACCATCATACTTGGCTAGCTGGGCATGAGATTGTGTGTGTGCGCGTGTGAGATGGAGAGAGAACGAGGGGGGAGATAGAGTTTTAGATGGGCCTATCGAGTGCGAGTGAGATATGCATGTGTATGTGTGACCCAGGTGGATGGAGAGTTTGAGAGAGGGGGGAAGAGCTCCGATGAGTGCACCCAAGATATCTAGCTTGGACTAGCTAGAGTATCATACATAGTGTGCGAGAGAGACCAATAGATGGTGTATATATGCATGCGAACTAGAAAGACCCCCCCACACACACAAAGAGATAGAGAGAGAGAGATGGAGAGAAAGGGAGAGGGACCAACAAGGTTTTTGTGTCAGATGCGTGCGACAGAATTGAAGATTGTCGGCGCGCGCGCGAGAGAGAGAGAGAGAACAGGAGTCCGAGAGAGGGGGAGGTCGCATTTTATGCATCAAAGACTGATATAAACCATGTTTCAATATAAACTTGCATTCAAATATTTAAATTGGAGAGCATGTTGTCTGCAATCCACACATGAACGGATATATGCGTATATCAAACAAGTTCATTAATTTGACTTCCAACATGTTCATGGAGTACTATAATACTATACAACATGCTACTCGATTGAGGTGTTCAATTTTGGATTTAGTTCACTATTTTGACCAACTGAACAAGCTATTTCATTGAATCGAGATATTTAATTTTGGGTTTGATTCGCGTTTTTGAGTGGGTCAACTATTTGTCATATAGTAAATCACTAGCAATGAGCATGTAATAACACATTACTCCCGAGCATCATCTCTCCATCTAAAAAAGAAGTGGCAAGCTAATATTTCAAAATTTGATCCGAATCGACTTGGTAAGGTAGACCTGGATGCTCCTTCTCCCAAAATTTGAACGAACCGTTAAACATCCTCTCTGCTCGGTGGAATTCGCCCGAGCAAATAAATGGGAGACGCGAAATTACCGTCCTATGTGGGACACGCATCAATTGGCCCGTTGTACATTGAGGGTAGGTTCGTAACTTCATCCAAGTGCGCCTTCTCCTTGGCCGAAATGACATGTGCCGAATAATTCATAACTATGGTCAGCAAAACACGCTCTCCTCGCCCGAAATAGCTCGTGCCCACTATGTCAAAACACGCTCTCCTCGCCCGAAATCGCTCGCGCCCACTATAGTTCAAAACACACCCTCCTCGCCCTAAATCGCTCCAGACCACTATTTGGGGAGAAGCAAAGTTACTCTACTATCCCCGACCCTCAGTACACAGACCCAAGCCGAGAAGCCTATAGGCAAGGGTAGAACTGTAACTCCCCCTCACATTTCAGACAAATGCGTCCGTAAGACATGGTTCCACTCCCCTCCCAATCCCCCCCACCGCCCCCCCCCCATTCATACCTCGTGGGCGCCAAATCACCTTCTCCCCGGGAAGCTCCCTTCTCCTGAGCCGCGAAACTTCAGCCCCACCTCCATGGCGCCCCCACCGCACCAATTTCAGAGCCGCCCTCTTCCCTAATGCTGGAGACGCTGTCCATTTGCCGTCGTGCACTCGGCCGTGTGTCTCTTACTCCGTGCTGCTGGTGCTGCCTCGACGACGGCTGCATGAACCGTACCGGAGCCGATTTACCCCCGCCGTTGTTGATGGCGCCGGAGCGGCTCCAACTTTGGATCCGTCCAGAGTCCTGGCGCTGCTTTCGCGTAGCCGTCGACCGCCGCGACATCGCTCTTTCCCTGCCGACGGTCACCACCGTAACTGCGCCGGCCTCACCAACTCGGTAGCTGGACCTGCCTACTTCACCATGCCGCCAGATAGGTCGCACCCTCATCTCAAATCACTTTATTTAGGCGTCAGTTGTCTGAATTTTTATTCTGGGACAATCGATTCCCAATGGGAAGCAGCACTCCTCGAGGCGGCGGAACTCCTAGGCTGCCGGTTGGCTGGTGTCTAACGTATGGGTGCAGGGCCGCAAGTTCGCCGCGGAAGCAGCGCTTAGATGGCTATATTTTAGAGTTGCATGGGTTGAAGGTACTGCCAGCCGGATCTGGATGACGGGGAGTCTTTATGGATTGGCCCGGGGGCGGCGCAACCACGGCAGTGCGGTGGGGCGGGAAGCGGGGTTTTGGCTGGGGCCACGGACGGTGGAGGCAGGCTGCTCTGTCATTGGTCGCTGGCTCTTCGGGGAAGATTCCGAACAGTGTCAGCGGGGAGGCACAAGACGGCCAGCCATCTGGCGTAGATCGGACAGTAGCAAAATAAAATAAAGTCGTGTGACCCCAATTTAGTCTTCAGTCAACAGACGTGTGACCACTCTCGCACCTTGCTGTTGATCTCTTAGTGTATTTCTTCAGATCAAAGAGATATGTCGTTCTTAACATTATGCGTTATCTGCATCTTCAGACACACTGTCTTCCGACTCACCGCAGCTGCTCCAACAAGGGAAGCATACACCAGAAGGGAGCTATAGTCCCCACTTAACAGTTCCCTGCATCGAATGCGCGTGCCCGACATGGATAGCCACAACAACTGCAGGGCCATCGACAAGTTAGCACATGATGCTCACTCCTATGGATGGCAGCCAGATTGGTTGTACCCTCATCTTACTTGTGTGCAACATTTATGGCTTTGCTTTTCATCTAAGCATGGAAAATAGATCATCACATTTCACTGTATATTCATGCTGATCTCTTACGGGTCTTGTTCAGGAGTTAACGTTGTTCCATAGTTCAGCTAAGATACTTGTTCTTTAGGTAACGATGTTCTATAGTTATCATCCATCAGCCAATGCTATCCCATAGGCTGGTGATTATAGTATTATACCACTTCTAGTATTACCTATGTTGTTCTTTAATACTTTTGTGTGCCATCTAGTTAATCTTGAGTACAAACGATACATATTCTGTAGATTTCATCTGTGTTCTCCCTTTAGTTTATGAGACCTGTTGCTGCAAGTTAACCCCAGTCCTACTATTTATGTCGTCTCCTACAGGCACTCATTACATAAATAAAACTACTAGCTGTCTTCCATGCATGTCAGATATAATTGCACACACTGATATATCCACAAGAACCTCACGGAGCAATGTAAAGGCCAATAAACTTGATGTCAATGATACCCAATATGATGGCACATGTAATGGCAGTTCTTCAGAAGACTTGCAGAAAGATGATGAATCCTCTTCACCCCAGAAGGTCCTTGCTCTAACTTGGTTTGTGATATGGGTACAACATGCATATAATATCCTGGAGTGTATCTACTCTGTTGCAATGCCATGTGCTTAGCATGCTGATCATGCATGTAAATATGCCATGCCTTTCTGTTTTTCAGTACCTATTCCATTCATGATAACATGTCTTGAAATTCAAATACTGTCATTCTACTCTATCGCAATGCCATCTTCTTATTTTGGACATCATGCTTTTGAATATCTTATGCATTGTTATTCATCAGTATGTGTAAGTGCATCTAGTGCCACCCCTAGTTGGTTTTGGAGTATTGACGACAAACCTAGTTGAGGGACTAATGTGTTTGTGAGAATTGCAGGATAAAACAGGTACAAGTCCCTCATTTATTCAGTTTTCCTACCAGAGATGACCCCTAAAAATGCATGAAGACATTGATGTCAAAGGTGGTATATGAAGATATTCACATTGAAGACTATGACAAGAGAAGACATCGCATGAAGCCTATGGAGCTCGAAGACTTAGGTCTTTCGTAGTTCTTTTTCTTCTTTGTTGAGTCATAGGAACCACCGTACTGTTAAGCGGGGTCCAAGAGAACCAGTCAGAATGACTGAAGTGATGCTTAACCAAAACCTATGTCTTCGAGTGAAGACTATGAGAGCGAATCTTGTCCAGAGTTGGACAAGTCAGCTTTGCTTGTAGCCCATGTAAAGTTGCCGTGTGTGTTTGAAACATGACCGTTGGAACACGTGTCAGTTCCTTAGTGACCCAGGGTCATTTCGGACAAATCAGGTCGGGTTGCCTAGTGGCTATAAATAGCCCACCCCCTACAACCATAAACGGTTGACTGCTCAGAGTTAGAATATGGCTTTTGTCGTTTGAGAGCAACCCACCTCGAAGCCTTTGAGAGAGAATTCCTTGCGAGGATAAAGCCCTAACCACCTAGAGCCAAAGAGTTTTAGGCATCACTTAAGTCTTCTTGTCTGTGTGATCTGAAGACTTATTACACTTGAGTACTGTGAATCCTCCAGCCGGTTAGGCGTCGCGTTCTGAGCATCCAAGAGACATTGTGGATCGCCGGTGAACGAAGTCTGTGAAAGTTTGGGAGTCTACCTTGAAGACTTACCAGAGTGATTGGGAAAGGTCTGTGTGACCTTAGCTCAAGGGGAATACGATGAGGACTGGGTTTCCTGAGTTGCGTGTTCAGGACTGGGTGTCCGGGACTGTGTGTCCTCAGGTTTAAATACCTAGCCGCCCTAACCAGACGTACAGTTGTCACAGCAACTGGAACTGGTCCAACAAATCATTGTCTTCAACGAGTCACTGGTTTCATCCTTCCCTTCCCTTTACTTACTGTTGGTCCTGGTGAAGTCATTGTATGATTGCACTATCTTTTGTCTTCACTGAGTGACTGTGTGTTCTGTTTGGCTTCATAATATCTTCCTACCTGATCCTTACTACATTGCTGCTATTAGTCATTGTGCTTTCACTTCATTGAATACTTGACTATGGTTTGCCTAGTGTAGTCTACCTTCCGCTGCATGGTAATAGGTTTATTTCTATCGTTTGTCTTCGAAACTTCCACGTTTCGAAGACTTTCATAAAAATCGCCTATTCACCCCCCCTCTAGTCGATATAACGCACTTTTAATTGGTATCAGAGCAAGGTACTCGCTTATTCTATGTGATTCGGTTTACCACCTGGAGTTTTAGCTATGCCGACTGCAGGGATAATTAAAGTCTCCGCTACGTGCCCCGTCTTCGATGGAACTGAATATCCCTACTGGAAGAATAAGATGCACATGCATCTTGAAGCCATTGACGTCGACCTATGGTATGTCGTCAAGAATGGCGTTCCCAAGGCTGGAGAAGGTGTCACTGCTGCTGATGTCAAGAAGTTCGTTCAACTAGACTCTACTGCCAAGAATATCATCTGTGGTCATCTGACCAAAGGACAGTATGGCCGCGTGAGTGCTTTGGAAATATCTAAGCTAGTCTGGGACTGGCTCTCCAAGGTCAACGAAGGCGTCTCAACCCAGAGAGATCAGAGAATTAGTGTCCTTCGCAACCTCTTCAACCGCTTCAAGAGAAATGACAATGAGAATGTCGAGCTCACGTTTGATCAACTCAGTGACATCACAAATGAGCTTCAAGCCCTCGGCGCTACTGAGATCACCAAGTATGAAGTCGTCAAGACACTGCTGAGATCACTTGACAGTTCGTTTGACACCCTAGCCCTCATGATTCACGAACGTCCTGATTTCAAGACACTCGATCCGTCTGACATACTTGAGAGGCTCAATACACATGAGTTTCAGCTTTCTGAGAAAAGAGATATCTACGGTCCCAACTATGGGCGAACTTGTGCCTTGAAGGCAAAAGCTGTCTCCTCATCTGAAGAAGAATCTGACAGCAGTTCTGATGATCCTGAAGACATTGGAAAGGAACTTGCTATGCTTGTGAAGAAGTTCCAAAAATTCACCAAGAAAGGCTTCAGAAAGTCTTCACGATCAAGCTCAAGGAATGATGAAGCTTCTGCTCATGACTACAAGAAGAAAACATGTCACAAGTGCAAGAAACCTGGCCACTACATCTCTGAGTGTCCGCAGTGGGACATTGAGAATAAGAAGAAAAAGAAGAGCAAGGAGTATGATTCTGATGACAAGAAGAAGAAGAAATACTCCAAGTCTTCTTCCAAGTCCTCCTCAAAGTCTTCATCACACAAGAAGAGCTCATCTGGCAAGGCACGAGCATTTGTTGGCAAGGAAATGGATTCAGAGGAGGAGTCCGCTTCTGAGGAGGCGGAGGTGGAGTCTGAGGAGGAGTCCGATTCTGGCATTGCGAGTCTGGCTACAGCATACGTCGCCAAGTCCATCTTCAACACTGAAGACAATGACTCCATCACCGACACCTGTGCAAATGACAAAGACTACTCCACTCCTACCTACTGCTTCATGGCACGCGGTGCCAAGGTAAACACACACACTACTCGCTATCAAACATCTAGTGATGATGACTCTGATTGTGGTTCCAAACCCAGCTACAAAACACTCGCTAAAATTGCAACTGAACAACAGAAAACCATGGAACACATTCAAAAACTGTTAGACAAAAGCGATGATCTGTTAGACGCTGAAATGACTCGATCTCAGTCCTTAATTGAAGACATAAAAAATCTTCACGTTAAGTATGAGGAACTTGAAAGTCGTCATGAAACGCTCTCAACAGCTCATGAAAGGCTTTCCTATGATTATCTTCAGAGGAAGCATGATCTTGAGAAAATGAGAGCGGCTCATGAAGATCTTTATAAAGAAAATGAGTCGCTTCGCACCAAACAGATCAGTTCAGCTTATGGAGCTCAAAGACTTAGGTCTTTCGTAGTTCTTTTTCTTCTTTGTTGAGTCATAGGAACCACTGTACTGTTAAGTGGGGTCCAAGAGAACCAGTCAGAATGACTAAAGTGATGCTTAACCAAAACCTATGTCTTCGAGTGAAGACTATGAGAGCGAATCTTGTCCAGAGTCGGATAAGTCAGCTTTGCTTATAGCCCAAGTAAAGTTGCCATGTGTGTTTGAAATCTGACCGTTGGAACACGTGTCAGTTCCTTAGTGACCCAGGGTCATTTTGGACAAATCAGGTCGGGTTGTCTAGTGGCTATAAGTAGCCCACCCCCTACAACCATAAACGGTCGGCTACTCAGAGTTAGAATACGGCTTTTGTCGTTTGAGAGCAACCCACCTCGAAGCCTTTGAGAGAGAATTCCTTGCGAGGATAAAGCCCTAACCACCCAGAGCCAAAGAGTGTTAGGCAACACTTAAGTCTTCTTGTCTGTGTGATCTGAAGACTTATTACACTTGAGGACTGTGAATCCTCCAGCCGGTTAGGCGTCGCGTTCTAAGCATCCAAGAGACATTGTGGATCGCTGGTGAACAAAGTCTGTGAAGGTTTGGGAGTCTACCTTGAAGACTTACCAGAGTGATTGGGAGAGGTCTGTGTGACCTTAGCTCAAGGGGAATACGGTGAGGACTGGGTTTCCTGAGTTGCGTGTTCAGGACTGGGTGTCCGGGACTGTGTGTCCTCAGGTTTAAATACCTAGCCGCCCTAACCAGACGTACAGTTGTCACAGCAACTGGAACTGGTCCAACAAATCATTGTCTTCAACGAGTCACTGGTTTCATCCTTCCCTTCCCTTTACTTACTGTTGGTCCTGTTGAAGTCATTGTATGATTGCACTATCTTTTGTCTTCACTGAGTGACTGTGTGTTCTGTTTGGCTTCATAATATCTTCTTACCTGATCCTTACTACATTGCTGCTATTAGTCATTGTGCTTTCACTTCATTGAATACTTGACTATGGTTTGCCTAGTGTAGTCTACCTTCCGCTGCATGGTAGTAGGTTTATTTCTATCGTTTGTCTTCGAAACTTCCACGTTTCGAAGACTTCCGTAAAAATCACCTATTCACCCCCCTCTAGTCGATATAACGCACTTTCAGTATGTACTTCACCTGTCTACCATACCATGTTTTTTTACATTGAAGTGCTGTTCTAGTGCTCTATTGCAATGCCATCTTATTTTCCCAATCATACACGTGTATGTTGCCTTAGTTATTTCTGTACGTATTCCCCTAGCATACAGTTTACATTCAACTAGTGTTTTTTTGCTGTGTTTTCCTGTCGTATCCCTACCTCTTACACCATAATCCCTCCGTCCGGATTACATGTTGCCGAAATGGATAAAAAAGGATGTATCTAGGACTGAAATACGCCTACACCCATCCATTTTTTTCCGGATGGAGGTAATACATGTCAATATGTTATGCCTTTCTATTCTTCAGTACCTATTCCATCTCTCTGATGTCACATGTTTTAAAATTAAAGCACCATTCTTCTATACAAGGCATGCAAGGGGAAGACGACTATGTTAGAATCTGAAGGGTAAAAGATCCAAACGGCAGGAGATAATAAACCAACTCCAGTTTTTATAGATACTGCTCTAGCACAGAGAAACCCAACTCCTACTGATAATAAGCAGATTCCAATGGCTAAAGAACTAGTCCGCTCCAGTCCAGCAAAAATATGTCAACTCAATTCTAAGAAGCGTGTGCGTATCCTTGCATCATGAAATTTTATAGCATGCTGACCATATTTTCTACATGTTTCTTACCCATCTCTCTTTTAGAAAATAAGCTTAACAGATAGAAGAATTTCTGCAATGGTATCGTTTGTGAGGAAAGATTCTTGCAGGAATTCTCTGTGCTCCAATGTAGATGTAAGTTACCTGTTGTATATCACTATATTTTTACATCAGCATGTATTTTGTTAATCGGCGTGAATCCAACCTTTATGTGATCTAAATTTACTTGTAGCAAAATGTATGATTAAAGGCCACAATGTTGATTTTTGCAAAGAAAACTGCCTGGCAGTTTTGCATCCTGAGCTGCATGAGTGTACTATCTCATATCAGTGGGTTTGAATACTTTGGTTCTGCACTGGGTTTTTCGGTGTTTTTTTTACTATGTTGTCGTATCATATCCCTAGCTCTTACATCATACTCCCTCCGTCTAGATTAAATGTCACAGAAATGGATAAAACTGGATGTATCTAGAACTGAAATACGCCTAGACCCATCCATTTACTTCCGGATGGAGGGAATACATGTCAATATGTCATGCCTTTCTATTCTTCAGTACCTATTCCATATCTGTTGTAGCATGTTTTATAACTGAATCACCATTCTTCTATATAAGGCATGCAAGGGGAAGACGGCTATGTTAGAATTTGAAGGGTTACAAACCAGGTCTTTGCAAAAGATCCAAACGATAGGAGATAATAAACCAACTCCATTTTTCATAGATACTGCTCCAGCACAGAGAAACCCAACTCCCACTGATAATAAGCAGATTCCAGTGGCCAAAGAACTAGTCCGCTCCAGTCCATCAAAAGAATGTCAACTCCATTCTAAGAAGCGTGTGCGTATCCTCGCATCATGAAATTTTATAACATTCTGATCATATTTTCTACATGTTTCTTACCCATCTCTCTTTTAGAAAATAAGGTTAAACGATACAAGACTTCCTCCATTGGGATTGTATTCGAGGAAAATATCTTGCGGGAATTCTCTATTCTCCAATGCTGATGTAAGTACATGTTGTATATCACTATATTTTTACATCATCATGTATTTTGTTAATTGGCGTGAATCTAACCTTTATCTGATCTAAAATTAGTTGTAGCAAAATGTTAAAGGCGCCAATGTTGATTTTTGTAAGGAAAACTGCCTGGTAGTTTTGCATACTGAGCTGCATGAATGTACTATCTCATATCACGCACATTACTGGATTGTAGTGCTTCTCTGGTTGCCCATTCATTCATTGTGTCAATGTTGCTTTCATATTACCTTACCTGGCTGATGATAGTTGTGCCATATTGTGTTAATTTGGTGTAGGCTAGTTGCCTAAATGTTTGTTGTGTCAATGTTGCTTTCCTATTATCTGACTTGGCCAATGATAGCAATGCTAGTGTGTTAATTTTGTGCAGGCTGCTGAAGACAAGAAGACAAACTATGAAAACAGCAAGGCAACCCCATTGTTTTGTTTCCAGTAAATCTAGGCCAGGTAATATGGCAATAACTCATGATTAATCTGTTTGGTTCCCGTCCTAATTTATGTTATGATGTAGTGGTCGAGACACTCACCACTATCAATAATACAAGCCTGCCAAAATCGCTATCTGAATCTGTTCAGTATCCTCTGTCTCGAATGCAACGGAATAAATGTATGTTTGTGAACCAATTAATGGCTGAAGCAATGATGGAAATGGTGGATGAATCAGAGGTGCAGAGTCGTGCGACACAACAACTGATCAATGTTTTCAGAGACAGTGTAGCAAAGCAGCAAGAACTTGCCCACATGCTTATGGGCGTCATCTGTGCTGAGGTTGCAGATTGTGACGTTGTAGATGGTTAGGTTCTACTCATTTATTTGCACTGGCATCAATCTTTGATTGCCAAGTGGATGTAATTTCCTGTAATATATGATGGATGTGCAACGTTATTCCCTGTATGCCGTACCTTAGCTTGATCGGTTTTGGTCCTGTGCATAATTGCTCATCGTAAGGGGCTCAAATTATCTAATTTGGCCTAAAGACATGAAAGAACTTTAGTGGGCCCATTAAGTTAATGGGCCGTTACTAGGCCGAAAGTTAATGGTCGGCCCTCTTACCTCCCGGGTCATTAACAGGCCGACATAGAAGCGGGCAACAGGTGGCCCCAATTTATTTCACGGGCCGTTAACAGGCCGTTACTAAGTTTGGGCTACATATGGCCCAACTATATTGTAGGCCTTTAACAGGCCGAAAGAGACAGCGGGCTTGTACTGGACCATGAAGAGCATGGGCCGCTAAGAGGCCGAAAGTCAGGGCGTATTGTAAACGGCACAACTGTGTTGTGGGCCTTTAGCAGGCCGAAAGAGAAACCGGACTCGTATTGGACCATGAAGGGCATGGGACGTTAAAAGGCCAAAACTAAGGTCCGACTACAAATGGCCCAACTCATTTATGGTTTGTTAACATGCCGAAAGGCACATAGGGCCGGGAATTGGCCCAATACTTAAATGGGTCACTAAAAGGCCAAAACTCAGATCCGACTACAAATGGCCCTACTGATTTATGGGCCGTCAACAGGCTGAAAGTGACACCAGGCCAGAAATTGGTGCAACACTTAAATGGGCTGCTAAAAGGCCGAAACTCAGGTCCGACTACAAATGGCCCATCAGATTTATGGGCTGTCAACAGACTGAAAGACACACCGGGCCGGAAATTAGCCCAACATTTAAATGGGTCACTAAAAGGCCGAAAGGTGTACATCCTGAAAATTGGCCCATCCATTAAATGAGTCGTTAACAGGCCGAAATCTCATCGGGCCGATATTGAGCCCGAATATATAGTGGGCTGTTAATGGGCTCGAACTGACGATGGGATGCAATGGTGTCAAATCTTTAACGGGCCGTTGACGGGCCGAATTGGCACATCTCGCATGGGCCATGGGCTTTAAATGGACCTGACACAAGTAGGCCTTATATGGGCCGGCCTGCTAATTCTTACTGTGCCAGCCTTTTTCACTAGAATGGGCCACTGTTGGGCCATGCCACGTGTCGACCTATCATAGGCGCCTCCTGTCCAATGAGTGGATGACATTTGTCCCAACGGTGAGGCAACACGTGTTTCCTGCGGCCAATGATGATTTTACACGTGGAAAATCCCCATTGGTCCGGGCTGTTAACAGGTTATCGGATCCAAAACCGGACCCGATAGCTTAACGGTGTTCCGTTACGGTGGATGCCACGTGTCGGTCACCCTTGACGAAAGCACTTCTGTGACGCGCGATTTATTGTCATGGAAGTGGACACTTCCGTGACGATAATTTTGGTAATGTCATGGAACACTTCTACGACAGCACAGGTATGACTATCTTGATTATGTCATAAAATCTTCATGGATGTACATGCATGACAAAAAACGCGACCTACTATGACAAACACGTATCATCACGGAAGTGTATTTTTTTTGTAGTGCATGAAGATCTTGCAGGTGAGCGGTGCCCAGCACTTCCACACCCTCTTTGCAAATGTAACACTGATTGCACCCTTGAAGAACATCCAATAGGCAGAGGCGGAGGTGTAGACTTGCTTTGCATTTCATGGCCAAAATGCCCCGTCCTGTAAGCTGGGGTCCAACCGAGCGGCCGACACATGATCCTAGAGCCTGATAAACTGCACCAATCCTTCCGTACAAAGGTCTCCCAATATGTCAGCCGTCCATCGATGGTTAAGCAGGCCCTCTTTCACTGTTCGTCTATTGCCCGTCTGCATGCGAACTGCACCCCACACAACCGGTGCGACCTCCTTGGCCGACACACCTCCCATCCATCTATCTTTCTAGAAGAGCGCGGTGGCAGTCGGGGATGAGCGATGGTCTTTTCCTACCAATCTATCCCCCTTAGAGCATGCGCGTAGTACTTTGCTTCGATAACTAATAGATTTTTGCAATAAGTATGTGAGTTCTTTATGACTAATCTTCAGTCCATGGATTATACGCACTCTCACACTTCCACCATTGCTAGCCTCTCTAATACCGCGCACCTTTCGCCGGTATCATACACCCACCATATACCTTCCTCAAAACAGCCACCATACCTACCTATCATGGCATTTCCATAGCCATTCCGAGATATATTGCCATGCAACTTTCCACCATTCCATTTACTATGACACACTCCATCATTGTCATATTGTTTCGCATGATCCTGTAGTTGACATTTTAGTTGTGGCAAAGTCATCGTTCATAATTCTTTCATATAAGTCACTCATGCATCATTGTTATCCCGGTATACCGCCGGAGGCATTCATATAGAGTCATACTTTGTTCTAGTATCGAGTTGTAATCATTGAGTTGTAAATAAATAGAAGTGTGATGATCATCATTCATAGAGTATTGTCCCAATAAAAAAAGAGAAAGGCCAAAAAAAGAAGGCCCAAAAAAAGAATAAATAAATAAAAAGGGGCAATACTACTATCCTTTTTTCCACACTTGTGCTTCAAAGTAGCACCATGATCTTCATGATAGAGAGTCTCGTATGATATCACTTTCATATACTAGTGGGAATTTTTCATTATAGAACTTGGCTTGTATATTCCAACGATGGGCTTCCTCAAAATGCCCTAGGTCTTCGTGATCAAGCAAGTTGGATGCACACCCACTTAGTTCTTTTTGTTGAGCTTTCATATCCTTAAAGCTCTAGTGCATCCGTTGCATGGCAAACCCTACTCACTCACATTGATATCTATTAATGGGCATATCCATAGCCCGTTGATACGCCTAATTGATGTGAGACTATCTTCTCCCTTTTTGTCTTCTCCACAACCACCATTCTATTCCACATATAGTACTATGTCCATGGCTCACGCTCATGTATTGCGTGAAGATTGAAAAAGTTTGAGAACACCAAAAGTATCAAACAATTTCTTGGGTTGTCATCGGGGTTGTGCATGATTTAAATACTTTATGTGGTGAAGATGGAGCATAGCCAGACTATATGATTTTGTAGGGATAACTTTCTTTGGCCATGTTATTTTGAAGAGACATAATTGCTTAGTTAGTATGGTCGAAGTATTATTATTTCTATGTCAATATTGAACTTTTGTCTTGAATCTTTCGGATCTGAATATTCATACCACAATTAAGAGAATTACATTGAAATTATGCCAAGTAGCATTCCACATCAAAAATTCTGTTTTTATCATTTACCTACTCGAGGACGAGCAGGAATTAAGCTTGGGGATGCTTGATACGTCTCCAACGTATCTATAATTTTTGATTGTTCCATGCTATATAATATCCTGTTTTGGACATTATTGGGCTTTATTATACACTTTTATATTATTTTTGGCACTAACCTATTAACCGGAGGCCCAGCACAGAATTGCTGTTTTTTTGCCTATTTTAGGGTTTTGCAGAAAAAGAATATCAAACGGAGTCCAAACGGAATGAAACCTTCGGGAACGTGATTTTCGGAATGAACATGATCCTCAGGACTTGGACCCTACGTCAAGCAATCAACCAGGAAGGCACGAGGTAGGGGGCGCGCCTACCCCCGCCCTCCCAGGCGCGCCCTCCACCCTCGCGGGGCCCACGTTGCTCCACCGACGTACTCCTTCCTCCTATATATCCCTATGTACCCCCAAACTACAAGAAACGGTTCCAAAACCCTAATTCCACCGCGGTAACTTTCTTATCCACGAGATCCCATCTTGGGGCCTTTTCCGAAGCTCCGCCAGAGGGGGTATCGATCATGAAGTGTGAGTAGTTTACTTAAGACCTACGGGTCCATAGTTATTAGCTAGATGGCTTCTTCTCTCTTTTTGGATCTCAATACAAAGCTCTCCCCCTCTCTTATGGGGATCTATTCGATTTAATCTTCTTTTGCGGTGTGTTTGTTGAGATCAATGAATTGTGGGTTTATGATCCAGTTTATCTATGAACAATATTTGAATCTTCTCTGAATTCTTTTATGTATGCTTGGTTATCTTTGCAAGTCTCTTCGAATTATCAGTTTGGTTTGGCCTACTAGATTGATCTTTCTTGTAATGGGAGAAGTGCTTAGCTTTCGGTTCAATCTTGCGGTGTCCTTTCCAAGTGACAGTAGGGGCAGCAAGGCATGTATTGTATTGTTGCCATCGAGGATAAGATGGGGTTTATATCGTATTGCATGAGTTTATCCCTCTACATCATGTCATCTTGCTTAAAGCGTTACTCTATTCTCTTGTACTTAATACTCTAGATGCATGCTGGATAGCGGTCGATGTGTGGAGTGATAGTAGTAGATGCAGGCAGCAGTCGGTCTTCTTGTCTTGGACGTGATGCCTATATACATGATCATACCTAGATATTCTCATAACTATGCTCAATTTCGTCAATTGCTCAACAGTAATTTGTTCACCCACCGTAATACTTATGCTCTCGAGAGAAGCCTCTAGTGAAACCTATGGCCCCCGGGTATATTTTCCATCATATTAATCTTCCAATACTTAGTTATTTCCTTTGCCTTTTATTTTACTTGCATCTTTAATTCTCTTTAACATAAAAATACCAAAAATATAATCTTATCAGATCTCACTCTCGTAGGTGACCGTGAAGGGATTGACAACCCCTTTATCGCGTTGGTTGCAAGGAGTTTATTTGTTTGTGTAGGTGCGAGGGACTCGTGCGTGGCCTCCTACCGGATTGATGCGTTGGTTCTCAAAAACTGAGGGAAATACTTATGCTGCTCAGCTGCATCACCCTTTCCTCTTCAAGGGAAAACCAACGCAGTGCTCAAGAGGTAGGAGTTAGCATGCTTGTGCTAGTCACCACAAAGATCACAAAAATACATGGCATACACGCATGTAAAGATGGCATGGCATAGACCAAAACACATGTAGAGCTCATTCCATATGATGCACACAACAAATGTAGCAAAAATGACAAATCCTCATACTCTGATAAGAATTATTACCTGACAATTTGTAGCACTCTTGAATCCATGATTTGGGCGTCAAGATGGACTCAAACAAGCATGGCACAATGGAACAAAATGAAGAGCACATCATGATGAAAATTTTGATATATCACATGCATGAAATGGAGCTACGGATGAGAAGTTATGGCATGATAAATAGGTGCTAAAAGTATAGAAGAAAATGACTTAGAGAAGAAAATGAGGACAACCTCCGGTCCAGATCGAGGGTTCTCACGTGGATCGAGGATGAACGCAGAACTGGCCGGAGTTCGTCGCCGGAGTGGGAGAAGGAGCAGGCCGGGGTGCTCGGGGTCGGACGGGCGCAACCTCCGGTGTGGTGGCGCAGAGCTCGACGGTCGGAGGAGCGGCAAACAGCGGCAGCAGAGTTGACCGGCGAGGTGCGGCGGCGGAGATCGATGGAGGAGGCGGCGCTAGCGAGCGGGCGCGGGCGGCGCGGAGGCGCGGGACGCGGACGACAGCGGAAGGGCCTAGCGGGCCGGCGGCGGCGGATGCCACGTGGCGCGTCCGGATTGGCACGGGCAGCGACGGCGACTGTGTCCGGTGCGGTGGACGTGGGATAGGTTTGGATGGGTTATTGGGCCACTTTTGGAGGGGTGTTGGTCTGCAACACACATGAGGCCTTTCCGGTTCCCCGGTTAACCGTTGGAGTATCAAACGGACTCCAAATGAGACAAAACTTGACTGGCGGTCTACCGGTGGTGTACCAAGGACGCTTGGCAAATCTCGGTCCATTCCGAGAATGTTTAACACCCGCTCACCAAAAGAGGCAAAATGGGGCGCCGGAGGACATAGGAGTGTCGGATTGCAAAATGGCCAACGGGGAAAATGCTCGGATGTATGAGACGAACACATATGCAAAATGAGATGCACATGATGACATGATATGAAATGCATGACATGGACAAGGTGCAAAACGAAGACAAAACCCAACCACGAGGGAATCTCATAACTTAGAACGAAAATGGCAAGAGTCAGAGTTACGAATATGGAAAGTTGTATCCGGGGTGTTACAACACTCCACCTTTATGAGAGGATGTCGTCCTGAGATCTAGGATGGCACCGGAGGGAAACTGAAGAGGAAGATAAGAGGTAAACTAAGTTGCTTCTTTTACAAACTAGTGAAACCAAAGAACCTTGAAAGGTTGAACAACTTGAAAGAAAGAATACAACAAAGATGAACAAAGTTGACAACTCTCCGTTAGAAAAGAGGAACGAGGAAGAGCAAATTCGGACAGCACTCCGGTTGAGAAGGGAGGCAAAACTTGATAAGATAAGAGAACTTAAATGAAGAACACGACACTCCGGTTGAATGGATAGGCACAAAAAGAACAATATCCTCACCAGACGAGGTGATGATTGAAAAGAGCAACATCACAAAGCCTCCGGAAGAAATGAAAGAACGGAATGGAATGAACGGAGGGAAACAAGATCTTCGGAGATCACGCTTACAACAAATGCTAGAACAGAGTTGTTGGATTATCAACAATGAAAGGATAAGATTGATGTGGGCTTATGGAAGACATCTCAAAATTATGAGGTGAAAATCTGCCACTACCAAAAAACAATAGATTGGATTGATATCAACAAGGAGAGATGAACCACCATGTAGAGCCTCCATGAAGAACTCCGGTAATAAAAGAATGATCAAAATGAAGTGAAGGATGAAAAGAATAACATTGAAGCCTTGCAATGATTTAGATGGATCTTCGTGATGATGAGAGCTTGGAAGTCCAGGAAAAGAAAAGATGAAACAATAAAACCGAGAATTTGATGAGCCTCCGGAATAAGGAAAGAATTGAATTTACTCGATGAAACTAGAATAAGAATTACCTTATGCTTAACCTTCATCAATTAAATTGATGACGAGCAACGGATTGGGCATACTACTTATTCTTCTAGAAAAAGGATTGAGGAGAGATATATCGTAAACTTGAGAAAAGTCTTGAACAAGCCACCGGTAGGATTGAAACAACGAATAAATTGATATGATAAACGAAGGTAAAAGAATCTCGAAAGAATCACCGCAAGAATTGAAAATGAACGAAGAAAAGATAAAGAAACACCGGGAAGAATTAGCAAAAGAATGAAGATGCTTGAGAGAATTTAGATACAAGTGAACGAAGAGATCCCGAGCTGATTAGAGAAATTTGAATGATGCACCGGTAAGATTTGGGGAACGAGAGCTGAAAGCTGGAATGAATAATTCTGAGATGATGGGCTCCAGAAAATCAAACTGAAAAGACTCATGAATTGCTCCGGATGAGTGAAAAGAATTTTCACAATCGAAAAAAATTATGAGAGGACGGTGTCAAGCTTGAACTTCACATCTTTGGAAGAACGGATAAGATTTGGAGGAAAAACTCGTCTTCGGTCTTCAAATCCGAAATGACGAGAAGAACACCACAAAATAGTTGAGGCACACCGGAATGAAAATTAGAAAGGTTGAACCAACGATGAAAGAATTTGAAACATCTTCGAGAAAGGCATTTAACAGATGATAACTCATTCTTACGTCAAACTTTAAAAAGATTTTTGGGGATAGCTCCGGGAAAAGTTAGAAGAGTCAGGTAAGATCCTGGGAAAAGACCTGTGGGTTAGGGCCCACTCAAGAGAAACACCATTGAACGATTTTGAAAAGAAATTGCACCGGTTGAATTAAATGGCTCAAAATAAATAACATCCTCAAAAGACCTTGAACGAATGCAGAGTGGAAACAGGAATCTTCGAGGTATCTTCAGCACTCCCGAACAAATGAATAGAAAGCGGGGAATGATTATGAGGTGCACCGGCATGATAAGACATTTGGAACATGGACAAGATATGATTGGCAAATCTTGACTTGAATTCACCGAAGAAGAAAGAGAACGAAGAATGATGATCTTGCAGCTCCATTTAGTATCTTCTTGAGAATCAGCAGATAAGAATACTGACGCAAAAGAATGGAGAGACTTCACATCAATAAGATGGGTACTTGATTAAGAAATCTTAGTCCTCGAAGAAAAAGGGTGGGAGGGCGGGAAAACAAAGGCAACTTGGGACGGATGAAACAAACAACGTTGAGAAGACTTGAATTGCTCTTGCGGATGTTGAAAAAGATCGGATCCACTTGAAGAGAAACACACCGGTTCAGAAGAAATTGAGATGGCAAACTCAAAGATCAAGAAGGATTTGTATTCACATAGAAATATGAGAAAACCACTTAGGAAAGGTATGGAATCACACTAGTAGAAAAAGGGTCTAATGTGAGACACATTAGTGTGGGTTTGAAGTTGGCCCGGCACTAAAGGCACCATATGCGTTAGTACCGGTTCATGTTGAGACTTTAGTACCGGTTCGTGCCACGAACCGGTACTAAAGGGGTAGTGGCAGGCTGGCGTTAGGCCGGGTCCCCACGAGCCCCTTTAGTACCGGTTTGTGACACAAATCTGTAATAAAGGTCTAACCGATAGTACCGGTTCGTGCCACGAACCCACACTAAAGGGGCCAATTTTCAAACTCTACCCCCTGCCCCGTGTATCGCCATTTCAGTTTTGAAAAAATCAAAAGAAAATGATAAAAACTTCAAAAAATAAAATCCTTCGAGAGGTAGTTATATTACTACATCTACTAGTTAGGAAAATTTGAAAACTTAAATTTGGACATGTTTTGCAAAAACTGTAGGGAAAATGTAAAACGGCTATAACTTTTGCATACGTTGTCGGAAAAAAATGTATAATATATCAAAAAATTCAGCACAAAAATCCGCATCCGATGGAGACCGCCTACGGCCTGTTTGCAATTTTTTAGAATCCTCAAATTACAAAAGGAAAAAAAGATATGGTCAAATTTCAGTTTTTTTAAAAACATTTGGTTAAATCTGGTCAAACTACTTATTCAAGAAGTATTAATGTTACTACATAATTATTCAAGAATATTAGTGTTACTAAATAATTGTTACAATTTTTTGAATTTTGGTCAAATCTGGTCAAACTGTGGTCAATCTATGGTCAAACTTATTCAAGAAATATTAGTGTTACTAAATAATTACTGTTTTTTAGAATAATAGTTGCAAACTCAAACGGTGAAACGTGTGACCTAATGCTCAAGCTAAAATGCTGAGGGTTAATAGGATTGACAGCTTACATTTGTCACGAAAACAACAAGTGCAGACTTGGAATGTAGGGGGACTAGAACTCCGAAGTTAAGCGTGCTCAAGCTAGGGGAGTAAGAAGATGGGTGACCGGCCGGGAAGTTGGTACGCCAACCAGTAGTAAAGGTCCCCCATACCAGGGCACGAGCTCACGCCACATGGTGGCACTTTAGCGCCGGTTCGTACCGAACCGGTACTAAAGGGGGGGCCTTTAGTGCCCACCCTTTAGTGCTGGTTATGGAACTGGCACTAAAGGCCCTTGAGAACCGGTTTTAAAGCTCCGTTTTCTACTAGTGTCAAAACCTGACTTCGAAGCAACTCGAATACCACAGCTTAAAATAAAAAAAGGATTGGCTTGCAAAATAAGCCGGAAACAAACATATGATAGATCCCATATCGTATCATCTGTTTGTTGGAAAGAAATTCTAGGAGCTACTTGAATTCCCACATATAAACTCCCGAAACTTTCTGGTTATGCAATTAGGTGTTGGGGATACAGGGGAAGCATAATATGTCACCCAAAACTAGCAAATCCTATATCGAACTGTATCCATCCTTCAACACATAACCAAGAAACCTTTGGAAATCATTTACCTCAACCTTCAAAAAGCATCCGTTATAGGATTTATGGCAATACTCCCGAACTCCCGCCCTAGTACTAGGTGGCGTCGAGGTTATCTCACCAACAACTGCATAAAAGAGATTTTTGATGTCGGCAAACTCAGGTATTCCAGAACTGCAACGATAAAATTGTGATGACAACACCTCGGAGCTCAACTCCCCGAGACACTGCCAGAACCCCTAAATGTCAGGAGGCACCAAGAACAATGTTCTCGTCACAAAACCATCGGAACGATTCCAAGATACCCGCGTGATCCTAAAAAAATTCCATGAAATTTCAGGAGAGAAGAGTCAAAACTTCTACGTCAGGAGACCTCACTAGAGAGACGAAGGGACTACGGAGTAAAAAGAATCCTACTCTCCGATATATATAATCCTAAGACTCAAAACATTTTGCTCTAGACTCAACAACGTCAGCGATTCGATCAAGCAGGGGGCTCCTAAGTCGGGGATGGCTCAGATACCAACTTTTAACACCCACGATGCGGCTATATCTCCCACGTGTCGGAGCATGACTTAGAGGCATAACCGCATGGTAGGCATGTCGCAAGAGGGATAATCTTTACACATCCCATGTACTGAATAAGGAAGGGATAAAGAGTTGGCTTACAATCGCCACTTCACACAATACATAAATATAGCATACATCATCCAGAATACAATCAAGGTCCGACTACGGAACCTAAATAAAGAAAGACAACCCCAATTGCTAGATCCCCGATCGCCCCAAATGGGCTCCTCTACTGATCATCCGGAAAAGAAACATAGTAACAGCCCGAATCCATGTCGAACTCCCACTTCAGTTTGGTAGCGTCCCCTGTACTGGCATCATCGGCACCTGCATCTGTTTGGAAGTATCTGTGAGCCACGAGGACTCAACAATCTGACACCCGTGAGATCAAGACTATTTAAGCTTATGGGTAGGGAAAGGTAGTGAGGTGGAGCTGCAGCAAGCACTAAGCATATATGGTGGCTAACTTACGCAAATAAGAGCGAGAAGAGAAGCAATGCAACGGTCATGAACTAGAAATGATCAAGAAGTGATCCTGAGTCTACTTACGTTCAAGCATAACACCAAAACCATGTTCACTTCCCGGATTCCGCCGGAAAGAGACCATCATGGCTACACACTAGGTTGATGCATTTTAATTAAGTCAAGTGTCAAGTTTTCTACAACCGGACATTAACAAATTCCCATCTTCCCATAACCGCGGGCACGACTTTCGAAAGTTCAAAACCCTATAGGGGTGTCCCAACTTATCCCATCACAAGCTCTCACGGTCAATGAAGGATATTCCTTCTCCTAGGACGACCCGATCAGACTCGGACTCTCGGTTACAAGACATCTCAACAATGGTAAAACAAGACCAGCAAAACCGCCTGATGTGCCGACAAATCCCGATAGGAGTCGCATGCATCTCCTTCTCAGGGCACACCGGATGAGACATCCTATGAGTAAAACCAAACCTCAAGTTGCCCCGAGGTGGCCCTGCAGTCTACTCGGTTCGGACCAACACTTAGACAAGCACTGGCCCGGGGGGTTAAAATAAAGATGACCCTCGGGTCTGCAGAGCCTAAGGGAAGGTGATAGGTTGTTAAGAAAATGTAAAACCATGGTTGGGCCTTCTTGGAGGAGTTTTATTCAAAGTGAACTGTCAAGGGGTTCTCATAACACCCAACCGCGTTAGGAACGCCAAATCAAGGAACATAACACCGGTATGACGGAAACTAGGGCGGCAAGAGTGGAAGAAAACACCAGGCATAAGGCCGAGCCTTCCACCCTTTACCAAGTATATAGGAGCATTAAAGCAAACAAGATATAATAATGATATCCCAACAATAACCATGTTCCAACATGGAGCAAACTTCATCTTCACCTGCAACTAGCAACGCTATAAGAGGGGCTGAGAAAAGCGGTAACATAGCCAAACAACGGTTTGCTAGGAAAGGTGGGTTAGAGGCTTGACATGGCAATATGGGAGGCATGATATAGCAAGTGGTAGTTATCGTGGCATAGAAATAGAGCGAACAACTAGCAAGCAAAGATAGAAGTGATTTCGAGGGTATGGTCATCTTGCCTGCAAAGTTCTCCGAGTTGACGAAAGCTTGATCCTCGTAAGCGTACTCAACAGGTACCCCGATCACGTACTCGTCTCCCGACTTTACCCAAAGCAAGAACACAAGCAAAGGAACAACAATCAACCACGGTGCAATGAACAAGCACCATGATGTAAAACATGGCATGACATGCGAGATGTGATATGCAATGCATATGCGTGCTCCGGAAGGAAAAGGATGAACAAGGCATCAACTTGGAAACCAAAGTGTGCTGTTGGAAAGATGAGATGATTTCGGTCGAAATCGATATAAATATCACCGGAATCGGATGCACGGTTTGCAAATGGCAAGCAAAACAAGAATGGCACCATTCTGCGATTAACAACACGATGCCATCTAGAATGCAACAAGAAACTAAGCTACTGCCCTACAATATAGCAACAAAACATATGGCAGTGATCTACTCAAGATGCTTGACAAAAATGAACACTGAGCTAAGGCTAAATCATAGAAGAGCAGGTTCAAACAAGCATGGCAAAAGTGCAAAAGATATCAGCTTCACAGACATAGTGAAAATTCTAACATGTCAGGAATTAACATCTGTAAGCAATGTTTAGAGCAAGATAACAACATGCTACAGGAACATATCATAGCAAACAAAGGTATGGCATGAATCTACGCAAAGCATAGAACAAAAGTCCCTTACCGACCAAGAGCCAAAAAGTCACAGAAGATATTATGGCACCCAAGTAAACATAGCAAGTTTCGTTTACAGATTTAGACTTAGCAGAAAACAGAGCATGGAAAAACAGAGTTATTAAGGCATCTTTGCAAGCTCGATTCACCCATCACAAAGCCTTGCATGACAAACTAAGCATAGCAATAGCAAGAAGACATGCTCAAGAAGCTAACCAAGGCAATAGCAAGTTCATAGCATGCATGGATCAACTACAATAACCATGGCAAAATTGATTAACATGTAAACAATCTGCGAGGAACATTTTATAGCAAAAGATGAGCAAGATTAAGACATGCTAGGGCACTCCATAATCGCAAATAGGGGCATGGATGGATAGAGCATAACCATATGTCCAAATCATCCTTACAGAAACAACTAAAATAAAGCATGTATCTCACTGTAGCCACATGGTTACATGGCATCAAAATAACAGCAGACAAAGACTTAGCCAAAATCCTAAGATCCATAAATCAGCAATATCACGAAGGCTACTTAGCATGCTTGTGCTAGTCACCACAAATATCACAAAAATACATGGCATAAACACGTTCAAATATGGCATGGCATATATCAAAACACATGTAGAGCTCATTCCCATATGATGCACACAACAAATGTAGCAAAAATGGCAAATCCTCATACTCTGATAAGAATCAGCACCTAACAATTTATAGCACTCTTGCATCCACGATTTGGGCATCAGGATGGACTCAAACAAGCATGGCACAATGTAACAAAATTAAGAGTACATCATGATGAACAGTTTGATATATCACACGCACGAAACAGAGCTACGGATGAGAAGTTATGGCATGATGAACTGGGGCTAATAGTATAGCAGAAAATGACTTGGAGAGGAAACCGAGGTCAACCTCTGGTCCAGATCTAGGGTTCTCACGCGGATCGAGGATGAACGGAGAACTGGCCGGAGTTCATCGCCGGAGTGGAAGAAGGAGGCAGCCGGAGTTGCTCGGGGCTCGTCGGGTACACAACTCGCCGGAGAGGAGGCGCGGTGCGGGTGCTCGGGGTCAGACGGGCACGGCCTCCGGTGCGGTGGCACGGAGCTCGGTGGTCGGAGGAGCGGCGAACGGCGGCGGCGGCATTGACCGGTGATGTGCGGCGGCAGAGATAGGTGGAGGCGGCAGCGCTAGCGAGCGGGCGCGGGCGGCGCGGAGGCGCGGGACGTGGTCGGCGGTGGATGGGCCTCGCGGGCCCGCTGCGGGCTCACTGGCCGGCGGCGGAGAGCAGTGGCAGACGCCACGTGGAGCATCTGGATTGGCGCGGGCGCCGGCGACGACTGTGTCCGGCGCGGTGGACGTGGGATTGGTATGGATGGGTTATTGAACCACTTTGGAGGGGTGTTGGTCTGCAACACACACGAGGCCTTTCTGGTTCCCCGGTTAACCGTTCGAGTATCAAATGGACTCCAAATGGCATGAAACTTGACAGGCGGTCTACCGGTGGTGTACCAAGGATGCTTGGCAAATCTCCGTCCATTCCGAGAATGTTTAACACCCGCTCACGAAAAGAGGCAAAAGGGGCCGCCGGAGGACATAGGAGTGTCGGATTGCAAAACGGACAACGGGGAAAATGCTCGGATGCATGAGACGAACACGTATGCAAAATGAGATGCACGTGATGACATGACATGAAATGCATGACATGGACAAGGTGCAAAAGGAAGACAAAACCCAACCATGAGGGAATCTCATAACTTCGAGCCGAAAATGGCAAGAGTCGGAGTTACGAATATGTAAAGTTGCATCCGGGTGTTACAAGTAGAGTACTTAGGAACGTACATCATAACATCACCGTACATTGCACGTACAACATTTCGTGGTAGTAAGAGACAAATGCCTATATGCCACACATGTTCATACTATTTGTGCCTTTCTACTTCACGAACTGCGCTACATTACTCAGGTTCATACGTCCACTCCTGGGTACATGTCCATCTCGTAGTTCTAGTCGCACGTGTTCTTCATAGATGGAATGATCCATAACTATGGGCAACGTGAGTCCATATCATCGCAGCTAGTGTGGCTCCCCACGATGGAGACTCATCCAAACTATGGCTAGCCTCGGCGCTCTCTCGGCCGTCGCGCTGCTTCAAAGCCGGTGCCAGTGAGAGGTCGCCTCCGCTCTGGCCAGGTATTAATGCTTCACTAACTCTCCGAGGTGATGTTGATTGTTTCATGTGGGAAGCATGCACTGGCAAGGGAAGGGGGTTGGGTCAGCTAGGGCGATCAGACGCGGGCGTGTGCTGGTATTGGTTTTGAACCGTTTCAGGTGTAGTACTGGTAGTTTGCAAAACTACTCAATTATTGCACTCAGTTTCCTAAGAAATTGTGGTAAAAACGTTACTCTACAGCCCGCTTCCCTTCTCCTTCCTCTTCCACTGCCCATTCACGTCTGCGGGAAGTGACCGTTCAACCGTTATATAGGAGTGCTAGCACAAAAGATGCATACATGACCACTAAAATTTCCTTTCTCTTATCTCTATGAAATAAATGTGGCATGAAACTCAAGGTCCTTTGTGTCTGAGTATAATGGAAACCATCGTCCTCCTCTAGCTCTGCTTCGCCCACATCATCGTCATCCTGTTCCGGCTTTGCATCGTCGTTCTCGTCCTCCGCCTCCGCATGCTGCTCCGCCTCCAAAGCCTCCTTTTCTGGCTCCGGCTAGTCTAGACTCCGGAGGCAGGGCGCGGCTGCGATCCAGGATTCGGGCCGCCTCCAGATTAAAGCGCCGCTCTGGTAGGAGTATGGTGTATTCGTTACCTTTGGCCGAGGAATGGCTATCGGGCGACACCGACCAGAGAAGAGGCATCGGGAGGGGAATGAATGCAACTACTGTTTGGGTTCATCGTCTGTCTTAAATAAATGTGTACCATCAAGTGCACCCGCGGGTGTACAAATTGTAATGTCTGCTTAAGGGGGCGTCATGTAACTGGTGTGTGTGTGTGTGATATTCTAAGAGACAGAGTACGTGTGTGTGACTCTACTCTTCGGACATTTACTCAACCATTTGCATCGGGATATTAGTATAATGGTATTACACTTTAGCTAGTGATTTACGTGGCCATGTTAATGTGGTTGTGTAAAAAATGTCATTTCCTACTCGTGATTTGCATTATATAATTTTGATAAGTTTGTTAACTACTAAAGTAAAGTGGAATTTGTCCATGTTATACAAGTAAATTAAGGTGATTGTTTATCATACGGTTAAGGTTGGACGAAGGGTGGTAGGAATAATTGCTCCGCCTAGAGCATGTGTGTGTGAGATGGAGTCTTAGTGTGTGTGTGGGGGGTGGGTGGGTGCATGGTTGGGTGGGTGCGTGTGTGTGTGTGATGAGGAGTCTTCGGTGGCGAAAGTAATTTAAGTGTGTGTGGCTTCATCACAGAGAGGTGATGTGTATGTCCGAGGCCACCAACGAGGGGGTGTGAGAGAGAAAAGGCCCGTAGAGAGGGAAGAGAAGGCGTGTGCGCGTGAGAGGAGTCGACATCGAGAGAACGTGTTTGTTCGACGAACACTAAGGAAGACTACTATATATCGATGGTGGATGTAGGCGGGAATTAAATGCAGCGATGGTCTTATTGGTTTCGGGGATATAGGGGAAGAGCGATAGAGGGGGGTAGCTAGAAGGAGATTGTTAAGTGTGAGTGTGTGTTTTACCCATCCAGGCGGAAGTTATCTGCATACAAGAAGAGAACGATTTGATGTGGTAGGTTATGGTTGACGGTAATTAATTATGTATGGAGACATAGGAGACCTTGAACATGCATGTGCGAGAGGTATATGAAGATCTTGCAGGTGAGCGGTGCCCAGCACTTCCACACCCACTTTGCAAATGTAACACTGATTCCACCCTTGAAGAACATCCAATAGGCAGAGGCGGAGGTGTAGACTTGCTTTGCATTTCATGGCCATAATGCCTCATCCTGTAAGCTAGGGTCCAATCGAGCGGCCAGCACATGATCCCAGAGCCTGATAAACTGCACCAATCCTTCTGTAGAAAGGTCTACTGATATTTCAGCCGTCCATCGATGGTTAAGCAGGCCCTCTTTCACTGTTCGTGTATTGACCGTCTGGATGTGAACTGCACCCCACACAACCGGTGCGACCTCCTTGGCCGACACAACTCCCATCCATCTATCTTTCTAGAAGAGCGCGGTGGCCCCATCGCCAACTCTCTAGTGGACTAAGCTGTCAAAGGCCACTTGAACTTGCGGGTCCTTAGTCATGGGAAATCCATGCCAAGGGCGACTCGCATCAGTGCACCGCAACCATTCCCACCTCAGTATTAAGGCCAAAAACTAACGCTTTAGATCGATCAGCCCGAGTCCACCCAGTTTCTTGGGCATGCATACTCTCTGCCAGGCGAACAAGCACTTCCCTCCATGTATCTCCTCAGATCCCTCCCCAAAGAATGCACGGCATCGCTTGTTCACTTTCTCAATAACCCATTTTGGGGCGTCCGCGATGATCAAGTGGTGTGTCGGCCGCGCCATGACCACATCGTGAACGAGAACCAGCCGCCCAGCTCTAGTAATGAGACCCTTCTGCCAGCCCGGCATGAAGTTAAGCACGCTATCCACCACGGCTGCCATTCCGAGCGCGTTAGTTGCCAAATGGACAGTTGGAGGCCTAGGTACTTGCAGGGAAAGTTCTCCAAACGCCACGGCATCGCCCCTTGGAAAAGATCCTTGTCTCCATCTTCCTCTCTGATCAGGATTTCCATCGATTTCTCATAGTTGATACACAGGCCCGAGGCATTTCCAAATATGTGCAGAGCCTCTCTGACAAACCGAAGATCAGAGGCAGTGGGCCTGATAAACATAACCACATCATCCGCGTAGATATAAATCATTTGCATCGGCATGCAACTCGGCATAGTACTCAACACATTGCACTCCTGTGCTCTGGATGATGAGAGATGTGACCACGTCCATAGAAATGACGAATAGGAGTGGTGAAACAGGGTCTCCGTGGCATAAACCTTGAGCATGCAAGAATTTCTGACCGGCATAGCCATTAACTACTGACGGTGTCCTGGACTAGGGGGTACTCACCACATCGTTTCCCGATCAGTTGGATTGGGCCGAGGATCCCCATGGCCGGTTACTCATGGGCCAGTTCGGACAGCCGAAGACATATACGAGGAAGATTCCACAAGACTTGGTGATCAAGACAAGGACTCCACTCCACCGACGTATTCGACTAGGACTCTTGTTATCCTAGGCCTCTGGTATGTTATATAAGCCGAGGCCAGGCTAATCAATAGATTATTATGATATTACTTATCATACCTCTAGGGTTTTGACCATAACATATGATCTCGAGGTAGATCAACTCTTGTAACCCTCATATCCATCAAGAGGGCCCGAACCTGGGTAAACATCCTGTCCCTGTCTCATGTTACCATCGATCCTTAGACGCACAGTTTGGGACCCCCTACCCGAGATCCACCGGTTTTGACACCGACAACTACCACGCGGGAAGATGCCGTGGATAGGAGTGTAGATATCCAAGATAGCCATGTTTCTGAAAAACCCTTGGCTCGGAGGACTTCGAACAAGAAAGGCCAAGATAGACTGTCGAAGGCCTTCGAGATGTCCAGTTGAAGCATAACTCCTTTAGCTTTTCGTCGGCGAAGCGACCGAGCCACTTGCCTGACAAGCAAGAAGTTGTCGTGCATGTTCCTTCCTTTGATAAACGCTGACTGGTTGGGCTGCACGAGTTCATTCATGTGCAGTCTTAATATGTTTGCCAACAACTTGGAGCCAATCTTTGGCAAGCTATGCACCAAACTAATGGGCCTGAAATCTCCCACCTGGCAAGCTCCTCGCTTCTTCGGGATTAGCATGATAAGCGCTTGGTTGAGGCGCCAAAATCTATGGCCATTTCCAAGAAACAAGTGGTGCAGAGCAGCCATCACATCTCCTTTGACAGTACTCCAAGATTTTTGGAAGAACAAGGCAATGAAACCATCCGGATCGGGCTCCCGATCCGCGGGCATCTCTTTAATGGTGCACACACCTCGTCCTCCGTAAACAAAGCATCCTAGTCATTCAAGTTGATGGGGTGGATCCCAAGAAAGTCCATGTCCATGGTGTTGTCCCGCCTCCTTGCCATGCCTAGCAAATCTTTATAAGCATCAAAGAAGAGCCGCTCTTTCCCAAGCTGATCTGTGATCAAGTTCCCATCATGCGATATTGCTGGTATGAAATTCTTCATCTTTCTCCCATTTGCCACAAGGTAGAATAGCTTGGTTCTTGCACCGCCCTCGTGTAGCCAACGAATCCTAGATCTTTGGCGTGCGATCGTGCGCTCGAGCGAGGCAAGACCAAGGGTGGCGAACTTCAACGTCCTCCTAAGCCACCATTCCCCATCCGAGAGCGGGCATTTTTCTTGCGCCACATCCAACTGGAAGATGATCCAGTTCGCGATCGCAATCTGCATCTTGATATTGCCTATCTTTTTCTTCCCCCACGCGGTTAAGTATCATGCCACGTTCCTTAGAAACATATCCAAGTGTTTGAAGGTGTCATGCATGGATGGGTCGCACACCCAAGCCTCCCTCCCGCATCCTCATAGCCTTCGAGCTTGGTCCAAAAAACCACAAATCTGAGGCGCTTCTGTGAATGCATGTTCTCCTGAAGGGTAAGATGCAAAGGGCAATGATCCGAGGAGCAAGTGGAGAGAGCTTGCAAGAGGCAGTCCGGGTGCGCTAGCTCCCCATCCACGTAAACTAGGGCCTTGTCGATCTTCGTAAGGGTGGGGGAGTCTATTTCATTGCTCCAAGTGAAGGGTCTCCTGTGCATGTAAAACTCCTTGAGACCGTTGTGGTCGACAAACTAGCGGAATTTATGCATCATGCATCTATCAATGAGCGAGTTGTTCTTGTCCGTGGCTTGGAGGATCATGTTAAAGTCTCCAATAACCAGGCATGCGCTCGGCCATAGCGCTCTCCTAGCGTCCAATTCCACAAGGAAAAGCGTTTTTTCCTGATCCTCCAGGGGGCCGTAAACCGTGGTAAGCCACCAGGGCGCACCATCCGTGGGCCAAACGAAGCCAGAAATGATGTTCGTGTCCCGCACGCAATTCGTGATGCTCACCAACTCCGATTTCCAAGCTAATAGGACTCCACCCCTAGTGTCAGAGGCTGGTAAGTAGTAAAGCCCATCGTACACTGGGCCCGGGCATTGCATCACCGTGAAAGTATCAATACAGGCGAGTTTAGTCTCTTGGATTCAAAAAATCGAAGGGTGTGCCGTATCCGCAAACTCCCGAAGTGCCTTCTTCTTGACCAAACTATTGAGACCGCACATGTTCCAACACGCCAACTCCAAGGTGGGTGAAAACATGATGTCGGCCTAGAAACTCCGTAGCAAACCGCTGAAGCAAGCAGAGCCACCCTCGAGGCCTCCTCCATCCCAAGATCAAACTAGATCACTTTCCCAAAGATCGCTGCCATCGCCCTCAGCTGCGGCTCCTGGATCGGGGAATCAAACATCTGCCGCGGCTAACCCAGAGCGTTGTCCGTGACCGCCAGTCCATCCGGTGTGATACCAAGTGCCTTCAGGACCATGGTCTCCGCTGTTGTGGTGCTGGCTCTTTTTGGGTGCGCAAGCAGATGAGGAAGGCGTGTTCCGACGTGGTGTTTCCTACGCAACACCCTTGCCGCGGACATCTTCAATTTCTTTGAGAAGCCAAGGGGCGAGTTTCTTCGATAGCCCAGTGCAGAATGCTTTTAAATTCGCCACCGCAATTTGCTCCTTAGGACGTAGCCAAAAATCACCCTGAACTTGCATGGGGGTGTCACCATCCACGCAGCTGGCATGACCCATCAGGCAAGGCGCCTCCATGCAGCCAACCAGCTCCCCGCCCGTCTCTGGCTCAGGATCGGTGCCAGTCCCCACTGGTCGGTCCGGCCCCACCACAGCATGCAGCGGCGCACCGGACGAAATTTCCTCCATCGGGGCCTTGCCGGGCACAGGCACACCTTCCTGGACCGAAGCCCCAATCAGCCCCTCTTGACGAAGAACCTGCGCAGGAACCATGATTTGACCGGTCTCCTTCGGAATCGCAGGGACATCCAGGCCAGTCCCCACGGTCGCGGTGGCACCAGCCTCGGGATTCGCTGCTTCCACCAGGACCGAATCAGCCGTTTTTTCCTCTATGCCAGCTGTAGGGGGCAACTCCTGGCCCAGAGAAGGGGGTAACATACGGACAACCTCTACCACTACCAACTCTTGACCCGCGGTCCCATCACTATGATCTTTTGTGGCCAATCCTACGGTCGGTGAAATCTCCACTGCGGCACAACTCCAAGCCCAAGATCCACTGTGGCAACCGCAGTAGGCGCCGTACTGGCCGCACACCTCGCCGGTGGCACATAACGCTCGGGCTGCGGCTGCGGTGGCACACTAGAGACTCCCAAGGTCATCGGAGGAATGCACCAATCGGATGGACCAACACGTCCCAAGAGAGCATGTTGATATGAGTCGCCCGGAACACCACTCGCCGGAGCGCCACCACGAGCATCATGAACACCACGCGTCCACGGGAGAACTCGCCACTCACCACTCCCCGAAAAGATGCCGGAGTCCTCTGGCAGACCGCTGCCATCGGAGCTAGGAGGGCGAAGCCAACCCTCTCAACCCGCATGCTCCCTGACTCTGCCAATGTGGACGAGAGTATTGTACTCCAGTAACTGGCAGGACGACGGCCGGTGATCCGCTGGGTTGCCAACCACCTCAGCCTCCGGCACCCATAGCCGCTTGGCCACTGGCACCTCATCAGGATCGACGCACCACGCCCGCAGCTTGAACAGCGAGAGATCGTCCCGGTTGGTTGTCTCCGGTGCTAGACAATCCACCAGGCAATTGGTGCCGAGGAGCTCTGCAGCCGTGTCCCTCGTCCAGACATGGGAAGGGATGCCCTCGATCATCAGATCCACCTGGGAATGCATCACCTTGGTCACTGCCTGCGCCTGTCAAAGCCATGGCCTTAAGAAGATCTTGAAGAAGCCATGCTCCACCGAGTTGGCTGTCCAGCGCCTTGTTGCAAAGATCCGGCACCGCGAAGACCACGAGGAAGTCTTCCGGATGGTAATTGAGCACAAAGAACTTATGTTTTGGAATGTCTAACTATTCTGCGATGGCCTCTGCCGCATCCACACATGAAACAGCCGGCGCGAGCCACCGATGTAGGCGACCACGTACAAACGGAGGCGCCGCTCCATGTCGTCCACCTCCAGCGAACGCGAGATGGCATAGACATCACCGGTCGCAGCTGACGGCACCAGCCAAGACCCCACAGGTACGGTGTCCACCGCGACTGACGAGGGCCGCCTCTTAGGGGAGGCATGCCTAGGTCTCTAGCGACAACCTCCCCGCAAGTCGTGCTGGCGGCAACTGCTGGCCGTAGCATGCCACCTTAGCCCTGGCCTCGCACCGAAGCTGCTCCTCCTTGGGAGCAGACTCCTCGGGCGCGTGCGCTCTGAAGAGATGTGCCCTTCCAACCAACAGCAGATGCAGAGGGGCTTAAAGGTGCAATCTTCCTGGTGATGACCTTCCCTAAAGCACTTGAAGCATAGGCCGAATAGATCCGACGGGATTTCATGCCGCTCCTGCGAGGATGTCGGAGAGCGCGACCTAGGACGCGCCACCGCCGCAAGCTGCTGCTGCCGCATCTCCCACTTCCTTCCGCGCCAGCGGGCCTTGCGTGAGGGACCAAGCTTCCTCCATGGCTCAGCAGGGCCTGTGCCAACGGCCGGGTCCGGATCCTCCCCACCCGCTGCAGGGCGCACGCCGGCGGAGGAACCCGACGAGGCGGAGAGGCCAAGCCCGGAGACCATGGGCTGCAGTAGGGACGAAACCGAGGCCGGGCTAGAGGCACTGGAGGCCATGCGTAAGTGAAGAGAGGGAACCGGCTTGGCGGAAGGGGGTGGGCCCCTGGACCGGAGTGGTCGCCGGCATAGGAGGCTGGACGCCAGTGCCAGAGTGGCCACCCGCGGGAGAAGGGGAGTGGGGAGCGCTAGGAGCAGGGAAGACGAATATGTAATGTAGATTGTTGACTCTAGTGCAAGTGGGAGACTGAAGGAAATATGCTCTAAAGGCAACAATAAAGTTGTTATTTATATTAGCTTACATCATGATAAATGTTTATTATTCATGCTAGAATTGTATTAACCGAAAACTTAGTACATGTGTGAATACATAGACAAAACAAAGTGTTCCTAGTATGCCTCTACTTGACTAGCTCGTTAATCAAAGATGGTTAAGTTTCCTGGACATAGACATGTGTTGTCATTTGATGAACATGATCAGATCATTAGAGAATGATGTGACGGATAAGACCCATCCGTTAGCTTAGCATAATGATCGTTAAGTTCTATTGCTATTGCTTTCTTCATGACTTATACATATTCATCCGACTGTGAGATTACGCAACTCCCGAATACCGGAGGAACACCTTGTGTTCTATTACACGTCACAACATAACTGGGTGATTATAAAGATGATGTACTGGTGTCTTCGAAGGTGTTTGTTGGGTTAACATCGATCAAGATTAGGATTTATCACTTCGAGTATCGGAAAGTTATCTCTGGGCCCTCTCAGTAATGCACATCACTATAAGCCTTGCAAGCAATGTGACTAATGAGTTAGTTCAGGATGATGTATTACAGAACGAGTAAAGAGACTTGCCGGTAACGATATTGAACTAGGTATGATGATACCGACAATCGAATATCGAGCAAGTAACATACAGATGACAAAGGGAATAACATATGTTGTTTTTACGGTTTGAAAAATAAATATATTCGTAGAATATGTAGGAACCAATATGAGCATGCCGGTTCCGCTATTGATTATTGACTAGAGATGTGTCTCGGTCATATCTACATAGTTCTCGAACTCGTAGGGTCCGCATGCTTTATGTTCGATGACGATTTGTATTATGACTTATGCGTTTTGGTGACCAAAGTTTGTTCGGAGTCCCGGATGAGATCACAGACATGACGAAGAGTCTTGAAATGGTCGAGAGGTAAAGATTCATGTATAGGAAGGTTAGGTACGGACACCAGAATGGTTCCAAAGAGGTTCGGGGATTTTTCGGAGTACCGGGAGGTTCCTGGACCCCTCCCCCCCCGGGAAAGTTAATGGGCCTCATGGGCCATAGTGGTGAGGAGGAGGCAGGCCACATGAGGTGGCGCTGATACATCTCCATCGTATCTACTTTTCCAAACACTTTTTCCCTTGTTTTGGACTCCAACTTGCATGATTTGAATAGAACTAACCCGAACTGATGCAGTTTTCAGCAGAATTGCCATGGTGTTTTTTTGTACAGAAATAAAAGTTCTCGGAATGACCTGAAAATCAACGGAGAATATTTTTGAAATATATAAAAATACTGGCAAAAGAATCAAGGCCAGGGGGCCCACACCCTGTCCACGAGGGTGGGGGCGTGCCCCCTGCCTCGTGGGCCCCCTGGTGCACCACCGACCTCAACTCCAACTCTATATATTCACGTTCGAGGAGAAAAAATCAAAGAGAAGGATTCATCGTGTTTTATGATACGGAGCCGCCGCCAATTTCATGATGCTCACCGCTGTGTGTGAGTAACTCCATCATAGGCTTGCTGGACGGTGATGGATTGGGTGAGATTTATCATGTAATCGAGTTAGTTTTGTTAGGATTTGATCCCTAGTATCCATTATGTTATGAGATTGATGTTGCTATGACTTTGCTATGCTTAATGCTTGTCACTAGGGCGCGAGCATGATTTCATATCTGATCCTATTATGTTTTCATGAATATATGTGAGTTCTTGATCCTATCTTGCAAGTCTATAGTCATCTATTATGTGTTACTAGCACAAATGCCCGTGCGTTGCAATGGGAGGAGAAGAAAAAAACCATACGTCCTAAACCAAATAGCTCAAGACTCCCTCTTCTCCTCCCATGACCGACTGCCGGACATGTCCTCCTCCCACGCCCGACTGCCAGACATGATGACATTAGTAAACTCTTTGAAATCTTCCACATTACCACATGAAAAACAACATGAAAAGATGTGTTGCGCAAAAACATAACTGTGAAAGGAATTCATAATTGTACTGTAGGTGTGTGCAATTTAAATCACAGAAATATCTACCTGGTTGCGAGTATCTCTTCACATATTTGTTGGCATTCCTTAGTGATGCGGTGATGCCCCAAAAATATCGCACTATAATAAAAATAGTAAAGTCTTGGTACAACATTCTTGCTTCACTACCGAGGCAACAAAGACTCTCATGAACCAGTGTGGGCTAGGTTTAGGGACTGGGTAGGATAGCACTATTTGTGTCCAATGATATTAGAAGCATTTTTTGCGGGGTAATCATATTAGAAGCATTTTTTGCGGGGCAATGATATTAGGAGCATTGTACAAAGATCCACTATTATTGGCTAATAGAACAAAGTAAAGTGTGGAGTTTGTGTTGCACACAACAGGGAGTCCAACTGCTTGTGCTTTGGTGATCAACATTATTTTTATTAGGAGGATTGTAAGAGTTTGTGACAGGTGCTAGCTGGTCGAGCAGAAAAAATAAGAGCAAATATTTGTTTTGTTCTCAGAAAAATATTGTACATGACCAACATAGAATGAATCATGTTTATTGTGATTTAGACATAGTAATTTTTTTTGCGCATGTTAAACAATTCCAACAAATTTGCTTTTGAGTTATAATTTGACGTCAACAATTCAGATATAAAAAGTAGTTCAACTTAATTTGGCGTTGCTACTATATCCATGGACGGACACGTTTAGTGCCATTTGGAGACCCTCCCTCTCTTTCCTTTTTTAGTTTTCTGTATTTTTCTTCCTTACCATTATGGGACCACTTCCACTTTCCATTTTTCCTTTGTCTAGAGAGGAAACCCCCCGCCCTCTTTCCTTCCTTATCATTCCATACAACATATGTAATCCCTCCTCTTTCCACATGAAATCCCCGCCCTCTTTCCTTCCTTATTCTGTCTCCTCTTTACTTCTTTATTTTTCTCTTTTTTCTTACTTATTCTGTCAAGAGACATGAACTCCCTCCCTCTTTCGCTCTTTATTTTTCTATCTTTCCTTCCTTATCCTTATTATGGAAGGACTTATTTCCTTCTATATTGTTTCCCGAGATTGCTCCTTGATATAGCGAGAAAATTCGAAGATGTATATAAATTACAAAGATTGGGTTTAAGAGAGCGGTATGGGACTATTTAAAAGGTGAATCAACTGTCTAAATATAATGCACCGTGAGGTTTTTTTATTTTTGAGGGAAATACATAGGCGGTTGAAAATCCTCCTTATGTGATAGACTAAGAGGGTAATACTTGTTACTCCAAACATATGATGGGCCAGCTGACTTGGACGCTTGATCTGTGCACTTATCTGGCAACCCGTGTTCGAGTCCTCAAAATAGCATCTTTTTCGTGTGTGCCCGTTTTTGAAAGAAGCGACTTAACAAAAGCATGATGGTAAACACATGCACGACTTTAGCCCAGTGCGCGTTGAGATGAAACGCAAGGTCATGAGTTCGATCCCCGTAAAATCAACTAATTTTTGCTGCTGCTCCTCTACAATCTCAGCCCATATGCAAGGGCAAAGTCACTGCTCACAATCTCGGCCCATCTGGGGCAAAGCCCATGATGGATAGAAAAATGTAATTTTTTTAATCTATACCAATGGCAACATTAGTACCACCTCGCATACATGTTTTAAATTCAAACTGAACGCGTAAATTCACGGGAGGAAGCGTATTGTGACGGTGAACCCACGGAGTCAATCCATACTTTATTATTTGGGATAGATAGTACATATGCCCGTGCGTTGCAACAGGGTAATAAAGATTGACATTATTCTATTGGCAAACTCAATCACAATATCTGTATGAATTTCATAGAAATTTTGTTAAAAAAATTCCAGCTAAGTCAACCATATAATAGCCATTTGTGAAAAATTTCAAGATAGGTCGACCATGCATGTAATACACACATCTTGATCTTTTATCAAAACCACAGAGGTAAGTAAATTCCTATAATTGTAGATAAAACTACAAAAAATCCACGTAGATGAAATTGTATTACATCAATTTGTGCACACTCATTGCTCCAAAAAGATTAAGATGTAGTTACCTAATAGAAGTTGACTTCCACCATGAATTCAGTCAATTACTTGGTATCACCTATACATACAAAAAGAGAAAAGGTCGTCAGTCATTTTCCTACATTTTTATATGTCATCTTTATATGCCTTAATTTGGATCAATATCCAACCATGAACAATCCTTGTCTCAACCTCAGTTTATATTTAATTTAGGACTACAAAAAGCAGCTAGTTTAAGAAAAATACACACTATACAGTAAGGTCAGGTAAGTGACGTGTAGTTTTATGTGCATGATATTTTATGAAATTCAACCAGCTAAGGATTAAAAAAACTATGTCTTTTGTTCCGAGCAAACGCAACAATCTACACAGGAATTAGTTAATACTATGCACCTTCTGTATTTCTGCTGAATCCCATCGTTGGTCATGGTCATGTACGCATAGAAATCCATAAAACTCGAGCACAGGATTGGCAATGTTGTTAATCAGGTGATCAATATGACCCTTTTGTTTTTTGCCGACCCCCCATTTGCTCGTATATGGATGCAGGAATATCCATCCAGTTTCTTGCCTACGGTTAATAGAAACCAGAATTCTAACATGCATAGTGACTCTCCTTGTGCACTAGATAGCATCATGGGACGTTGTTGATGACTGTAGTTAGTGCAACGGCAGCGCTGCCCTAGTGATGCAAGGCGAAGCATATGTGGTCTCCTGTACATAATCCTAATTTATTTTTCTGGAAATCCCAATTGAGCGATCAAGCCTAGAGCAGTCAATGTGTGCACGCATGTAGAATTGGAACAATCGATCTGGCATGTAGAATTGGAAACCATCAACGCATATGCTGCCAAACAACTCACGGGTCAACATGGAAGAAACTGCACAGGTATATATATGTCCTAGAGTTCCACGAAATTCTTTGCTTGAAAGACTGCAAAGGGAAGCTTTTGGTCTTCGGTCACCATGGATCACACTGGATTTATTGGATTAGCAGTACGCCTTGTCGACTGTGTAATTGCACATATCAGGGAGGGATTAATTGTCATCACCTGTTGGCATGCGGCATGATCTTTTTCAAAGAAAGCTTCTTCGCTTTGCCTGGCTGCCTCCCTCTTTTGTGGAGTAGTAGTACGAAGCTAGCAACAGCCTCCAGGAGATAGAGAGCGAGCCAATAGATCGAAACAACATCGCTGTAGCAGAGGTGGAAAAACGATGGTGCCTGGCTGCCACCCGCTGATCTGATCCCATCAAAACTGAATTGTTACACCTGTCCAAATTCCCAACCGCCACCTCTTCCTGATTCATATGGAACTATGGATACCCGATCTGAGCACACATCGGCAACCTGCAGGTCTCCCCTCTGAATCTGATCCGAGCAATCGACACGCAGGTATAGCACGGCCCTTTTTGGCGCTGGCTTCTTATCGCCGTCTGACTTCACCGACGGCCTCTCGGGCTGCTACTCGCTGTCCCAAGGCTCTCGTTGCCTGCGTTCGATCCACACTGGAGAAAACAAACAGGAGGCGGCGACACCTGCGAGCGGGCCAATAGAGGAGAGGGTTGTTGTCGCCCCCAGTGTTGTGAGCTCCTGCAAGCCGCGGACCGTGGAGGAAGCTGGCGGCGCTGCCGTGAGCTGTGCTGCTGCAAGGCTGATGACAAGCCGGCTTGCACGACGATGTGGCGCTGCAGGACCGAAGGAGGTCGAACCCCATACAAAAACGATGAACGAATAAAATCTTCTCTATGTGAGGAGATTGAACCCCACGGGCATACACGTTTTTATTACTCATTATTAGGAGAAAGGTGACCCTGCCGGAGTCCCTACCAGACACCCCATGGGTGCATGAAGTAGTTTGTGTTAGAGATGGTTTCGGGTGCAGGAAGGATTAGATCAAAAAGTGAAAACATTGGATAAAAGAAGAGGAAGGAGAACAGGTTGGATCAAAGATGAGGAAGGAAACCTGATCTGCTCACGTTTCAATTGTCTACTAACATAAGCATTGAGTCGATTTTGAGATGAGAGGATGGCCCCTGCGTCGTCTCCCTAGGAGGTGACTCGGGCGGAGCCAGGGCCGCCGCCGCCAGCCCCTCTTTCTCCAGCGCCTCCCCTCGCCGCTGCCGGCTAATGTCGCCGGGCGAAGCCCACCGGCAGCTGGCAGCGGCGGGCGCAGCCCCCGTGAGGCTCCCCCTCCTCCCTGGTCTGTCCGCTCCTCGCCCCCACGACGACGACTTGATCTGCGCCCCCATCCCCGATCTGTGGTGCCCGCGCGTTGCCCGGCCTACCCCCTTCCTCTCTGACCCGTGGGGGCGCTGGCTGGCCGGATTCGCTCGGCCGTAGCTGGTCTCGTGGCGGTTGCGCTTCTGTGCCAGATCTGGCGGGTTCGGGTGGCCTCGCCGACCAGCTCCCCGTGCTCTCTCGTTGCGTCCTTGCGCTGGCCGCCGTGCACCTCGTCCTCGCCTTGTTCTTTGTGCGGCGGTCCGGTGTGTTGCTGCTTCTCTGGCCCTCCGTAGCTCGCTTCACAGCTCCTGGCTGCCTAGGCTGATGGGCTACGGTGGTGGTTGGCCGACTTGCTCCGGTTGCGAGGTGGAGGAGGTATTGCCGGGTGAAAACCTCATCGACGGTGACGGCTGCTGCCGCCATTTTCCCTTCTTGAAGGCGTCGATTTTGGCATTGTTTCCCTCCCTCCCAAGCTCTCAGATCCCAAGAGAAATCTTGGACCCGGTGTTCCCCGTGTCAGATGGTGTCGACGCCTCTACGCCGTTTCCTCCTTGGGGGCATCTTCTTGGATTACTTCTGCTTCGGGTGGACTCGCCTCTTGCTGCTTCATCTCCACCTCGGCTTCGATCTTGGCTGGTCTCTGTTCTTGGCGACTCAAGTGGAGCTTGCTTGGATGTCCTGGGGTGGCCTCGACGACACACTGCCCTTCGACCTCGGTGGTAGTACACCGGTGTTGCGCCCTTCGGTCTCGGTGGTGCATTGCCTTCTCGGCTTCGCCGGCGGCACACCGGTGCCGCCGCTCGAACTCGGCTATCCGATGCCCTTCGTTCGCGTCAGGGATGCTTCTTGATATGCTTCTACTTTGGTGTCGCCATTCCGCAGGGCTGTGCTTCATGGTGGCCCGGATGACGTTTTGCGTGGACATCCTGGGGTAGCCTTCGGCAGCACGCTGCCCTTCGACCTCGGCAGCGGTACACCGGCGCCGCGCCCTTCGGTCTTGGTGGTGCGTTGTACTTTGGCTTTGCCGACGCACACTAGTGTCGCCGCACGAACTCGGCTATCCGACGCCCTTCGTTCGTGCCAGTAATGTTCCATTGCGAGTTGTTGTTGTTGTTGTTGTGGTAGTGCCCATCTTTTTCTCCCTAGGCCTGGGTGTGGTTCATTGTCAATGGTGGAGCAAGCTGCTCAGCGGAGCTCGCTACCCGAGATGTCGGCCTTCAGGGGTTTCGGTTTGGTTCTGTTGCCAACCTTCCCCTCCATTTGTTTCTCTTTCTAGTTTTGGGCTTTCTCTTGATGCCTTCCCCTGTAATTTCTTTTGCGCCTTTGTGCGCTTACATGTATCTGTACTGACTGCCAAGTCACCTTCGAGTTGGAATATAACAAACGGTGGGGCTTTTTGCCCCCCCCCCGTCAATCTGGAAAAAAAAACCTGATCTGCTGCGGAACTGCATCGATGTGCTATCGGGGACATCTCGTGCAGAAAGAAAGAAGCAAAGTAGAGGGGAAGTAGCAGATCGATCGATGATAGAAGAAGGAGACTCGGTCTGGTGACGCATCAAGTTTTTTATAGGAGAAGGAAAGCCCAGCCCAATTTGGAAAGCGACCGACGGCCCAACAATCTTTAACGCAATCAATCTTTCCCTAATAATAAATCAACCTTTAGTACCACCTCGTGTATATGTTTTAAATTCAAACTGAAAGTGTAAATTCACGGAAAGAAACGTATTGTGACGGTGAACCCACGGAGTCAATTCGTGCTTTATTATTAGGGAAAGATGATCCGTTAACCCCGATGTGACAATAATCAGGATACCTAACGGTGGTGACCATAGTTTGAGGAGTTCATGTATTCAGTAAGTGCTAATGCTTTGTTCCAGTACTCTATTAAAAGGAGGCCTTAATATCCCTTAGTTTCCAATAGGACCCCACTGCCACGGGAGGGTAGGACAAAAGATATCATGCAAGTTCTTTTCCATAAGCATGTATGACTATATTCGGAATACATGCCTATTACATTGATGAACTGGAGCTAGTTCTGTGTCACCCAATGTTACAACTGTTGCATGAGGAATCGCATCCGACACAATTATCCATAACTGATCCATTGCCTACGAGATTTTCACATATTGATCTTTGCTTAGTTACTTTTCCGTTGCCACTGTGACAATCACTACCAAACTGCTACCGTTACTTTTGCCACCGTTACCGTTACTTATATATTACTTTGCTACTAAATATTTTGCTACAAATATTAAGTTTTCCAGATGTGGTTGAATTGACAACTCAGCTGCTAATACTTGAGAATATTCTTTGGCTCCCCTTGTGTCTAATCAACAAATTTGGGTTGAATACTCTACCCTTGAAAATTGTTGCGATCCCCTATACTTGTGGGTTATCAAGACTATTTTCAGGCGCCGTTGTCGGGGAGCATAGCTCTACTCTTTGAGTCAGTTGGGATTTATATATGCCGATCACCATGAGGACCTTGAAAGATGAAAGAACCAAGATTTATCCCTCAACTACGAGGGGAGGTAAGGAACTGCGATCTAGCTCTGCGCTTGATTCACCTTCTGTTATGAGTAAACTTGCGACACCTACTCCTACTATTCATTTTGATATGTCACATGTTATTGGTTATGCCACTTCTGCTTTGTATGATACTTATGATGAAACTACTTCTATGCTTGATAATACTGTGCCACTAGGTGAATTTCTTGATGAACAACTTTCTAGGGTTAGAGAGAATGAAATTACTAAACTGATAATATTGATGAAAGTGATGATGAAGATTCTCCTCCTAGATATGAATTGCCTGTTGTGCTTGAGGGTTATGTTATGGATGAAGAAACTGCTAGAGAATTTTTAGCTTGCAACGATAGATATGATCTTAAGAAACTATTAGCTAAGCTGAAAGAAAAATCCTTGAATGCTAGAATGAAATATGACACTGCTTTTGATACTTCACCTATCTGTATTTCCGATAAGGATTATCATTTCTCTATAGATCCTGAGATAATTACTTTGGTTGAATTTGATCCTTTCTATGGCTATGAATCTGGAACTGTTGTGCCACATCTTACCAAATTAAATGATATAGCCACCCTATTAACTAATGATGAGAAAACTCGCTACTACTTTATCCTTAAGTTATTTCCATTCTCAGTAAAGGGTGATGCTAAAACATGGTTTAATTCTCATGATCCTGGTTGTGTGTGTAGTCCCCCGGATATGATTTATTACTTCTCTGCTAAATATTTCCCCGCTCGTAAGAAACAAGCTGCCTTAAGGGAAATATATAATTTTGTGCAAATTGAAGAAGGGAGTCTCCCACAAGCTTTGGGGAGGCTTCTACGATTACTTAATGCTTTGCCTAATCATCCTCTCAATAAAAATGAAATACTTGATATCTTTTATAATGGAATAACCAATGCTTCCAGATACCACCTGGATAGTTGTGTTGGTTGTGTTTTCAGGGAAAGAACTATTGATCAAGTTGAATTGCTATTGAATAATATGTTGAGTAATGAAATTGATTGGACACTTCCTGAACAAACTCCTAAGCCAACTCCAAAGAAAAGGGGTATTCCATTTCTCAGTCCTGAAGATCTCCAAGAGGCACAGAAATCTATGAAAGAAAAAGGTATTAAAGCTAAAGATGTTAAGAATTTACCACCTATCGAAGAAATACATGGTCTTTATAACCCGACACAGGTAGTAAAGGTAAATTCTCTATATAGATTTGATGAAGGTGATATTCCTTGTTATAAGTTTGCTAGCCAATGCTTAGATGAGTTGGATAATTTTATTGTTAAACAAGAAAACTTCAATGCTTATGTTGGTAGACAATTGAAACGAAATGCTTATATGATTGAACACTTGAGTGATTATATGTCTAGAGATAAAGGTGAACTTAAACTTATTAGTAAACATGCTTCTATGGTTACCACTCAAGTAGAACAAGTACTTAAAGCTCAGAATGATTTGCTCAATGAATTAAATAATAAGAAAATTGATAATTCTGTTAGAGTTATGACTAGAGGGGGTAAAATGACTCAGGAACCTTTGTATCCTGAGGGCCACCCTAAGAGAATTGAGCAAGATTCTCAGAGAACTAATGTTGATGCACCTAGTTCTTCCAAGAAGAAGAAAAATAAAAATGATAGGACTTTGCATGCTTCTAGTGAACCTGTTGTTGACACACCTAAGAAGCCCAATGATATTTCTATTTTTGGTCCTGAATCACAATCTGGTGATGAACATGAACCTAGCGATAATGTTAATAATGATGTTCATGTTGATGCTCAACCTAGCAATAACAATGATGTAGAGACTGAGCCTGCCGTGGATCTTGATAACCCACAATCAAAGAATCAACGTTATGATAAGAGAGACTTTGTTGCTAGGAAGCATGGTAAAGAAAGAGAACCATGGGTTCAGAAACCCATGCCTTGTCCTCCTAAACCATCCAAGAAAAAGGATGATGAGGATTTTGAGCGCTTTGCTGAAATTATTAAACCTATCTTTTTGCGTATGCGTTTGACTGATATGCTTAAAATGAATCCTTATGATAAGTATATGAAGGATATTGTTAATTACACTTTTAAGGGTGGAATACCAAAGAAACTAGGAGATCCAAGAGTACCAACTATACCATGCTCCATTAAGAGAAACTATGTTAAAACTGCCATATGTGATCTCGGAGCCGGTGTTAGTGTTATGCCTCTCTCTTTATATCGTAGACTTGATTTGAATAAGTTGACACCTACTGAAATATCTTTACAAATGGCTGATAAATCAACTGCTATACCTGTCGATATTTGTGAGGATGTGCCTGTTGTGGTTGCAAACGTTACTATTTTAACAGACTTTGTTATTCTTGATATTCTCGAGGACGATAGTATGTCTATTATTCTTGGTAGACCCTTTTTGAATACTACAGGGACTGTTATTGATTGCAACAAGGGCAATGTCACTTTTCATGTTAATGGTAATGAGCATACACTACACTTTCCGAGGAAACAACCTCTAGTCCATAGTATCAATTCTATTGGAAAAATTTCAACAATTACTATTGGAGGTTTTGAATTTCCTCTTCCTACTGTCAAGAAGAAATATGATATTCTTATTGTTGGGGATGTGCATATCCCTGTTGAGGTAACTTAGTGTTATTCCAAAATTCTCCGGTTTCATGTTATTCGAAAAGTGTTTATTAACAAGACTTGATCAACCTTGTTAATGGATTCCTTTTGATGAGCATGAAATGGATGAAGTTAGAAAACACAACTCTCTGTACCCTCTTTTTACTTTCTGTTATTTAGATTTAATAAAGCAAAAATAGTATTTTCTGTCTGTTTTCTGAATTATCCTTGCAATAAAAAAATACCCTGAAAATAAAAGTTCTCCAAATGTCCTAAAAATGAAATATGATTTTTTGTAGAATATTTAAGAATTATTGGCACTAAGAACACACCAGAGGGGGCAACCACCTGGCCACGAGGGTGTAGGGCGCGCCCCTGCCTCGTCGGCCCCTCGTGGCCTCCCTCCACTTATTCCAGCGCCCACACACTTCTTCATCCTCCAAAAAAATCACCCACCAGCTCAAACCCGAGTTCTAGCTCATCTTGCTGCCATTTTGGATCTCCTTGCTCAAAGCTCCATTCACAAAACTGCTTTGGGGGATTGTTCTTTTGTATGTGACTCCTCCAATGGTCCAATTAGTTTTTGTTCTAGTGCTTTATTTATTGCATATTTTGCTGCTTAGGTGACCCTGTTCTTGAGCTTGCATGTCAAATTTATTTGGTCCCAAGTAGTTTTAATGCATGATATAGTCTCTAGGCACTTGTAGGAGTAGTTGCTATCAATCTTGTTGAGTTTGATTCACTTTTATTTTGAGTCACTAAAATTTTCAGACATTTTTGAGAGGAAGAAATATGTTTAGGCAAATGTAGCAATGTGGTTACTCAAGGAAGCAAGGACCCAGGCCCACGATACGTGAGCGAGACTATGAACTACCAAGAGAAGCTCAAGTGCGGCCTTGTGAATGGCCGTTAGAAGATTTTATGGTCCAAGCAGGAATTAAGGAGGAATTTGACTTGTATGTGTGTAATGCTGAACTTGAGGGCTTCATGTCAGATAAGTGCCCCAAATATTATCACCTAACAGATTCCTTTGTGAGAAGGTTTAAATTTACATCATCACAAAATTCTCACACTGTCTATTTGATCTGTATGATAAATCTTATATCATGGACTTAGAAGATTTTAATACTGCTTGTAAACTCCCGTAGTGGGGTAATGTTAGTGAACCTCGCAAATTTGAATTTAAAGAATTTCTTGCTAGTATCACTGTGGGGGAATCTAGAGAAATAACACAAGCTACCATAGGGAGTTTCATTTTCCTGCCATACATTATTTTTCTCTCTTTATAGGTAGATGCATTAATGGTAAGGATGAGGCTTGTCACATGTGCGTTCTAGATCTTAGTGTCCTCAAGAGTGTTGTATTAGGTGATAAACAATATAACTTGGGGGCTATTGTTGTGCGTAGGTTGCATCTTAATAGTTTAAGTGGAGACTTTTTTGGTGGAATTTATGCAACTCATGTAGCTAATTTTCTTGAGATACCCATACATGAAAATGATATGGTGTTGCCTCCTACTTATCTAGATTTTAATGCTATGGTTTGCCATCAGTTTATTGAGAGGAATGAACAACCTCTCCAGTACCGACTGATCTTTGACAGGCGTCACACTATCCATGTTGCTCTCCCTGCTCCTGCTTTCTTTGACTTTCTGACAAAAAGGGAGATATGTTATAACCAGGGAGGAGGCGAACAAGTACGAGAGGAGGACAGAGGCAGCTCGCCTCCAAGCTGCAGCTCGTCAGGCAGTAGCTGCCGCATCTCAGTACGACCCTAGCTTCAACTTCGGATACCCACCAGGCCAGCCATGGCCATAGACCAACTTGGGCCAAAAGCCTAATCTTGGGGGAGTACGTATTTCTCACCGACATTACATTCATGTTCACACACTCATTCTAGTTGCCGGTGCTCATACTTTTTCATTGTACTATCCATGCAATTTTATTTTCCTTTCCAGCATTCTTCTTGCGTGTTTGAAAAACCTTAAGAAATACCAAAAAAATAGTTGTAGCTTTTAGCTAGTTTACATTCCATGCCTGTAGTAGTAATAATTAAAAGAAAACCCAAAAAATTTCTTGTTCTTCTTTTGTTTGTTGGGAGCTTTCCCATGTAAATAGTTTTGTTTCTTTTCTTTTCTTTAGGGGTCGAGAGGAGAAGACCATGATGAAAATGTTGAAGTGTCTCTCATATGCATTATTGTTGATCTAACCAAGAGCCCATATTACCTTGTCCTCTCCCTTGTATTGAATGCTTGCAGATTCTAGCTTAGTCCAATGCACGTGCACTATTATTATTATCCACACCATTTGGGTGTGCAAGTGAAAGGCTATAATGATGATATATGATGAACTAATTGAGATGAGAGAAGTTGGTATGAACTCGACCTCTCTTGTTTTTGTAAATATGATTAGTTCATCGTTCCTGATTCAGCCTATTATGAATGAAACATGTTTGCAAGAAAATTAGAGATTATAGTTGCTCATGCCATGCTTAATTTTCTAGGAGTTTATAATGGTTTACCTTGTGTGCCAACATGCTATTAAAATAGTTGTGATGTGGTATGATAGGGTGGTATCCTCCTTTGAACGATTCGAGTTGCTTGACTTGGCACATGTTCACGCATATCACTACTAGGAAAAGGCCTGCTAGTGGCGCACCTGTTTTGGTGTAGCAACCAGACCTCAAACGGTCCGATCTCTGTGCTTCAGTGTCATCCCTGGATCAGTAATGTTGACACGCAGAGTACTTGAAGGACTTATAACAAAGTAGCAATCACACACTTATTACAACGAGTGTCTCAAAAGAGAACTTATTACAAATAATATGGCTTAAGGCCATCTAATAACGATAACAACGGAAGGTTTGCAAGATAAGTGAGTCCATCAACTCCAACGGCATCACTGAGTATAGAACCATGACCTAAAGGCACCTTACTCGTCGTTTGAAAGTCTGCAACATGAACGTTGCAGCCCGAAAACGGGTCAGCACATGGAATATGCTGGCAATGTAACACATCGAGAGTAATGAAAGAATAAAGCTATACTACATGCATATATGGCTGGTGGAAAGCTCTATGGTTACAGTTTTTGCATAAAGCCAATTTTTCCCTACTGCAAAGGAATATTTTTTTTTATTTAACTATCATGGTGGTTGTTGAACATTGAGAAGATAGACATCTTCTCAATCCCAATTAAGCACTATCATTAAAACCCAACAGTATTAATTAAAGTAACATGATGAGATTCACATGATAATCCAAGTAATAGATACTCAAGACATCCATAACTGGGGACACGGCTAACCATGATTAGTTTATACACTCTGCAGAGGTTTGCGCACTTTTCCCCACAAGACTCAATCTCCTCCGTTGGGATTCTCGCACTACATGATGTTTGAGAAACGTATGACCGAGACATAGTCTTTCAGAAGCGCTAGCACCTTACGATCGGGTAGACAGTACCAACCTACATCCCCTACATCTGATAGTCTACCACTGTAAGAGTTCACATGACTTAGTTAACTATGCTAGAGCCCATAGTAGCTTGTGGCTGCACACGGAAGTTTCTAATATGAATAATCTCATGATCCCTTTGAGCCTAGGTGGTGGTCCAAAAAGAAAAATAGGCAATCGCTGGAATACCCAGGTGCCTCAATCCACCCAGATGTGTGTTTAAGTTGCCACCTTAAATAAACCATTAATTTAACAATCTCACATCTTTCATGGATACACTCACCCAATCCACGTCTACTAGCATAGCATGGCATAACAAGCAAACATAGAAGTAACTCCCAAGGGTTTGATAATAAAACAGGTAATAGGTACTACCTCATCTACTTCCCAAAACCCACATATTAATCAGATCCCAATCATGCAATTGCAATTGTTTGAGGATTGATCTAATGCAAATAAAACTGGGTAGTAAAGAGGTATGATCAAAGTGTTGCTTGCCTTGCTGATGATCCTTGAAACCTAGAGATTCAAAGTAGCAAGCGGCGCACTCCGGGTACTCTATCGCAAACAAACAAGCATACAATAAGTACTCATCTAATGCACGGGTAAAACTCAAATAAGAGATCAAACCAGAAAGTTCAACTTAAGAACTCCGGTTTGCAAAAAGAATCAAATCGAACGAAGCAACGAAAGTCAAACGGTGAAAGAAACAACTTCATTTACTAATCTGGATCTAAGTCAAATTTTACAGAAGCAAAATCTTGTTTGAGTAGGTTAAACGGAAAGAGGGTTTCGGGAGGAAACTCCAGGTGCTTGAATCGCTTGATTCCGATAAACGGGCGAAAAGTTATACTAGAACGAAAATCGGATCAGAAATCACAATCAGAAATAATGCGGATAATCTGAGAAAAAGAAAAAGGACGAACAGATTAACGAACAAATGTTCGTTAACTGAAACTAAACGGTGAATTCGTCCTCTAAAATGAACGAACGGCGAACTCTCACTAAATAACTAAACCGAAAAAAAGATCTATTTATAAAAAAACGAATCTAGGGTTTTCTAAAAAAACCAGATCGGTTTCTTTAGAAAACCAGGGCGGCGGGGCGGCTACCTCAGCTCGGCTCCGGCGGGGTTCTGGAGCGGCGGCGGGGCGGCGTGGGGTGGCTTAGCTGCGGCGGCGGCGGCTGCTGCTGCTGCTATCAGCGGCGGGGCGGGTCGGGTGGCGGGGTGGGGTGGGGAGGACGGCGGTGGTATTTAAGAGGGGGGTGGCGGCTTGGGGAAGGGGCAAGGCGGCGGCGGCGCGGAGGAGGCCGATTCAGACTTGGAGTCCGGGTCGGCGGCGGCGCGGCGCGGGGAAGGCGGCGGCGCGGGCCGGCCTGGCTCGGCTGGGCCTTCGGCCGAGTCGGGCGCGAAGATTTGTTTTAAAATAATCCCGCTGAACTAAAAAAATCCTAGAAAAATAAATAAAAATCTAAAAATGCCAAAACAAATTTTCACCGTCTAAATAAAATATTTAGAACAAGAAGAACATTTTCTTGGCCCTAAAATGCAGTTTTGTAAAACATGCAATTTTCCTAAATTCAAATAAAATAGCAAAACCCCAAAATAAATCTTATTTGATTTTTTTACTAAATCCTCAATATTTCTTTATTTTAGGGAAGTCATTTTATTCCCTCTCACTTATTTTTATTATAGAAATAACTGAAGATAAAATAAATAAAATCAATGGTCCTATTTTCAAAATTTGAGAAAACTCAAATATGAAAATAACGAAATCCCCAACTCTCTTCGAGGGTCCTTGAGCTGCGTAGAATTTCTAGGATCAAACCAAAAGCAAGAAAATATGATATGCATTGATGATCTAGTGTATAACATTCCAAATTGAAAATTTGGGATGTTAAAAACCTACCGCCCTTAAGATGAATCTCGCCCTCGAGATTCGGGTTGGCTAGAAAATAGGTGAGGGTGGTCCTTCAGCAGATCTTCCTCTCGCTCCCAGGTGGCTTCATCCTCGGTGTGGTGGCTCCACTGAACTTTGCAAAACTTGATAACCTTGCAGCGGGTGACTCGGCTGGCATACTCAAGAATCTTGACTGGTTTCTCCTCATAGGTCAAATCACTGTCCAACTGAATCGCTTCCAGCGGCACTGTATCCCTCAGCGGTATATCAGCCATCTCAGTGTGGCACTTCTTCAACTAGGAAACGTGTAATACATCGTGAACTCCTGACGATCCTTCGGGCAATTCTAACTTGTAGGCTACTTCTCCCATATGCTCCAAAACCTTGTTTGGTCCTACAAAACGTGGCGCTAACTTTCCCTTAACTCCAAAGAACTTAACTCCTCAAAGTGGAGATACTCGAAGATAAAATCGGTCTCCGACTTCATAATCTGTCTCCTTGTGTTTAGAACCTGCGTAGCTTTTCTGCCTGGATGGGGCTACCTAGAGCCTATCGCAAATCAGTTTCACCTTCTGTTCATACTGCTTAATCAACTCCGGTCCAAACAACGGGCGGTCTCCAACTTCATCCCACGACAATGGGGTCTTGCACCTCCTTCCGTACAAGGCTTCGAAAGGGGCCATCTTCAAACTGGATTGATAACTATTTTTGTAAGAGAACTCTGCATATGGCAAATTCTCGCCCCAACTAGATCCATAATCTAGCGCACAAGCTCTCAGCATATCCTCCAAAATCTGATTGACTCTCTCGGTCTGTCCATCTGTCTGCGGATGAAAAGCTGTACTAAACTCTAGCCTGGTACCCAAAGTTTCATGCAACTGACTCCAGAACTTTGAGGTAAATTGGGTTCCTCTATTTGATACAATGCTCCTCGGAACTCCATGCAGACATACGATCCTGGTCATGTATATCTTTGCCAACTTAGCACTGGTGTAAGTAGTCTTTACTGGGATGAAATGAGCTACCTTCGTCAAACGATCGACTACAACCCAAATCGAGTCATAGCCTGAATGAGTTCTGGGCAATCCCATAATAAAATCCATGGCTAGCTTATCCCACTTCCGTTCGGGTATTGGCAATGGCTGTAACAATCCTGCTGGCTTCTGATGCTCTGCCTTTACTCTCTGACATACATCACAAACTGCTACATACTCCGCAATATCCTTCTTCATTTCGGTCCACCAGAAAGTATCCTTCAAATCCAAATACATCTTGGTATTTCCTGCGTGAATCGAAGATGGTGAATCACGGGCCTCCTGCAGAATCAACTTCCCGATCTCCGGGTCATTAGGCACATAAACACGGCCTTCAAACCATAAGGTATCGTGTTCATCATCACAAAATCCTTTAACTTTTCCCTTGCTCATCTTCTCCTTAATAGAGGCAACCTCCTTGTCAGTCTTCTGAGCTTCTCTGATCTTATCCATCAAAGTAGACTGAATCTCCAATGCTGCTACATAGCCTCTCGGAACTATCTCCAAACATAGCTCACGAAGGTCCTCGGCTAACTCATTCGGTAAATTTCCAGTCATTAGTGTGTTGACATGGCTCTTACGGCTCAGCGCATCGGCTAGTACGTTAGCCTTTCCGGGATGATAATGCAATCTCATATCATAATCCTTGATGAGCTCCAACCATCTCCTTTGCCTGAGATTTAGCTCCTTCTGCGTGAAAATACACTTCAAACTCTTGTGATCCGTGTACACTTCACAATGGTTTCCAATGAGAAAATGTCTCCAAGTATTCAATGCATGCACTACGGCTGCTAAATCCAAATCATGCGTGGCATAATTTAACTCATGAGCTTTCAGCTGTCGTGAAGCATATGAAACAACTCTTCCCTCCTGCATAAGCACTGCTCCAAGTCCTCGACGTGAAGCGTCGCAATACACCTCATAATCCTTGCTCTGATCTAGCAGAATCAACACTGGTGATGTAACCAAACGTTTCTTCAACTCCTGGAAACTGGCCTCACATTCCTCAGTCCATTTGAACTTGGTATCCTTCTTCAACAACTCCGTCATAGGCTTCACAATTTTTGAGAAATTCTCAATGAATCTCCGGTAGTATCCTGCAAGTCCAAGAAAACTCCGGATCTCTCCAACTGTTGTTGGTGCTTCCCAATTTGTCACAGTGACAACCTTGGTGGGATCTACTGCTATACCTTCTCTGATATAACGTGTTCGAGGAATCCAGCTTCCTTCAACCAAAACTCACATTTGCTAAACTTGGCATATAACTGATGTTCTCTGGCATATAACTAAATGCTCCTTATTCTCCTCTTCATTCTTTGAGTAGACCAAAATATCATCAATGAACACCATGACGAACTTATCCAAAAACTCCATAAACACCTTGTTCATCATGTTCATGAAATATGCAGGCACGTTAGTCAGACCAAATGACATAACGGTATACTCGTACAGCCCATACCTGGTGGTAAAAGCCGTCTTAGGTATATCTTGCTCTCGAATCCTCAACTGATGGTATCCTGATCGCAGATCGTTCTTGGAAAATACCTTAGCTCCTTGCAATCGATCAAACAAATCATTGATCATTGGCAGTGGGTACTTGTTCTTGATTGTTACTTCATTCAATCCTCGATAATCAACAACCATCCTAACGATCCATCCTTCTTTTCCACTAGAAGTACTGGTGATCCCCAAGGCGAAGAACTTGGGCGAATATAACCTTTATCCGGTAACTCTTTAATCTGCTTCTTAATCTCCTCCAAATCATTTGCGGGCATCATGTATGGTCTCTTAGATATTAGCCCTGTGCCTGGCAAAAGCTCAATCAAAAACTCAATATCTCTATCCGGTGGCATGCCTGGCAACTCTCTGGAAATACGTCAGGGAAATCCTTCACCACTGCTACTTCCTCCTGCACAACTCCTGATAAGGAATTTACTTGAGTCCTCTTTGGCACATGCCGGGATACATACTTGATCCTTCTTCCCTCTGGCGTCGTAAGCAAAATTCACTTACTGGCGCATTCAATGTTCCCTCCATACTTCGATAACCAATCCATGCCTAATATCACATCCAATCCTTGGGATTCCAATGCTATTAGGATCGAGGGAAATACATAGTTACCAATCCTTAATGGTAACCGATCACACCATAGACTAGCCATATACTCTGCTCTAGGCGAGGTTACTAACATGGGTGACCTAAGGGCTTTGGTTGGCAGTTTATACTTATCCACAAATCCCCTTGAGATGTATGAATGCGATGCACCAGTATCAAAAAGAACGAGTGAAGTAAATGACTTAACCAAAAACTTACCTATTACTGCATCTAGCTGAGCTTCAACCTCCTCGACGTTAACGTGGTTCACCTGTCCCCTATTGAAAGGGTTCGGCTTCTTCCCAGAGCTTACATTGCCATTTCCATTCTGGGCTTCAGGACATTCATTGGCGTAATGTCCAGTCTTCTAGCACTTATAGCAAGTGACTTGGCTCAGGTCTTTCTTGGCTAGTGTTGATGGGTTGGTATGGTTCTGGCCACTACCAAAAAAAGACACATCCATGACATTTTGGGCCGAACGAAATTTTTTTCTGTCATACATATGACACTTCTATGACGATAACTGTGACAAAACCCGGTATCATCATAGATGTGGTGGGCTCCTACTTCTATGACAAAAAATCATGACAGAAAATGGGCTTTTCGTCCTGGGTGGGCCGGAGATGCAGCTGCATGACATTCTTTGGGTCGTCCATGATGGAAAAAACCATGGTAGAAGCGACGGGGAGGAAAATTTTGGGGAGTTCCCGGTTACGGTGGGAGTTCGGGAGCCGAGCGATGCGCGTTTCTCTCGTACACATACGCGCGTGTGTGCGAGGCGTTGGCTCTAACAGAACCCGAGTGAGGCGTTGGGCTGTAACTGAACCCGAGCGATTGCACAGCAGGCTACGCGTTACTGAACCCGAGCGATCGATCGATGGCTGTTAACTGAACCCGATCGAGCAATTCCTTCACTACTGCTGCTAACTGAAGCCGATCGATGGGATGAACAATGAGCATTGCGGGGGGTTTTGGATGAACAGTGAGCGGTGGCATTGCCTCTGGATGAACATGACCCCGTGGTGTGGTGGAGGGCTGGATGAATAGTAAACGGTGGAGGGGTGCCCGTGGAGGGGTGGATGAACAGGACCCCGTGGTGTGGAGGGCTGGATGAACAGTAGACGGTGGAGGGGTGGTTGAACAGGACCCCGTGGTGTGGAGGGCTGGATGAACAGTAGACGGTGGAGGGGTGCCCGTGGAGGGGTGGTTGAACAGGACCCCGTGGTGTGGAGGGCTAGATGAACAGTAGACGGTGGAGGGGCGGGTTAACAGTAGCCGGTGGAGTAGCGCGCGGTGGAGGCTGGATGAACAGGAGCCCGTGGAGGCTGGAGGAGGTCGACGGTGGAGATGAACAGTATCCCGTGGAGTCCCGTTTTGCGGTACGCCACACCCCTCCCGATGAACAAGACCCCCATTTCCACCGTAGCGCTCCAACACAAGTCCGTTTCCTCTGTTTTGTGGTACGCCACACCCCTCCTGATCAACAGGACCCCCGTTTCGACCGTAGGAGGTCCGTTTCCTCCGTTTTGCGGTACGCCAGACCCCTCCCGATGAACAGGATCCCGTTTCGAACGTGGCCGGTCGGACACAAGGCCGTTTCCTCCGTTCTGCGGTACGCCAGGCCTCATTTCCATCGCCTGTTCCGTCCAAGCCCTCCCGATGAACACGACACATTCCGTTGCCTCCCCATGAACACGACACATTCTGTTGCCTCCCCATGAACACAACGACGACGTTGTTTCTCCTTTCCGACCCAGCCACCTACACGAGCGCTGGCTGTACGTATGCGCGAGTAGGCGTTCGAGACCCCGCCCGTATGTACACATACGTGGCCATATTTTCTTTCTTGCACCCTGGCCACTGGACGTACGTGTAAATGCTTCGTGCGCGCCTCTACTACGACACGTGCGTGCCTCTACATCGACCAGTATGTACGTACACATCCGCGACCAGAATGACAACGCTACGTACACTTCGACCAGGTGGGTCCCGACTGTCAGGCACTTCCTTGCCTGCGAAGATGTAGCTGGTCGGTCTCAGCAGTCAGGGGGCGAATTGTTTTTTTTTGCCCCGACGCACTTCCTTGTGTGCGAAGATGTAGCTTGTGGGTCCCAGCAGTCAGGGGGAAACGTTTTTTTACGAAATACGGTGGCCCATCCGGTGGGTCCAGCTGTCAGGTGGAGGAATAATTATTTTGCACGTAATAAGAGGGCACTTCCTTGCTGCGGCCGTGGTCCCAGCTGTCAGCCTCTCCACGTACAATCCTCGTCCGATGGAAGCCGTTCCTTGACCAAATTGACCATGCCGCGCCGAGAGCACCAGGTCGGTGGACGACGGCGAGGCCTAGGAAGGGGACGACGCGGAGCCGGGGAAGACGCGGCAGTGGATGCCCATGCGTAGAGGAGTACGAGGGTTCACTGGTTCGCTGCGGTGTGAGGCTGTCGTCGCCGCAAAATAACAGGGGGTGTGGGTGAGTAGAGGGATGGCCTGGCCAGCGGTGGGAGTAGTAGGGGGCGGTGAGGCCTCCGCCGCATCGCAGCCGGCCACGGGAGGCAGGAGCACGAGGCACGAGCGGTGCTGGTTTGGGCGGCTGGAGCAAGAAGACCAGAGGTTGAAGAAGCACTACGGTCGTTGGATGGACATTGTACCGTCACGGAGCTAGAATCGTGCATATTAACTAAGTTGACAAAGCCCTCCGTCCCCGTCAACTTAGTTGGCCCGCAAGTCAGCCTCCCACCAAGGTGGGTCCCAGCTAGCAGGGGGGTATTCATTTTTTTAGCGTAATAAGGAGGCACTTCCTTGTGTGCGAAGATATAGCTGGTGGGTCCGAGCTGTTAGCGGCGGTAACGTTTTTTTTGTGAAATACAAAGGCCCTTTCGGTAGGTCCCTGATGTTAGGGGAGGAATCATTATTTTGTGCGGCCGTGGATCCAGCTGTCGGCCTCTCCACGTACAATCCACTTCAGATGCATGTTGGTCGTTGACCATGTTGACCAGGCCGCGCCGAGAGCACCAGGGCGGTGGACGACGGCGAGGCATAGGAAGGGAACGACACGGAGGCAGGGAAGACTCGGCAGTTGTTTCCCACGCGGAGGGGAGTATGACTGTATGAGGGTTTACTGGTTCGTCTGCCGTCGCCAGAGAATAACAGCAGGTGTGGGTGAGTAGAGTGATGGCTAGGCCAGCGATGGGAGTACGGTGGGGCGGTGAGGCCTACGTGGCAGCAGAGCCGGCCACGGGGAGGAGGGAGCAGGCAGTCCCGCTGGCGCGTGTTTGAGCGGCCGGAGCAGGAAGAGCAGAGATTGAAAAGCACAACGGCCGTTGGATGCCCATCCAACAGTCACTGCTTGCGCGTCAGCCTTTTTTTAGGAAAGCCTCAAATCTGTGGAAAATAGCATACAACCCATCTGCCATTATTTCTAATAATTTACAACCCATTTGCTAATTATTAAGGTTTGTTTGAAGCCCATATTCTTTTTGTTAGCATTACAGCCCACATTGTGGCCACGGTTAAAAAATTATCCGAAATTTTACATATTTCGGTGCGGTCCGAACTGTTTTTAATCTCGAAATTTCGACTCACATTCAAACTGATTTTAAAAATAAATGTATATCAATATAAAATCCAACAAATTCTCCACGCATAAAAATTAATATAATTTCAAATCTCGAAATGAAGAAAAGATATTTGAAACTAATTGCCAGTTTGATGTGTTTTAAAAATGTACAGCCCATTTCTCATTACTGATGGGCCATTTTCTCGGCCAGCCGAATGAAAGCTCTCCTCGTCTGGAAAGATTTGCAGCCCAACAGGCCTGACAAAGCGACTTACTTGGCAAATCACAAAAAATTTGGGCTGTGGCCGTGGACCCAGCTGTCAGCCTCTCCACGTACAGTACTCTTCCGATGGAATGTCGTTGACCATGCTGCGCCGAGAGCACCAAGGCGGTGGACGACGGTGAGCCCTAGGAAGGGGACAATGCGGAGCCGGAGAAGACGCGTCAGTGGATGCCCACGTGGAGAGGAGTGCGAGGGTTCACTGGTTCGGCTGCGGTGTGAGGCTACCGTCGCCGCAGGGCCTGGCTAGCGGTGGGAGTAGTAGGGGGCGATGAGGCATCATCGCAGCACAGCCGGCCACTGGAGGCAGGAGCAGGAGGTCTCCCCGGCGCTGGTTTGGGTGGCTGGTGCAAGAAGAGCAGCGATTGAAGAAGCAGCATGACCGTTCGATTCAAATCCAACGGTTACTGCTGCTAGAGTCGTTTGTTGACTAAGTTGACAAGCCCTGCGTACGCGTTAACTTAGTAGGCCCATAGGTGAGCCTCCCAACCGGTGTGCCCCAGATGTCAGTGGGAGGAATCATTTTTTCGTGTAATAAGGAGGCAGTTGATTGCGTGCGGCAAGGCCAGCGGAGGGAGTAGGGTGTGCTGGGGAAGCCTACGCGGAATCACAGCGGGCCACAAGAGGAGGGAGCAGGCAGTCCCGCCGGCGCTAGTTTAGGCGGCTGGAGCAGGAAGATCAGAGATTGAAGAAGCACGTCGGCCGTTGGATGGACATCCCACACTAACTGCTGCTAGAATCATGTGTTCACTGACAAAGCCTTGCGTAAACAAGTCAGCCTCCAAATCTGTGGCGTGTACAGCCCATTTGCTATAATTTTTATATTTTTTACTCATTTTCTAATTCATATGGAATTTATTGCAGCCCGTTTTTCATTTTTAGAATTGCTGGCCATTTTCTCGTCAGTACCAGGGTCAAAAAATTAACTAAATATGTGGGAAATTTTGAAAATTCGCAAATATTTGCTGGGGAACGAAATATTCTTAATCCAAAAATTAATAGTGATACTAAAACAAATTTAAAAATAAATTAGTACTATGTCATGTTAAATCCAATGAAATACGTATAAGATATAAGTGAAGAAAAAAAAAGAAACTTATATCCCATTTGCTATAATTTTTTTGGAATTTTCAACCCCTTTTGATATTACTTTTAACAGACATTGACCATACTCTTAAGCCAGGACGGAATGCATCCCTCCTCGTCTTAAAAGATTTGCAGCCTTTAATTCGGAGAAAACAAATAGGCCTAGCTTGGGTATTCTTCAAAAAGAAATACTGGGCTACCTATTTTCCCAAAGAACTGGTGCATGAGCATTTAGCTTTATTTATTTATTTATTTACTTATTTATGTTTAGGGGACCATGAGCATGTACCTGGGACCGGATTCATGTGAGAGCCTCCCTTCCAGTTAATTATGGGCTTCTCTATTGGGCCTTCATCAGTGGGCTGGATGTTATCAACAAGTGGAAAATGTGTTCCAAGTTTCAAAAAAAAATGTGTTCCGTACGATAAGTAGTATGCGCTACATACGGTACGGGGCACTAAAGGATCGAATCGTGCAATGACTTCCAAAACATTGTGTTTGTCATTCTAACAACACATTTATTCAACCAACAGACGAAATATACTATTGGTTGTACATTGAAAACAGTAGCAGCAACCAGGGCTGGGGGTGCAACAGAAGTAGTAAGCTGGCAAGAAGAGTGAAGACACAGCTCTCTCTTCCAAACCAAACATCAGCCATCATTACAAAAGGGCTACCAAAAAAGAACAAGTGTATGCATCAAACTAAATATAGATCCTACTACACCAAGTGTACGCATCTAACTAACTGGCTCAGTTAGACGTTACTAAATTTTTTTTGAAACGGAGGCAAAAGAATTGCCTCGTTGATTAATTAAGAAGAAGAGAATTGCGTGGTTAATCTACGGAAAACCGGGCAAAAACCGAAGACGTTACTATTTATTAAGCTGCAGTGGAGTCGCAGATGGAGAGGAGTGGGAAACTTCACTGGTTCGGGTGCGCGGCAGCATAGCCGTGGTGGTTAGAAGGGAAAACATAAATTGGACACGGCATTACTTTTATAAGAGACCTGCATTTTATACCCCACAGTAGGCATACTAACAAGTTCACACACAAATACAACAAAAAAGGTAAACATTCATATCAAACTCAGGTTCACAGGACACGTTCATATCCATAGCCAACATTCACAATCAAGAACTCAAAAGATTCATATATACACAAGCTCAGCATATCTATGCATCCAAATGATTGATAGATAACACGACAATATTCATACATAATTTACAAAAAGATTCAGATATACGCATGTTCATTATGTTTATGCATCCAAATGATTGAGATCAGAGCCAATATGATCCATGGACGAACTTTAATTACATAAGATCAGGGTACAAACTGGTAAATGGTGTTCAATCGGAGGTACTTCTTGCTAAAATTATTTCTTGTATGAGTAAACTTTCGAGTACATAAGAAGCAGCACAGACAATCTGAACTTTGCTTGCAGGTTTATCCTCAAATAGTGGCCTCATGCCCAGGGAGGTTTGATCAACTTGGCCACTACTTTCATCCAACCAGTTTACTAGGTCATCTTGGTCCTGTATCTCGCCAAAATTCTACATTGAAGACGAGAAAGGAGGCGGTTGAGAAAATGAACCACCCAAATTTTTTTTGCGGTTCAACTGAAATGGAGCATCCTTGGCGTGCAGACTGATTAAGTGCCAGATGAATATACGCATCAACCAACTTGTCTGGAATCTTTAGACTCCATGCCATATAGTTCGCTACCATATGTGCCGATGACCAAAAGGCACAAGTTGGGACCAAAGACTACACTGCGTTTTTCTAGGCTATGCACCAAGCAATATTTTTGGCGTTCACTCTCCTAACACTTCGAGTTTGACAATTGGTTGACGCCGGTTGATACTCGAATGAATATAGGCACTTCTTGTCAACATCGATGCTTGTCTGAGTGAAGTTTGGAGTACATAGCAGCAGCATAAGTACCTGTCCATCTGATCATTTTGTGCAGTTCTACTGAAATCACCCGATGTAATGATTTGCCTGCGAGTTCAGGCTCCAAATTACTCCTTTATGAAATCAGCAAACAGTAGCACAATACCAAATTACCAATACATATGATAGGCACAATAATCAGGATAAAGACCAGTACCAACCTGTGTGAGGTAGCATATCAATTACTATTTCCTTTGACTGGTAGCCGAGATAAGCCAAGCGACTAACAGCAAAGGAAGAAAGCATGCAGAGTTTAGCAACTGGCAGGAAAGGACGGAAGCTGTCGAGGCAATGAAGCACCCAAAGTTCTTGTGCAGTTCCACCAAAATCGAGCATCCCTGTTGGAACATATATTGAGAGAGTGAGATTACTGTAATAGTGGGACTAGTTTATGAAACATACACTAACAAATAGAAGCACCCTCATTATCTTAATGGGTAAAGTTAGCAACATAGTAGTCTTGCTTAAAGAGAGGTATTAGTTTATTTAATCAGTGCCAATTAGCACAACTGAACACTCAAAGCATTGCCATTTATCATAGGTTGCAAAACATTAACGTGCAAAGATAAAGGAGTTTCTCATGACAGTAGCACGATACAAATAGAGATGACAGCAAACTAATATGGATGAAGGCCTTAGGCCTGTACCAACCTGAGAAAAAAAGCTTATTCATGTAGTCCCATTAGAGATGATAAAGCACTCACTGGAATCACACAATAGTATATATTTTTGTGCACTTCAAATGTATGGTTGAAATCACTCTTGTTTACCAGTGCTGAGATTATATTGAAAGATTATCAAGAACTTCCAGCAGAGTTAAAGCACTGGCTGAGATACAATTCATTGTATTGTCTTGTGTAGTTCCATTTAATGTTTGATTGGCACAACATGATCCCTGTTTGCACAAGTAGGAACAAGGTGAAACCTTCATTAGCTTAGTGAGAAAGGATAGGAAGACATTAGCATATTTCTCAACCAGTAGCATCAAATTCATGATGGACAATACGCAAAATATTGCCTCATTGAACCAATGGCAATAAATTGACATGCAAAACAATAGCACTATTATGTCATGACACTAATAATATTCCCTCCCTGCTCCACCACATGATTCACCTCCATAGACAAACATACACGTACATGGTTCAGCATAGGGTCCTACTAAAGATTTGTTTAACTCCAACAGGAAAATTAGGCAGTAATAAATTAGTGGTACTTAAGTACTCCTAATTAATTAAGTGAGACAGAAGAAGTGGAAGGGCTCCCTGGAGGATCATTTCACATGTAAGGTAGTCATTGCCGGAGCCCTTGAATGGCCTCGACTGAGGCCTCTGGCTTCAGCAAGATCGCATTGGCACTGTTTATTCTTCTTCTACCTCCTCTTCATGCTCTGTTTCTCTTTCTCCTCACCAGTTGGTGAAACCAAGTACATGATTGGCCTTCTAATTCAGAATTGGTTTTGTCAGTGAGGGAGTACAAGTGTACTAGTAAAAAATAGCATTATTTTTCTCATGGCAGTTGGAAAATAGAGATGAACACATGCATTAAATGTCATTCTTACCTAAAGGAAGGTTATGGCGCCAATATGGATGATGAGGATTAGAACACAAATCTCCCTTTGTGCAGTTCCACCAAAATGAACCAACTGTTCCATTCTGACATTCCAGTTAAACAGCAGGAACGTCACTTCTTTTAAGAAGAGTTTTGTGTAGTGCACCAAAAGGTCACAACAGCAACCAGGTGAATTGGATATCCCTGTTTGGACAAAAAGGCACAGAGGAAACAGTCAGAGTCTCAAACAATTACAGGCAAAAACATTTGGCTAAACTTGTCATGGCTTATAACAGTGGGTGCACCAGCAGTCCAGCACCATGTACGTAAAGAGGGGCATAAAGTGGTGATTCATAGTTTGTTGCCCCGAGAAACAAACATCCATGAAACATATCTGGGTTGGTCCCATTTTTGTTCACTCTAGCCACCTACTCCTGTGTGTGGATAGCAAATCTAGTCCTGGTCATACCACTGTGTACAACATTACCCCTATATTTCCCTTTTCGACCAAGAGACCGGTTGGATGACTAGTCTGTACTACTTTCACCCCCTTTCCTTCCTGTTTGTACCAAGTCCGATGTACATACTAAATTCCCCCACCCCCACTTTATTTCTTGTTTGAACCAAGTACTCCCTCCGTCCGGAATTACTTGTCATCAAAATAGATGTGTCTAGAACTAAAATACATCTAGATACATCCATTTCAATGACAAGTATTTTCGGACGGAGGGAGTACAAGATTCCACTCCATGAAGTAGCTTTACCTCTAACAATAGAAGAAAAATGTGATGTTGGACCATCCGATTGAGAGGGGCTGAGAGGTAGATAATGATGCACATGCAGCGATGTAGCGAGCTAGGGAAGTAGAGCTAAGGCGGTTTCGAACGAAGATATACCTGAAGGTCGTCGGGATGTGTATAGGTGGGTGGTGGGAGGCCGGATCCGCCCACAGGCAATGACGAAGGGATCGGAGGACCTCCCGCGCCGGCGCTCGGCCAGAGATAACGGTGCGTCCGGCAGCGGGTCTCCTCCCTCGCTGTCGACGATGGCCTAAACGCTGCCCTTCCTCCCCTTCACCGGCGGAGGTGGATACGTCCGGATCTGTAACCAGCGGTGAGGATACAAAACCGGTGTTTTTTGAAGGGAGAAAGACGGTGTTACTACCCCTATCTTGTTTAAATCTGGAGAGTATGAGAGTGTGTGAATAGAGCAACCCTAGCAGGCAAGCGCGGAGGCTCCGGCCTATATATACGTAGTGAGCAACCCCTATCTTCATCAACTCATACAAGACCAAGAAATTTCATTACTACAACGCCCTCTCCCTCGCGGACTAAGCTCCGGTGCCTTAACTGCACCTGCCTTTGGCTGCATGGCAGGAGGGCCAACCACCTATTGGGCCCACCTGTCATGGACGCAAAGGCAGGATTAGTAAGTTGAAGCTTTTGCTATCCCTCCCACATGAGGTGGACGGACATGCAGTAGTGCATTCGATACTCTAGAAGTAGGAGTAATCATTATTGTTCGTCTTCTCGAAGAGGCGAAGAGCCAAGCGCAACACGAACATGGCAGTTGCGAACGCTCGCGTGGTGCGGTTCCTTGGAGTACTAGCCAGGCTCTTGCATGAGAAAAAATTGCTATTGTTTAACAATTAAACTCCATTATCCAGTGGTTGATACTCATTCGGCATAGGTCCACGCGCTTAGCACCGTTTCCTCCTGGGGTCACCAATGTTTATTTGCTAATTAATAGCATTACATGCAATGATCTAGCCATTGCAAGTCATTAAAAGCAAGCACACCTCTCATCTCTTATTGGCTCATATGTCAAGAAAAAGAAACAAGGTAGAAGTTAATGCACCTCACCTAAGTGTTTGGGGACTATTTGGTTTTCGTAAGGCTGGTCATAGTGGGGAGTAACTTAGACTAGTGTCATGCATATGACACTAGCCTAAATTACTACCTTCATAATGCAAAGTAACATAATAGTAGTATTTTAGATGGCTTCATTTATTAGCTTGTAGACTCATCTTATCTTGAAAAGCGCTATGTTACAGTGACATATTATGTTACCACCTCTCATTAATTACTTGCCACATAAGCAAAAAATTCTTGGAGTGCGCTATGTTACTAGCCAAGTTACTCCCACTATGGCTAGCCTAAGATGACTTAAACACTTAGACAGAGGGAGTAGTATAGCCCTGTAAACCAGAAAGGAGTATTTTCCTTTCTAGAGATTTCAACAAGTGACTAGACTACACCGTGTGCAGTACTCCCTCCCTTCCGGTTTATAGGGCTCAAATCTCAAATCTCATTAACCAAGGCATTTTGCGATTGGAGGAATGTATCTCGTACTTTACAAAACTACCCTAATTAAACTCATGCATTAATTATGTAGTTCTCTCGTTTTCCTCTCTGCCTTGGTTGTGGTGCACAATATTGAGCACTCCTATATGACTAGCCGCTCTATCTACATGCGGGACATTTCAAAGCATCCAGGCCCGCATGCCATCCACCAAATCACAGCGAGGTGCTACAGTCGAGACTCACCTGTAACCCCGGTGTGGCCGTCATGACCCGTCATATCACAAAACCCACACCTTTACTAGCAGTGGTAAGGTGGCCTCCAAGTTGGACTGGACGAAGCAACCATCATTTCACTGGAACGCTCGTTCAAGCCCTTTCTTCCCTTTCTTGAAGAAAACTTCACTCCAGGCTACTCACTTCTGCCATTTTTCTTCTGTACCGACGAAGGAAAGGTGGGCAAATCAGTTATGCTGCTATATTTTCATTCCAAGAATCTTCTTTTTGCGAAGCACCGACCGATTCTCACATCCTGTTCTTTTCCCGTTTTCATTGCTATTGTGGTTTCCTTTCGATTGCTTTTTGTTTGTCAGTTCATTGATGGATCCTGGAGCACTACGCAAAGAGTTGCCGGCGGACAACCCACTGGAGACAGCGATCCCCAGGAAGCAAGCACCGACCAACGAGTTGACCATGTTGGCAGGCCAACCCATGGAGATGAAGAACTCCAAGAAACAAGCATTGGCCAAAGAGTTGAGGACATTGGTGGACGAACTCCTCAAAGGAAGTTGGAAGAACGGCAAGGGCCCCACCGTGCCTACCCCAGGAACTCTGATTGCCACCTATGTGAGGCTCAAGACCGAGTTTGAGGAGATAGTCGCCGTTGAGAAGTAGTATTCCCCTGGTAAGGTGATGGCCCCCATCTAGGATGAGGAGATGGCCCCCGGAGGGATGAGATCCCCCGGTGAGCTGCACAAGGTAAAAAATAATGGCTTATTACCATAGTTGTGGTTTTTTATTATTTGCAATGTGCTTGATAATATGTTAGGGTTGTGTAGGTGCCGGTGGACGTCCTTGATGATTCCGATGTCGTGGCCCGTCCTGTTGGCATCGCCCTAGAGATCGATTCCGATGCCGCTGTCTATCCTGTGGACATCGCCCAGAGATCGATTCCGATGTCACGGTCAGTCCTGTGGACATCGCCCTAGAAATCGATTCCCATGCCGCTGTCCGTGCTATGGTCATGGCCCGAGAGATCGATGACAAGAAATAGTTGGTCGGGCTAATCCTTCAGGGTAGTTTGCATTGCCCTGTGCGTTATCAAACCATCTTAGGGCTAGTGCACTGTCTTGTGTGGGCGGATCTTGCTACTTTTGTTTGATAGTGAATCATGCGATTAATCATGCGAACCCTCTTCGAGTTATGGAAACAGATGTATCCTCACCAGCTTTTGATGTAATATATGGCATGATTAGATATAAGTTTGAATTGTTTATCATATCAACAGGGCTTGTTTTATGATTCTTAGTGTTAGTAGGCTAGCTACTGCGCGAGAAATAGTACTTGCAAAACACTCACCGAAGAGAAACATTGGGGCTGATGAGCTCGTGGTACGCTTATACTTATCCCTCGTCGATCGACCAATAGCCCTAGCTCCTCAAATTGTAGGCTTAGTGATTGATGACCTAGGCGGGCTAGTTTGGCCTAGTGGGTTTCAGTGATATGACGTGCAACACAAAATCATAGCAGTGCAGAGACGTACTCCCTCCATTCCAAAATAGATGACCTAGGCGGGCTAGTTTGCCCTAGTGGGTTTCAGTGATATGACATGGTACAGTGCCGTCCAGTCTTCGCGTGTGCTAGCAGTATTGCGGGTACAGTAAGGTTTCTTGAAGAAGCGGAATTCAATGAAGTCATGATGGTTCCTTCGTCCGAACAACTTAAAGTGGGAAAGGTTGGGCCTGCGATACGACCGGGGTAGACCTGGATAATTTTGTGCATGGCAGGTGGACCAGGATGGTCGATGTCCCACATGTCGGTGAATGAAAGTATTCTTTCCGATATAGAGGATGAGCAACGAGTATTCATTGTTTATTTTTGATGAAAGCTATTGTCTCCACTGTTACGACAGAGGAGTGTGAAACACGGCAGCCCAGCGAACTGGGCATGTGCACCACGCCCTCCTTCCTCATGTAATGCCCAGTGACGGTGTCCTGTACTAGGGGGTGCTCACCACGTCGTCTCCCGATCTGTTAGATTGGGCCGAGAACCCCCATGGCCGTATACTCATGGGCCAGTTCGGACAACTGCCGCATACATGGAAGATTCCACAAGACTTGGTGATCAAGACAAGGACTCCTCCCCACCGGCGCATTCGGCTAGGACTCTAGTTATCCTAGGCCTCTGGTGCATTATATAAACTGAGGCCAGGCTAGTCGATAGATCATATACAATCATACCATAGGCTAGCTTCTAGGGTTTAGCCTCTCTGATCGCGTGGTAGATCAACTCTTGTACTACTCATCAATATCAATCAAGCAGGACATAGGGTATTACCTCAATCAAGAGGGTCCGAACCTGGGTAAACATCGTGTCCCCCGCCTCCTGTTACCATCGATCCTAGACGCGTAGTTCGGGACCCCCTACCCGAGATCCTCCGGTTTTGACACCGACATTGGTGCTTTCAATGAGAGTTCTGCTGTGTGATCGGCAAAAGGATCAATGGCTCGCCCGCAGGACAACTGCGACGCCGGCATCTTCGTCGCTGGCTCGACTAGTCACCTTAGCTCGAGCGAGGACCGTGCTCCATCTCTGATCGTCATTTTCGGATGGGGGCCTTCTTCAACATCAAATCCGATCTCTATCATGATCATAGATGAATCATCCATGGAGCTCGAGGGCTCAATGTCAACAATGCCCTCGGGCGGCCATGCTGTTTTTATGGACAGCGAACTTGAATTCGCCATAACCGCCTCCTCGAGCGTCGGTTTGATGATTACTTCGTTGTAATAGTGCAGAATTACGTATACAACAGCCATGCAAAATTTCGTCGAGTTCCGATGGAGGAATCTCCGACAATCTACGATATACCGGAGCCCTGTCAGATCTGGATGGGAATCCAGACGAATTTAGGGCGTGGCCTCCAGAGCCCAGCTCGTAGGTCCTTTGGAAGATCCAACCGTTCATCTACTGCGGAATTCCCATATCTACCACCCCTTCAAATTTTAGCTCGATCTGACGGTTCAGATTCCGGGAACCTATCGATGAGTGGACCAATTTTCGGATCTATTTTCTGCGCGAATATGGATCCGACCTGAATTCATGTTTCTTTATGAACGTGATATTGGACAACCTTTTTCGAGGAATTCTCTTCTAGGGTATTGTGCATTGTTTTTAAACACGTACCCGTAAATTTTTAAGCCTCCCCTGAGGTCATCTTCATCATCATGCTGGTGTCAAACCAGTCCGGCAATATTGCTCAAAGGCTGCCGACCTGCGCTAGACACGTCGTCACTTTGTTGAGCGAGCTCAACTTCTTCGGATCATCATCTCGGCAAGCCGAACAAGAGTTCGGCATCGCGAAGGATAAATCATCACCAACATCGCCGCCCCACGGATTACATGGAGCAGGCATACTGGCATCGCCGCACGGTCACTTCATCAAGACGGCATCGACCACGCCACGACCTGCGTCGGTAGGGCTACACTGTTGTTTCTTCAAGTTGGTGTCCATCACGCCGACCTACTTCGACTCATCGGCTCTAATCGAGGCTTCGAAATCTCAGTTGGACCGGGGGCTTCGCCATGTCTTCATTAACCTACTCCGGAGACTTCGGCGTCACGTTAACTGGATCGAGGGCTTTGCCTCGACGAGCCAACATTTGCGAGCATCGCCATACCATCGCTTTATCACCCATCAGACAATGGGTGACCAGATCGATTCCCAATTTTGGGAGTCACCTTTCTTCGGATTGCTACAACAAATAAACCAGGTGCTATTAATCCTAGTAATTTTTGTTTGTTAGGGTTTATTTTTCCCAAGAAATTATTACTCTAGTTTGTTCCATAATCTGTACACAGGTCTATCAAATGATGGCCGCACTAACGACGGTCGCGTGGTGGTTCGGTTAGTTTCCGTACATAGTCCGGCGAACACCGCATCCGGAACTCGGACTGACCTGTGAATTCAGGCTTTGCCACACCTTTACCGCATCACGCCGATGCCCTGCATCGACATTGACTTCGCCGCCATGTTCTATTTATTTTATTACTCACTTTGCATAAATTATTTATTATGCAACATTTTTTTAATTATTATTATTACTATTATCTCCGGTTTGCACTATTTTTTGTGCATAGGAAAATGATCCAGGGACTTCGGCGTCACTCTATCGGTCTGCATTGATCGTGCTATGTCACCACTTCGGCGTGTCGAGCTCTCTGCTCCGCCACCTCGGGACCGGCTTGGGGGATGGAACCTTGTCCCGCATCAAGATCGAACCGCGTCATCAATGCCGAACACATTAACCAGCTAAGTTACCTTCATGCTCCATGTTTTAAATTTTTAACTTGTATTTGGTTCGACCAAGCATTATACCCTTTTGGAAAAAAGTTGCTTGTATAAAATTTCCTTGTCCAAACTTTGTTTGTGATGGACAAATTCAAATATCCCGTTTACTTGGGGGCTCCCTTGATGGAGCTTTTCCTCTTGCATATGATTATACTTGTACGGCTTCGTTCCTTGTTCGTGTATTACGCCACAATATGCACCATATTGACTTAAGCGATTTGCAAGCTGGGTTGCCTGGCTCCTGTGCTTACCCCTACATTCCCGATTGTTCGGCTAGGGAGTAAAGGGAGCACCTCTGCGATTGTCACGACCGGGTCCTCCGAGCTCTGACCTCAGACTGGGTGAAGCCGAAAGCTAGCGCTCTTATTGTTTTCAATCATGGTCGGCACACAACGGAACTCATGGGTACAAAAAATCTATTGCACAGGTCTCATAGTAATAGTGAGCACCAAAGAAAGGTATCGGTGGGGGTACTATTTTCTTCGAAGATGCTTCGCACACTTCATCTGTAATATAGCATAAGTTCCCTGAGTGCGCTATGTCTGTTACAGCATTATGGCCCGGTTGCCTGGTTATCGGAACCACTGTCGATATTCTCGACAGGTGGAGTACATAACACTTTTCGGTCCTTGACCGAAGAGGCAGAAGCCGACGGCCAGTTAAGACGCATTTAAAGTTTGGGTGAACAAAGATATGATATTAGTACTTTGGTACATACAATCATTATACATAAAATTCTTTTACCCAAGTCACTTGGGGGCTCTTAAATTTATATGAGCCGTTTTATAATAAGTGTTCTTCTTCTTAGTCGTTGCAAAGTTTTTATTACTATTATTATTTATCACTCCTTTTTTCGACATGAGCGTGTGGTTACTAGCCGAGGAGCCTAATTTCTCTCTCAAAGCCACTAGAGTTTACTTTGTTAAACTGGCCTAATGAGAAGTACTCCACCCTCGGGATAGGAGGTTGAAGCCATAGGCTGGCCCGCTTGAAGTCTTGAGATAGGATGTGTCATGTTAGAGCACAACAGAAGCACTTTTTTTCTAAGGCCAATTTTAGGATTGGCACCGAACACTCGATCTTGTTCGGACGTCAAGTTTTTACTGATGTTTTTTTGGTTTTCCAAGCTTATGGCACTTTTAAACTATTTGTGTGTTTTCAGCACAAGTCTCGCAGTGCAACGCCGGATACCTTTAGGGATTCGGCAAAAACATTCTCGAATATTGCTATATATGCATCGGTTTCGAATTGTGTCTTCAGTCAATAGTTGGGTTGCCCGGCTCCTGTGCTTTTCTCCTACGTTCCGCTTTTCTCGGATAGGTGTGCAAAGGGAGAACCACTGCGGTTGTGCTTCCAGCTCGCATGGTCAAGCACCTCAGTGGAGAAAGCCGAAAACTGACTGTCACAATAGGCGTAAACTGGTCAGCGATCCGATGACTATGTTAAATGATGGGCCATTCATAACATTGGCCAAAGTGTTTAAGGCTTGACCTCGGATGTCGCCGAACAGTAACTGGGGGCTCATAGCTAGCTTCCTAGTCTAAAGCTCATATGACTAAGCGAAAGTTTTAAAGCCCGCATATCGGATTGCCTTGTTTCCGCTAACACAACCGCCTTCGGGCACCGAGACGTCGGCTAAGGGTTGCTTTGTTATTGCTGAAACACACTACATAGTAGCTACTAAGGGGTAGAAGCCGACGATGGGCCACTTTCAACTGATAAATGGTCACAATGGAGTCAAAATAATGATGTAAAGTACTTGGATACATAGAATCATTACACATAATCTGTGATTTTACTCTGGATATCGATCCTTAATTCGGCCACTCGTGCCCACATTAAGGCTCGCGGGCTACTAGGCTTTGCGCTCATTATTTACAAATATTAAAGGGGCACATCGATCCCCTGATCTGCTGTTGCCACCCGACCAGTGTCTCGGGGGCTACTTCATTGCCTATTCAATGCAGAAAATTCAAAGGGCTCAGTGTTCGGCTTGATCGAACTATGGGAAGCGCGTCTTCAGATAGTAATAAGTACCATCTGGACCTATCTGGCATCAAGCTATATATCATGACGACTTCTCACGACCCTATCTTCGGGGCCCGTTCGCCGATCACTATTATCTCTAATATATTACACTGCGTTTTTATTCCTATGTATGCTGCCGAGCTAGGAGTTGATCCTCAGGCCGATTTTAGAGTCTCAGGGGCTACCAGGAATAGCGGTTTTATGCTTGCCTTCAGGTGCATCTCAGGTTTTAGACTGATACACACCTTGAGGGCTACTGGATATACATCGGCACATAATAAACTTCACCAGTTAAATATATTCACAATAAATCAGCCCACGGTTGGGGTGGTGCACCACCTTGGAAGCAGTCCGGCATAAAGCTCGGGCGCTAGCGGCTAGCTCCATAGAGGGCATTTCCGGCATTAATCTCGGCTAAACTCCTCCAACTTTTTAGGACCAAGATGATCTATGACATCTAGGATATAGTCCGGCGTTGGAGCTTGGACAAAGTCCGACGTTGGAGCTCGGAAGCAGTCCGACATTGGTGCTCGGCTGCAAAAGATACCTCAAATGTAGTCTGGCGTTAGAGCTCAGACGCAAGAGGACACTGCCTCTCGGGAACAACTTCAAACCCGAGGTGTGGCATAAAAATAACAAGGCATTGATAAAGGCCGGAAACTTAAAGGGGCTCCTCGGATACCCGACGTGTAAACTCGTCAAATGCATTTCGGCGATCCACAAGATCAAAGACGAGAAGATTTGTTGAACCAGTTTTCAAGACCGACAACCGAAGATGAAGAACAGTTCGGAAGAATCGAGGAGCGTCCCTAACATGAAGACTGGTTCAGGGGGCTACTGACGGTGTCCTGGACTAGGGGGTACTCACCACGTCGTCTCCCAATCTATTAGATTGGGTCGAGGACCCCATGGCCGTATACTTATGGGTCTGTTCGGACAACTGCCGCATACATGGAAGATTCCGCAAGACTTGGTGATCAAGACCGGCGTATTCGGCTAGGACTCTTGTTATCCTAGGCCTCTAGTGCATTATATAAACCGAGGCCAGGCTAGTTGATAGATCATATACAATCATACCATAGGCTAGCTTTTAGGGTTTAGCCTCTCTGATCTCGTGGTAGATCAACTCTTGTACTACTCATATTATCAAGAACAATCAAGAAGGACGTAAAGTATTAGCTCCATCAAGAGGGCCCGACCCTGGGTAAACATCGTGTCCCCTGCCTACTGTTACCATCGATCCTAGATGCACAGTTCTGGACCCCCTACCCGAGATCCGCCAATTTTGACACCGACACCCATGTTACAGCTTTTTCTCACTTTCTCTCTATCTATTTCCTCTCAAATGTTTTTTACCTTTCTTTTTTTAAGACACAATTGTTTTTATGCCTTTTTCTAGAATTATGTTTTTAATACCTAGGAGCACGTGTAGAGATGGGCTCTTACAGAGCCCACTCCTTGACTTTGTCAATGCCTCTCACTCCTCTACATAAGGAGTACTACTTGCTATGCATGCATGTGGCTGGCAGCTAGCGTCTTGTGGGCCCAGGGCGGTGACAGCAGGCTCCGGAAGCGGTCCGGACTCTAGCATAATTTTGGTTTTTACAGTATTTCTTTCTCCATTGACAGGTAGGCCCGCGTAGATAGATAAAGAACACGAGCTGATGAGGCGCATGCGGACTGTTTGACTGGTCAACCAGATAAATACGGAGCTATACGCTGAGCCAGTGACCGTATAATCACCATATCTCGTATACAATGATCAAAGTGAGCTATCAAGACAAGTTTGATGACCGCCAATGCATTTTACTCGGTAATAAATGACCAGGATTGAAGGGGAATCCAAATTTGCTTGGTCTTCTGTCCTTGAGCTCTTCAAAAACCAATGCACTATACGGTTGTCCGGCCACTCCACCCCAGAGCTCTCACCAAGCGTCGTTCATGCCACCGCACCACACACTAACCGGTAAGGCAGCCATGGCATCCCGCCGCACCGAGTTCCTCGCCGCCCACGACCGCACACAAAATGGTAGGGAAGCGATGGCATCCCGCCCTGCCGAGTTCATCGCCGCTCGCGACCTCACAACTATGTGGGAGGAATTTGAAGATGCCAAGGCCGAATGGGCGGTAGAGCAAGAGGCGGCCAAAGCCGCACAGAGGGAGCGGAAAAGTCAGAAAGCACTCAAGAAAAGAGAGGCCCGCCGCCACAAGAAATAAAAGGACGCACGCGCTGCTGCGGAGAGGTCGGCGAAGATCCAAGCACGGTGGGGTGTCACCGACAAAGTCGGGAAGGAGAACGACGGCGTCTGGATAGCATGTGAGAAGTAGTAGTACAAGTAGTTAGTGTGTGTGTGTGTGTGTGTGTGTGTGTGTCTGAGTACGAGCATGTACTAGTACTACTAGTTACTACTGTAGTTTTTAGAGCAAATTACCAGTACATTGGCCTAGACTAAATGGAAAAATTCCTATCCTAAGCATCAAATGGCATCTCTTTCTGTATAGGAATTGAGATGCATGTCATCTCACTTCCTATGATTTTCATATTCCTATCCTATGAACGAAAGGAGGCCTCTGTTGGAGTAACTACTATAGCTAGCAGTACTGCTGGTACAGTAGTTTTCTTCAAGAAGCGGAATTCAACGAAGTCATGATGGTTCCTTCGTCCAAGCAACTTCAAAGTGGGAAGTGGGCCTATGATTTGACGGCTCATTAGTCATTGTTACTGCGGCGCGACAACCTGGGTGACTCCCTTGGAGTTCTGCGTTCATGGCAAGTGGACCAGGATGGTCGACGTCCAACATGTTGGCGAACGGAAGTATTCTTTCCGATATCAAGGAGCAAGGAAATCGCGTGGTATAGTATCACTGCTGATTGGTTCGCAAAAAAATAGTATCACTGCCGATTTATTATTATTTTTTATTTCTGATGAATGCTAGCGTTTCAACTCTTACGACGAAGGGTGCCAAACACGGCACGTGCTGGATGTCCCACACGCCAGCGAAAGGAGTGGGACATGAACAGCGTGGTAGAGCCCTGCATAAAAAAACAGCATGGTAGAGCATCTCCATTTCTTCCACTTCTGGGTCGGAGACCACACGTAGTAGTACATAGTGGTATGAACGATACAAAGTGTGACCTGGAGACATAGACACGTCTAGTTGGAAGGTCTCGGGGCATACACGTAAACAAATATAAAAGTTAATATCTACCTCCAACTAATATACTAGTAGTAGAGTACTTAGGCACGTACTCCATAACATCACCGTGCATTGCACGTACAACATTTATTGGTAGTACATAGTAAGAGACAAATGCCGCCCAAGAGTTCCTTCTCGACCTACTTTTGGGTGTTTGGTAGAGTGTATGGAGGGTGCATGAGTCCACACTAGTTTAGCACAAATACACTAGAAGCATGCATGAAGAGGGGTGTTGAGTTGAGCATGCATGAAGAGGGAACAACTATGCTGAGACGAGACCGCAACCAAACACACCCTATATGCCACGCATGTTCATACCATTTGTGCCTTTCTACTTCACTTACTGCGCTACATTACTCAGGTTCGTACGTCCACTCCTGGGTACATGTTCGTCTCATAGTTCCAGTCCCACGTGTTCTTCATATAGATGGAACTATCCTTGCATAACACATGCACATTGATGCTAGATGTCTCGCGTGTTGGTAAAAGGATGAATAAAGCTCACACAAAAAAATAGAGTGGAAGAACATAGATTCCGACGACCGGGAAGGAGCAAGGAACCTCGTGGTGGAGCGTCTGCACTCATAATATTTAATATTATTCAGCGATATAAAATTAACCAATCATCTCCACAGTGGACTGGAAGAGTACGAAACTCGGCAGCCCAGTGTAGTATCATACTAGTACATGGCTAACCCACGCTATCACCATGCTTCTTGGCTTCCATGCGACACCTATCTCTAGTAATCCAGCAAACTGTATCGCTTCTCCCTCCTCGTCTCTATCAAAGTGCGGCGGGGTGGCGTTTCTGCCGTCTATTGAGGTCAGTTAACTATCACATGTTAGCGACATGCCAAGAGCATTCTAAAAAAATTCCTTTCATGTTCCATTTTCAAAAAGAAACAAATCCTTTCACGTATGAATTTGCCTGTATGCTTTGAGCAACTTGCATGTCCTATACTGCTCCTGTTTGATACTCTAACTTAGCTAGAGGTTAGACTAACTCATGACTAACCCTGAAGTAACTGTAGCCAAAGAGGTGTTTTGGTGACATGGTTAGATTGACAATAAATGCACTTCATGCAGAGAGAAAAGTGATTTTTTAGTGGTCCCAATGAGAACTATCTCCAGTTAGCACCTCTTGGGTGGGATAGTTTTTTTGGTGGGTTCGGTGCAACTTGCTGCAATTTAAACCCTCATGCTTGGATAGTTTAGGGCTATTTAAGCCCCAACTAGCTCAAACTACCTCTAACCCATGGATCCAAACAGCGCCTATGGCCAGTCTCGATGCGGAGCAGTTGTGTGCACCGGGAAGCGGCGCTCTCTTGGCCGTCGCGCCACTTCAAAGCTGGCGCCAGTGAGAGGTTGCCTCCGCTCTGGCCGGGCATTAATGCAGCACTGACACTCCAGGGGGACGCTGACTGTTTCATGCGGGAAGCGCGCGCTTGCAAGGGAGTATAGATTTTGAACCGTTTCAGGTGTAGTACTGGTAGTTTGCAAAACTACTCAATTATTGCACTCAGTTTCCTAAGAAATTGTGGTAAAAACGTTATTCCACAGCCCGCTTCCCTTCTCCTTCCTCTTCCATCGCCCGCGCACGTCTGCGGGAAGCGACCGGTCAACCCTTATATAGGAGTGCTAGCACAAAAAGATGCATGCATGACCACTAAAATTTCCATATTAAAGCGCCGCTCCGGTGGGAGTATGGCGTATGTTGTTACCTTCGGCCGGCCCATGGCTACCGGGCGATGGCAACCAGAGAAGAGGCGGCGGGAGGGGAATGAATGCAGCTATTGTTTGGGTTCGCCTTCCATCTTAAATAAATGCGCAGCATCACGTGTACCCGCGGGTGCACAAATTGTAACATACGTGTCTGCTTAAGTGGGCGTCACGTAACTGGTGTGTGTGTGTGAGAGAGATTCTGAGAGATAGAGTGCGTGTGTGCGACACTACTCTTCGGACAAGTACTCAACCTTTTACATCGGGATATAAGTATAATGGTATTTACTTTAGCTAGTGATTTACGTGGCCATGTTAACGTGGTTGTGTCAAAAAAATGTCACTTCCTGCTTGTGATTTGTGTTATATAATTACAAGCAAGATTCTCGTGCATTGCATGAAACATCAATATGCTTTTTTTTACAGAACACCTGTTGTGATTGACACATGCAGGAGTAATCCCATGTGTAAAAACTAGTGATATCTCAAGAATTTTATCAGAAAACTCGTATCTCGAGAATGTCATCAAAAAAATGAAAGATGAGAGATAAGGCGAGGAGGAGTGGAGCGTGGTGGTGACTGGTGGTCGGAATGGGTGGAGGCATGGGGATGGATGGCGCCGGCAGGCGGCAACGGCCACCATGGATGCTAGATTGTTCCAGAGACTTATTTCTTTTGTAAAATTATCATAGTTTGCTTTCTATCCTCAGATATAGATCATACTGTCTGTATTACAAGATGGCAGGCACACCATCACCACCATCTCGTTTTTTATAAGGGTACAGATGATAAGTTTGCTGACTACTAAAGTAAAGTGGAATTTGTCCATGTTATGCAAGTAAATAAAGCTGATTGTTCATCATATGGGTAAGGTTGGATGAAGGGTGGTAGGAACAAATGCTCCGCCTAGAGCATGTGTGTGGGAGATGGAGTCTTAGTGTGTGTGTGTGTGTGAGAGAGAGAGAGGAGAGAGAGATATGGAGTCTTAGTTTGTGTGTATGTGTGAGAGAGAGGGAGAGAGATGGAGTCTTAGTGTGTGTGTGGGGGGGGGGGGGCGTGTGTGCTTGCGTGTGTTTGTGTGTGTGTGCGTGAGAGAGAGAGAGATGGAGTCTTAGTGTGTGTGTGTTGGGGGGTGCGTGCGTGTGTGCGTGTGTGTGTGTCGCGGGGTCCTCTGTGGCGGATGTAATTTAAGTGTGCATGGCTTTCATCATAGAGAGGTGATGTGTATGGCAGAGGCCACCAATGATGGGGTGCGAGAGAGAAAATGCCCGTAGAGAGGGGAGAGAAGGTGTGTGCGCGTGACAGGAGTCGACTTCGAGAGAACGTGTTTGTTCGAGAGACACCGAGGAAGACTACTATATATCGATGGTGCACGTAGGCGGGAATTAAACTAAGGGATGGTCTTATTGGTTTCGGGGATATAGGGGTAGAGTGAGATGTGGGGGGGTAGCTAGAAGGAGATTGTTTAGTGTGAGTGTGTGTTTTACCCATCCAGGCGGAAGTTATGTGCACAAAAGAGGAGAACGATTCGATGTGGCGTTAGGATTGAGGGTAATTAACTATGTATGGAGACATAGAGACCTTGAATGTCCATGTGTGAGAGGTATACATGTATACGTGGGATGTGTGTGTGTGTGAGCGCGAGCATGATCGAGATAAAAGAAAGAAGACATAAGTCATAAGGTCAACGACATGGGAGAGACGGATCGGTATGAAAATATGCATGCATGTGAGAATGCATGGAAGATGTCCCGAAAATTGAGCATGTGTTTTTGTCTTTAAGAGATAGTGGCGTGGGCTGGAGCATGCATCTATGGCGAGCAGAGGGAGTGAGGCGCAACGATTGTGCAAAAGAGTCCAACCTATAAATGCATATGTGTAACGCCCTCGATGCGGCTATGTCTCCTACGTGTCGAAGCACGACTTAGAGGCATAACCGCATTGGAAGGAATGTCACAATTAAGGCAATCTTCACAACATCCCATGTAATATAGATAATAAAGGGAAAGGTACATAGTTGGCTTACACTCGCCATGTCAAACAAAGTACATAAATAACATTACATCACCCAATCACTCATGGCCCGACTACGGTTCCAAAATAAAAGATCAAACCAACATGCGACACGGTCCCGATCGCCCCAACTGGGCACCACTACTGATCATTAGGGAAAGACACATAGTAACGGCGTGAGTCCTCGTCGAACTCCCACTTGAGCTCAAGCGCGTCATCTGGAACGGAGTCATCAGGCCCTACATCTGGTTTGGAAGTAATCTGTGAGCCACAGGGACTCAGCAATCTCGCACCCTCGCGATCAAGACTATTTAAGCTTATAGGTAAGGCAAGGTAATATGTGGAGCTGCAGCAAGCGACTAGCATATATGGTGGCTAACCTGTTCGCAAATGAGAGCGAGAAGAGGAGGCAAAGCACGAACGAAGAACTAGAGGACCAACTACGGAAAACATTACTCAAACAGTGTGTTCACTTCCCGGACTCCTTCGAGAAGAGACCATCACGGTAACGCACACAGTTGATTCATTTTAATTAAGTTAAGGTTCAAGTTATCTACAACCGGACATTAACAAATTCCCATCTGCCCATAACCGCGGGCACGGCTTTCGAAAGTTCAAATCCCTGCAGGGGAGTCCCAACTTAGCCCATGACAAGCTCTCACGGTCAACGAAGGATATACCTTCTCCCGATACATTTCGATCAGACTCAGTATCCCGGTTCTACAAGACACTTCGTCAAGTTAAAACAAATCCAGCAACACCACCCGAATGCGCCGACAAATCCTGATAGGAGCTGCACATATCTTGTTCTCAGGGCACACTCAGATGAGCTCTCCATACAACTAAAACCAAACCTCGAGTTTCCCCGAGGGGGCGCTGCACAGGACTCTAGTTTGGACCAACACTCAGAGGAGCACTGGCCCGGGGGGGTTTAAATAAGATGACCCTCAGGCTCCAGAAACCTAAGGGAAAAAGAGGCTAGGTGGTAAATGGTAAAACCAAGGTTGGGCATTGCTGGAGGAGTTTTATTCAAGGCGAACTATCAAGGGGTTCCCATTATCACCCAACCGCGTAAGGAACGCAAAATCCGGGAACATAACACAGATATGACAGAAACTAGGGTGGCAAGAGTGGAACAAAATACTAGGCAAGAGGCCGAGCCTTCAACCCCTTACCAAGTATATAGATGCATTAAGATAACAAGATAATATAATGATATCCCAACAAGAAAATAATGTTCCAACAAGGAACGGTCTCCAATCTTCACATGCAACTAGCAACGCTATAAGAGGGGCTGAGCAAAGCGGTAACATAGCCAATCAACGGTTTTCTAGGACATGGTGGGTTAGAGGTTTGACATGGCAATTTGGGAGGCATGATAAGCAAGTGGTAGGCATCGTAGCATAGGCATAGAAAAAGAGCGAGCATCTAGCAAAGCAAAGATAGAAGTGATTTCGAGGGTATGATCATCTTGCCTGCAAAGTTGTCAGAGTTGACTGGATCCTCGAAAGCAAACTCAACGGGCTCCTCGTTAGCGAACCGTCTCCCGGGTCTACCCAAACAAAACAAACAAGCAACAAGAACAAAATCAACCACGTGCAAAGCTCAAACAACATGATGCAAACATGGTACGCTATGCGGGATGCGATATGTGATGCATATGCAAGATTTGACAAAGAAAGAATTAACCTGGCCTCAACTTGGAAAACCAAGTGTGCCACTGGAAAGGTGAGGTGATTTTGGTTGAAATCGATATAAAGAACACCAGAATCGGATGCACGGTTTGGAAATGGCAAGCGATTCAAATATGGCACCGGTCTGCGATATACATCAAGTAACCATATAATGCAACAAGATAGTTATGCTACAACACTCAAACATGGACACAAAATACATGGAAGGGATCCTTTCATAATGATTGAAAAAAGATGAACACTGAGCTATGGCCAATTCATCCATTAACAGGTTCATACAAGCATGGCAAAAGTGCAATTGGTAAACAGATTCCAGACTTGGTGAAATTAACACAATTCTGGAATTTAACATCAGGTAGCACACTTTGGAGCATGAAAACTATATGCTACAGGAACTTATCATGGAAAAGCAAGGAATGTCATGAAGCTACTCAAAGAACTTAACAAAAGTCCCTTAGTGACCCTGAGCCAAAAGGGATCATAAAATATCATTGCAAGCATGTGAACATGGCAAAAACATAATCAGATCACAGACTTAGTGAAAAACTGGAACATGTAAATCAGATATCAAGTAGGCATGTTTACGAGCTCTATGCACTCACTACAGAGCATGTCATGACAACCTAAGCATACACCCATCAAGAATACACATTATACAAGCTAGACATGGCAAGTACAACAACATAGCATGCACCGATCAACTACAACATCCTCGGCAAAATCGCTAACAAGTAGACAATCTGCCCAGATTCACAAAATAGCAAAAGTAGAGCTCGATTAACTCAAGCTAGTGTTCTCCATAATTGCAAACAAAGACATGAATGGATATAGCACTAAAGATTAACAAATCATCCTTACTGATCATCCTCAAAAGAGGCACGGATCACTAGGAAACAACATGAACATATGAAATATTGATAAAAACAGATCAAGGACTTGGTGGAATTGCTAAGTCCCTGAAATCAGCATTAACGAATGCACCACTTCGCAAGCTTGTGCTAGTCACCACACACATCACAAAAATACATCTATTGCACCTCTAGAAAGATGGAAAAGCATATAACAAAACTCAGGTAGAGCTCAGGGGCATATCATGCACACATTAATCATGGCAAAAATGACAAATAGCTATTTGGAGCAGCAGATCTGACAATTAACTCAAATAGCACTCTTCCAACAGCATTTCGGGCATCAAGATGAACTCAAATGAAAATGATGCAATGAGATGAAATGGTGTACTCTCTGAGACGAACATTGTGATATGATACACGCCCAAAACGGATCTACGGATGCAAAGTTACGGCACGATGAACATGGCAAAATAATTAGGGTTTCGGTAGGAAAGTCAACCGTCCGGATCTGGATCTGGAAACACTGTTCACGCGCGGGAACCGAGGAACACCGGAGTTGGAGCTTGAGGTCGCCGGATCTTGCGAGGGAGGTCGCCGGAGAGGGCCGGGTCGCCGGATCCGGCCGGCGGAGGAGGCACGGACGACGAGGAGGAAGACGCGGGGCGGCGCAGGGCTGGACCGGCAAGCTCGGGTGGTGGCAAGCTCGCGCTGGCGAGGACTCCAGTGATGGCGTGCGGCGGGGCTGGACCGGCTCGGTCGCCGGAGCGGGTGAAGGCGGCGGCGGGGCGAAGGCGCGGGCGGCGCCGCGGATCCGGGCAGCGGGGGCCGGCAACGGGCTCCCCGGGCTGCGCGGTGCAGGAGGCGGCCAACCACTCGGACGGCGACACGTGGAGGCGGCAGTGTGGGTCGGACAATGTCCGGCCTGCGAGATTTCGTCCGACGGCGGCGGGGGAAAAATGGATCTAGGGTTTTCGGGAGAGGGGAACCTAGAATTTCAGAGGGGGTGTATTTATAGGCATAGTGGGAGCTAGGAGTGTCCAAATGAGATGCGGTTTTCGGCCATGCGATCGTGATCGAACGCTCTAGATGATGGAGAGGGTTTTGGTGGGCTTTGGGCCAAATTGGAGGGGTGTTGGGCTGCAACACACACGAGGCCTTTTCGGTCCCTCGGTTAACCGTTGGAGCATCAAACGAAGTCCAAATTGTACGAAACTTGACAGGCGGTCTACCGATAGTAAACCAAGGCCGCTTGGCAAGTCTCGGTCCAATCCGGAAATGTTTAATCCCCAAACACGAGAAGAAGGTAGAAATGACCACCAGAGGAGAACAGAGCGCCGGAATGCAAAACGGACAACGGGGAAAATGCTCGGATGCATGAGACGAACACATATGAAAATGCAATGCACATGATGACATGATATGAGATGCATGACAACGACAACAACACACGGAGACAAAAACCCGAACCCAAGAAAATAAAATAACTTAATACCGAAAACGGCAAGAGTTGGAGTACATATTCGGTAAATTACATCCGGGGTGTTACAACACTCCACCACTATGAAAGGATCTCGTCCCGAGATCTAGGACTGGAAGAACGTCGGGTACTCAGAACGAAGGTGATCCTCGTGTTCCCAGGTGGCTTCACGGTCAGAATGGTGTGACCACTTGACTTTGAGGAATTTGATTGACTTATTGCGAGTCTTGCGTTCAGTCTCTTCAAGAATAGCAACGGGGTGCTCACGATAAGAGAGATCTTCTTGGAGATCAATGTTTCGAAGTTGATGGTGCGGTCAGGAGTCTTGAAGCACTTGCGGAGCGGAGAGACATGGAACACGTCGTGCACATTTGCAAAGTTTGAAGGAAGCTCGAGTTGATAGGCGAGATCGCCTCTCTTACTGACGATCTTGAAAGGTCCCACGTATCTAGGGGCAAGCTTCCCTTTGATACCGAAGCGACGAGTACCTTTCATTGGAGTGACGCGGAGGTAAACATGATCTCCAATCTCGAAAGCCAAATCATGGTGCTTACTATCATAGTAGCTCTTCTGGCGCGATTGCGCTGCTTTGAGGTTATCTCGAATGACTTTGCACATTTCCTCTGCCTCTGTGATTAAGTCATTTCCCAGAAGTTGACGTTCACCGGTTTCAGACCAGTTGAGACGGGTACGACACTTCCTGCCATACAGAATTTCGAATGGGGCCTTGCCCGAACTGGCTTGAAAACTGTTGTTGTAGGAGAATTCAGCATATGGAAGACAATCTTCCCACTTCATGCTGAAGGAGATCACACAAGCCCTGAGCATATCTTTAAGAATCTGATTGACACGCTCGACTTGACCACTAGTTTGAGGATGGAAAGCTGTGCTGAAGCGGATGTTGGTGCCCATGGCCTTCTGAAAAGAATCCCAAAACTTGGATGTAAAGATGCTGCCACGGTCTGAAGAGATCACCTGTGGAATACCGTGCAGTGAGACAATCCGAGAGGTATGCAGCTCCGCCAATTGAGCTGCAGTGATAGACTCTTTGATAGGCAGAAAGTGAGCCACTTTAGTGAGTTTGTCGATGACAATGAATATAGCATCATTGCCACGCTTGGACTTTGGAAACCCAGTCACGAAGTCCATCTCAATGTGGTCAAACTTCCATTCTGGAATGGCAAGAGGTTGTAGGAGACCAGCTGGCCTTTGGTGTTCTGCCTTCACTCTTCTGTAGACATCACATTCATTCAGGAACTGAGCAATCTCGCGCTTCATTCGAGTCCACCAGTAAGCCTGCTTGAGGTCCTGATACATCTTCGTGCTCCCAGGGTGGATGGAGAGGAGTGAATTGTGAGCCTCGTTCATGATAACTTTACGAAGATCACCTTTGGGCACAACAATACGATCCTCGAAGAAGAGAGTATCCTTGTCATCAAGGCGGTAGCACTTGTACTTGGGTTGACTCTTGGCAATCCCAATCTTCACCTTCTTCACCATAGCATCAAGAAGCTGAGCTTGGCAAATGTGGTCTTCCAAGGTAGGAGAGACTTGAAGGTTGGCGAGGAAACCTTGAGGAACAACTTACAGATTAAGTTTGCGGAAAGCTTCACAAAGCTCGGGCTGATAAGGCTTGAGAATCAGACTGTTGCAGTAAGCCTTCCTGCTCAATGCATCAGCAATCACATTGGCCTTGCCTGGAGTGTACTCGATACTCGGATTATACTCTTGAATCATTTCGACCCATCGAGTCTGCCTGAGGTTGAGATTAGGCTGAGTGAAGATGTACTTGAGACTCTTGTGGTCAGTGAAGATGTCCACTTTTCTTCCCAATAAGAGATGTCTCCAATTCAAAAGAGCATGCACAACTGCCGCCAACTCGAGGTCATGAGTGGGGTAGTTCTTCTCGTTGGGCTTCAACTGGCGAGAGGTATAAGACACAACTTTCTTCTCTTGCATCAACACTGCACCAAGACCTTGAAGAGAGGCATCGCAGAAGACCTCGAACGGTTTGGATTCATCAGGAGGAGTCAGAACTGGAGCAGTGACCAATTTCTCTTTCAAAGTGTTGAAAGCAATGTCACACTCTGGAGACCAAACGTACTTGATGTGCTTCTAGAGAAGGTTTGAAAGAGGCTTCGCGATTTTTGGAAAGTTCTCAACGAACCTTCGACAGTAGCTTGCGAGACCGAGGAAGCTACGAAGTTGCTTCATGTTCTGAGGTGGTTCCCAATTCACAATTGCAGAAACCTTCTCAGGATTCACCGCAATGCCTTTGGCAGAGATGATATGTCCAAGATAAAGAACCTCATCGAGCCAAAACTCGCACTTTGAGAACTTGGCGTGGAACTGGTGTTCCCTGAGCTTATCAAGCACCAAATGCAAGTGCTTGGCATGATCTTCCTTGTTCTTCGAAAAGACCAGAATGTCGTCGAGATAGACCAAAACAAAGTCATTGGTGTAGGCGTTGAAGATGAAGTTCATCATGCGAGAGAAAGTCGGAGGAGTGTTAACGAGGCCAAAAGACATGACAGTGTATTCATATGAACCATAGCTTGTCCTGAAAGCCGTCTTGGGAATATCTTGCTCATGGATTCGAATCTGGTGATAACCCATGCGGAGATCAAGCTTGGAGAATACTTGGGCACCTTTGAGTTGTTCGAACATCTCATTGATGTTGGGAAATGGGTACTTGTTCTTGATAGTCTTCTTGTTCAATGGACGGTAGTCAACACAAAGTCGGTCCGTTCCATCCTTCTTCTTCACAAAGAGTACTCCACAACCCCACGGAGAAGAGCTAGGTCTGATGAGACCAATTCGCTCTTGAATATCGAGTTGCTTCTTCAGCTCCTTCAACTCTTCAGGTCCGAGCTTGTAGGGACGCTTGCAAACCGGTTCCGTGCCAGGCTCAAGATCGATGACGAATTCAACTGGCCGGTGCGGAGGCATTCCTAGAAGCTCTTCTGGAAAGACGTCTTGATATTCGCAAACGACTGGAATTTGCGAGATGGCATCTAGTTCACCCTTCTCATTGAGAGAAAACAGACGGATGGTATCATCACGAGCGGCAAAGACAATTACATCCTCAGACGAATGAATCAATTGAATCTGCTTGGCTGCACAATCAAGATGCGCCTTGTGCTTAGAAAGCCAATCCATCCCGAGAATAAGATCAATATCCGAGTTGCCCAGAACAATAGGAGAAGCTAGAAATTTGTAGTCGCCCAACGTGATAGTAATATCCGGGATGCAGAAATTAGCTGTCATTTGCTTGCCCGGTGACACGATTTGCAAAGAATTTTGCAGATACTGATAATCGCACTCATACTTCGGTGCAAAAGGTTTGGAAATGAAACAATGCGATGCACCAGTGTCAAAAAGAACTTTTGCAGGAACTTAGTTAACAGCAAGGTTACCCATGATGACATCTGACGAGTCCTCTGCCTGAGCTGCATTCACCATATTGACCTTGGCGTACTTGGGGTTATGCTTGACCACAGCTGTACTTGCCGATCTCACAGGAGGAGGAGGAGGGAGACGCCTCTGATTGAAGCACTTGTTGGCATAGTGACCCTTCTGTTGGCACTTGTTGCACGTGACCTCTAAAAGCGGATGGTGATACGGAGCACTCGATCTTGAAGCTTGAGACGAAGTCTTGTTCTGAAAGCCAGGGTTGGGTGGGTGGGAAGATCCACTACCACCTTTGCTGTTCTGATGAAACAGCTAACGGAACGGAGGAGGAGGAAGCCAATACTTCTGCTGCTTGGCCACTTGAGTAGAGGAAGAAGGAGTAGCATCTCTGACTCGCTTCTTGGAAGCATCACACTTCAGTTGAGCAGCCTCTTCCTTCAATGCCATGTTGTAGAACTCATCGTACCTCAAGGGCTCAAAGAGAACAAGAGCTAGCTGGATTTCTTCTCTGAGACCACCCCTGAACTGGTATATCATGCTCTTCTCGTCAGGGACGTCCTGCTTAGCAAAGCGGGCAAGCTTCTGAAACAGCTTGTTGTAGTCATAGACAGACAAAGAGCCTTGCTTCAGGTTGCGGAATTCCTCACGCTTGCTTTCAACCACGCTCTGAGGAATATGATGAGCTTTGAAGTCTTGTCGGAATTCATCCCAGGTAATCACACGGCCTCCTCTGGCATCTTTGTACTGCTGGAACCATTCTACAGCTTGGTCTTTGAGTTGGAAGGAAGCGAACTTGACAAAGTCCTCATGCCTGACATTACTGCACTCGAAATGCTTGCACAAGTCCACGAGCCAATCGTCAGCATCAGTTGCGTCAACACAATTGCTGAAGGTCTTTGGCTGGTTAGCAAGGAACTGGTTGAGTGTAGCATAGTGATTCTGATTGTTGCCTTTGTTGCCTTGGTTCGCTTGGTTGCGCTCTTGAAGAATTTGCATGATCAACTGCGTGTTTGCATTGGTAGCGGCCATCACAGCTTGTCATGCCTCCGGAGGAGGAGGAGGTGGTGGCGGATCCTGATTCTGATTCTGATTGCTGCTCTTAGCGGGAGCCATCCTGAAGAGGGTGACATCTGTTAGCACCTTGACAGATAAAATGAAGCTGAGTCAAGCGGGTTGAAATTGCAACATATAGTCTTCACATCTGAACATAAGAACGAATGCATTCCACTTGAAATGGTCACATATCCATAAATTGAGAAGCCACTTAGAATTTAGGTAGAGGAATAAATCAACAAGGTACGGATCAAGAACGAATACTCGGTAAGAAATCCCAATCTCAAACCAAATATCCGTGGAAGAAGAGCTAGAGCTACAAGAATTCCCACCTATGAAACTCCTGAACCTTTCCGGTTATGCAATCAGGTGTTGGGGATACAGGGGAAGCATAATATCTCACCCAAATCTAGCAAATCCTACATCCAGCTGTATCCATCCTTCAACACATAACCGAGAAAAACTTCGGAAATAGCCTACCTCAACCTTCGAAAAGCATCCGTTATACAAGTTATGGCAATACTCCCGAACTCCCGCCCCAGTACTGGGTGGCGTCGAGGTTATCTCACCAACAACTGCATAAAAGAGATTTTCGATGTCAGCGAACTAAACTCAGGTATTCCAGAACTGCAACGATAAAATTGTGACGATAACACCTCGGAGCTCAACTCCCCGGGACACTGCAACAACCCCTAAATGACAGGAGGCACCAAGAACAATGTTCTCGTCACAAATCCATCGGAACGATTCCAAGATATCCGTGTGATCCTAAAACAAATCAGTGAAATTTGAGAAGAGAAGAGTCAAAACTCTACATCAGGATGCCTTACCAGAGCGATGAAGGGACTGGGGAGTAAAAATAATTCCTAAACTCTCCGATATATAATTCCTAAATGACTCAAAACATTTTTCTAGACTCAACAACGGCTGCTAAAAACGATTAAGCAGTGGGGGCTCCTAAGGTCGGGGAAGGCTCTGATTACCAACATGTAACGCCCTCGATGCGGCTATATCTCCTATGTGTCAAAGCACGACGTAGAGGCATAAACGCATTGGAAGCAATGTCGCAAGTAAGGCAATCTTCACAACATCCCATGTAATATAGATAATAAAGGGAAAGGTACATAGTTGGCTTACACTCGCCACGTCAAACAAAGTACATAAATAACATTACATCATCCAATCACTCATGGCCCAACTACGGTGCCAAAATAAAAGATCAACCCAACATGCGACACGGTCCCGATCGCCCCAACTGGGCACCACTACTGATCATCAGGGAAAGACACATAGTAACAGCGTGAGTCCTCGCCGAACTCCCACTTGAGCTCAAGCGCGTCATCTGGAATGGAGTCATAAGGCCCTGCATCTGGTTTGGAAGTAATCTGTGAGCCACAGGGACTCAGCAAACTCGCACCCTCGCGATCAAGACTATTTAAGCTTATAGGTAAGGCAAGGTAATATGTGGAGCTGCAGCAAGCGACTAGCATATATGGTGGCTAACCTGTTCGCAAATGAGAGCGAGAAGAGGAGGCAAAGCATGAACGAAGAACTAGAGGTCCAACTACGGCAAACATTACTCCAACACCATTTTCACTTCCCGGACTCCGCCGAGAAGACACCATCACGGTAACGCACACAGTTGATTCATTTTAATTAAGTTAAGGTTCAAGTTATCTACAACCAGACATTAACAAATTCCCATCTGCCCATAACAGCGGGCACGGCTTTCGAAAGTTCAAATCCCTGCAGGGGAGTCCCAACTTATCCCATGACAAGCTCTCACGGTCAACGAAGGATATACCTTCTCCCGACACATTCCGATCAGACTCGGTATCCCGGTTCTACAAGACACTTCGTCAAGTTAAAACAAATCCAGCAACACTTCCCGAATGCGCCGACAAATCCTGATAGGAGCTGCACATATCTCGTTCTCAGGGCACACTCAGATGAGCTCTCCATACAACTAAAACCAAACCTTGAGTTTCCCCGAGGAGGTGCTGCACAGGACTCTAGTTTGGACCAACACTCAGAGGAGCACTGGCCCAGGGGGTTTAAATAAGATGACCCTCGGGCTCCGGAAACCCAAGGGAAAAAGAGGCTAGGTGGCAAATGGTAAAACCAAGGTTGGGCATTGATGGAGGAGTTTTATTCAAGGCGAACTATCAAGGGGTTCCCATTATCACCCAACCGCGTAAGGAACCCAAAATCCGGGAACAAAACACCGATATGACGGAAACTAGGGCGGCAAGAGTGGAACAAAACACTAGGCGAGATGCCGAGCCTTCCACCCTTTACCAAGTATATAGATGCATTAAGATAACAAGATAATATAATGATATCCCAACAAGAAAATAATGTTCCAACAAGGAACGGTCTCCAATCTTCACCTTCAACTAGCAACACTATAAGAGGGGCTGAGCAAAGCGGTAACATAGCCAATCAACGGTTTGCTTGGACATGGTGGGTTAGAGGTTTGACATGGCTATTTGGGAGGCATGATAAGCAAGTGGTAGGCATCGTAGCATAGGCATAGCAAAAGAGCGAGCATCTAGCAAAGCAAAGATAGAAGTGATTTTGAGGGTATGATCATCTTGCCTGCAAAGTTGTCAGAGTTGACTGGATCCTTGAAAGCAAACTCAACGGGCTCCTCGTCAGTGAACTCGTCTCCTGGCTCTACCCAAACAAGACAAGCAAGAAACAAGAACACAATCAACCACGTGCAAAGCTCAGACAATATGATGCAAACATGGTATGCTATGCGGGATGCGATATGTGATGCATATGCAAGATTTGACAAGGAAAGAATGAACCTGGCCTCAACTTGGAAATCCAAGTGTGCCACTGGAAAGGTGAGGTGATTTCGGTTGAAATCGATATAAAGAACACCGGAATTGGATGCACGGTTTGGAAATGGCAAGCGATTCAAATATGGCACCGGTCTGCGATATACAGCAAGTAACCATCTAAATGCAACGAGATAAGCATGCTACAGCAATCAAATATGGCCACAAAATACATGGCAGGGATCCATTCATAATGCTTGACCAAAGATGAACACTGAGCTATGGCCAATTCATCCATTAACAGGTTCATACAAGCATGGCAAAAGTGCAATTGGTAAACAAATTTTAGACTTGGTGAAATTAACACAAGTCTGGAATTTAACATCAGGTACCACACTTTGGAGCATGAAAACTATATGCTACAGGAACTTAACATGGAAAAGCAAGGAATGGCATGGAGCTAGTCAAAGAGCTTAACAAAAGTCCCTTAGTGACCTTGAGCCAAAAGGGATCAGAAAATATCATTACAAGCATGTGAACATGGCAAAAACATAATCAGATCACAGACTTTGTAAAAACTGGAACATGCAAATCAGATATCAAGTAGGCATGTTTACGAGCTAGATGCACTCACTACAGAGCATGTCATGAAAACCTAAGCATACACCCATCAAGAATACACATTATACAAGCTAGACATGGCAAGAACAACAACATAGCATGCACGGATCAACTACAACATCCTCGGCAAAATCGCTAACAAGTAGACAATCTGCCCAGATTCACGAAATAGAAAAAGTAGAGCTCGATTGACTCAAGCTAGGGTGCTCCATAATTGCAAACAAAGACATGGATGGATAGAGCACTACAAGATTAACAAATCATCCTTACTGATCATCCTCAAAAGAGGCACGGATCACTTGGAAACAACATGAACATATTGCATATTGCTAAGTCCCTGAAATCAGCATTAACGAATGCACCACTTCGCAAGCTTGAGCTAGTCACCACACACATCAAAAAAATACATGGATTGCACCTCTGGAAAGATGGAAAAGCATATAACAAAACTCATGTAGAGCTCAGGGGCATATCATGCACACATTAATCATGGCAAAAATGACAAATAGCTATTTGGTGCAGCAGATCTGACAATTAACTCAAATAGCACTCTTCCAACAGCATTTCGGGCATCAACATTAACTCAAATGAAAATGATGCAATGATATGAAATGATGTACTCTCTGAGACGAACGTTGTGATATGCTACACGCCCAAAACGGATCTAGGGATGCAAAGTTACGGCAAGATGAACATGGCAAAATAATTAGGGTTTCAGGAGGAAAGTCAACCGTCCGGATCTGGATCTGGAAACATTGTTCATGCGCGGGAACCGAGGAACGCCGGAGTTGGAGCTTGAGGTCGCCGGATCTTGTGAGGGAGGTCACCGGAGAGGGCTGGGTCGCCAGATCCGGCCGGCGGAGGAGGCGCGGACGACGACGAGGAAGACGCGGGGTGGCGCAGGGCCGGACCGGCGAGCTCGGGTGGCGGCGAGCTCACGCCGGAGAGGACTCTGGTGATGCCATGCGGCGGGGCTGGACCGGCTCGGTCGTCGGAGCGGGTGAAGGCAGCGGCGGGGCGAAGGCGTGTGCGGCGCCGCGGATCCGGGCCGCGGGGGCCGGCGATGGGCTCCCCGGGCCGCGCGGTGGAGGAGGCGGCCGACCACTCAGACGGTGACACGTGGCGGCGGCGGCGCGGGTCGGACAATGTCCTGCCTGCGAGATTCCGTTCGACGGCAGCGGGGGAAAATTGGATCTAGGGTTTTCGGGAGAGGGGAACCGAGAATTTCGGAGGGGGTGTATTTATAGGCATAGAGGGAGCTAGGATTGTCCAAATGAGGTGCGGTTTTCGGCCACGCAATCATGATCGAACGCTCTAGATGATGGAGAGGGTTTTGTTGGGTTTTGGGCCAAATTGGAGGGGTGTTGGGCTGCAACACACACAAGGCCTTTTCGGTCCCTCGGTTAACCGTTGGAGCATCAAACGAAGTCCAAATGGTACGAAACTTGACAGGCGGTCTACCGGTAGTAAACCAAGGTCGCTTGGCAAGTCTCGGTCCAATCCGGAAATGTTTAATCCCGAAACACAAGAAGAAGGTAGAAATGATCACCGGAGGAGAACGGAGCGCCGGAATGCAAAACGGACAACGGGGAAAATGCTCGGATGCATGAGACGAACACGTATGCAAATGCAATGCACATGATGACATGATATGAGATGCATGACAACGACAACAACACACGGAGACAAAAACCCAAACCCGAGAAAATAAAATAAATTAATGCCGGAAACGGCAAGAGTTGGAGTACATATTAGGTAAATTACATTAGGGGTGTTTTACAATATGTATGGAGAGACATATATAGTGTGGGTGATAAGAAGCAAGACTCCGTGCGAGAAAGAAATGTTGACGGAGAAACTACAGATAGATACAGAGATGGAGATGCTAGCTACAGGGACATCCGCTTGTTTGGGTGTTGCAGATGACCGTCAGGTGGTTCAAAGGGTGAAGTTATATATGTATGTGAGAGGGAATTTGACTGCATGTAGAGAGAAACATATGTAGTGTGCATGATATGAATCAAGAGTGAGGGCGAGAAAGAAGGTTGATGGACAAACAGATAAATAGAAAGATAAAGATGCTAGCTAGTGTGCGTTAGAGATAGGAGTCGAGTGGATCAGAAGGCTGGGTTATGTGTGTGGGTGTGAGAGAGATAGAGAGAGGGCACGTGTGAGTCACACACAAACTGATATCAGAGAGAAATGAGATCCAGAGAGATGGAGTTTTGTGTCTGCGGGAGAGAAAGATATTTCAGAACGAGAGTGATAGCTAGAGAGACATACGAGGGAACGCAAGATATCTCTATGGAGAGAGGGTGCGTGTGAGAAAGAGATATTGATGAGGAAGAGTGGTAGGTTCTCATATCTAAGGAGCGAAAGACATCTCTGTATGAGGGGTGTGCGAGTGGCACACATGGGAATAGTAGAGAGAAATGAGATCCCGGGAGACAAAGTTTTGTGTTTGTGTGAGAGAAAGAGATTCCACATGGAGAATCATAGTTAGAGACACATAGCAGGGAGCGATATATACTTAGGGAGAGTTAGAGTGATGAAGGTCGAGGGAGAGAATACCGTTAGTGTGTTATGAAGATAAAAGATCATTGTCGACATACAGGTAGCACGAGAGATACCTGAGAGACGATGAATGCGTATAGGTCCAGAGAGATAGTCCTATATAAGCATGAGTGATAGCTATATGAGACGAATATCTGGATTAAAGGGGATTCAAATATTTAAACTGGAGATCACGACATCGATAACATCATAACACAAATTGGTGTATCAAACATGCATATTCATTTGAATTTGGGCACACGTGTAATGTTATATAGTTTATCAATATTGGTGATCCATACATTCTTCAATTACAAACAATGCATGGTTTATATGCAATTAATGTCTAAACGGGATTACACTATATGTTGCGTGTGTGAAACACATTATACTTGTTTGAGAAGTAAAAAAACCCGCATGAAACACACATTAATTGGAGACAGTTAGCGAGGAATGCATACATTGGATTTCAACATAAAGTGGTTTCAAATATTTGAAAATCCAAATTGATGGATACAACCTTATGAATCTGAGATCATGCCATTTGTAAACCATATTTATGTACAAATGGTGTTGTGCTTTTGAAAGTATATATAAAAAATGATGTATATAGAATGTAATTGCAATTGAAAATGGATCCCGCCCAAAAAAATAAATAGAATACAAACGGGATTCGAATTGAGTTGGCACGGTAAATGTGCACTCCGCAAAATTTGAACAAACCAGGGAAAGTCGCAGTAACCGCCCGGAACCAAAATCTGCGAGATGGAAATCACTGCTGCCTATCCCTGCCACGCAAAGCCTATATGCTGGATTTCTATAGGTTTCGATAGGGGTAGGTTTGTAATTTCACCCAAATGTGACGTAACCGCCTCTCACCCGGATTCATACACGGTCGGTGCCAAAACACAGTGTGTCCTCAGCCGAAATCAACTCCCTCCCCGATTCATATTCATACACGGTGGGCGCCAAAAACAAACTCTCGTCGGCAAATATTCGGTGTATGCGAGATTACCGTCCTATCCCCGACCGACTAGTGTTGCTGTGATGTAGTACAAATTTGAAACGGGGGCTAAGTTTGTAAATTTTCTCGCATTTGAGACAAGCGCGCCCTGAATACATGGTTCCCCCCTTCCTTTCTACCTCCCTTTTCCCCATTCGTACTCCGTGGGCGCCAAAATACCCTCTCCACCCCACCCTCTTCCGTCCGCCGCCGTCCACCACCCCATACACCGCCGTCCTCCTCCACCATGCCGGAGCTGATACCCCGATGCCGCCATCCATTACAAGAGATCGACCTCTCTCATCCACAGCTTCGGACCGGGATCCTTGCACCCCGTCCTCTCGCTTCATCCCCGCCGTCGTCCACCTTGCCGGCGCCGCTCCTATGACCGTCTCGTCCACCGCGCCCCGCCGCCACCGTCTACCCTCCTAGTTCTACTTCCACGCCACCGACAGCCATCGCTACCACAGCATCGTCAAATTCTCAGCAGATGCCTACACGGCACCGCACCAGAGGAGGTACTGTTTCGTATCTGCTCAACTTATTTATCGCAGCAAGAAAATAGATCGCCACTGCTTTTCTCTGATTTCTTGTCTTGGTTGTGAAGTTGCCTTTGTCCGGTTTGCCTTCTTATGGTTTTCCCCTTTTATATTCCACACTAGTTAAATCACAGTAGACTAAATTTCAAAATTGGGTCAGTCGATTTTTCAGAGCTCGCCGGAGTTTGCCGGTGCGATTGAAGGGGCTCGGGTGGTTGTGGGGCCTCGCCGAACGAAGAAAACTCGACGCGGGTGGGGATGGGTGTGGGGGGTGGGGGTCGCGGAGGAACATAGCCAGTGGGGGCCGGTTGTCCGACCGGCGGCCCGTGCGGTGTTCTGTATGGGAAGAATCAGAGACGAGGAAGAAGAAGGGTTAGGAGACGTAGGATCTTCATCCAACCGCCTGAAATGGTCGAGAGACAGCTAGGAGTTGCATTGCTAATGCGCTCTGGTTCAACATGTGTGGGAACTGCGCAACCAACATTTTATTATCCAAAATCTGCTTGCTCTTCTTTACCATGTTCCTCTTCCGTTCTTCTTTAATATGTACTCTCTCCGTTCCTAAATACAAGTCTTTGTATCGATTCCACCATGGACTACATAAGGAGCAAAATGAGTGAATCTACACTCTAAACTGTACCTGGATACATCTGTATGTGATCCATAGTGGAAATCTCTACCAACACTTATATTTCAGAATGGAGGGAGTATGATAGTAGTACAGTATGTTCCTTGTACTGAAGATGAGCAGGGACATTTGCAGTGTAGAGGTCTATACGGTCGGTTGTGATGGACACTTTGAGCCTCTTTGATTCATAGGATCTTGTAAACATAGGAATAGGATTTGTAGTGGCCTGCCCACTTGAATCCTTTAAGAATAGCAAGGAAATGCGGGGAGCTGTGTCGCCTTTGAGAGTTACATTGATATTAACAGTACCGCACCTTCACTTGAAGAGAGCTGGTATCCGAAGCCTTTCTAGCCGTACCGGCGATACTAGCACATATATTCCAACAAGTTCCACTTTGCTGATTTTACTCTGATGCTTAAGGTTTTCCTGTTATATCTACAATATGATCTGTGTAGCTACTTTGTGTCGCACTAGCAGCAGTCCACTCTTGAAGCTAAACACTGCAATGACTTACAAAATTGGCACCAAGGCATTGAGTGCCATTCTGGATGCAATGAATCTCATATGCTCCCCACCTGTTGATTCTTGTTCAGAATATCATCCTAATGACTATTCTAACCTCGAGGAGTCAAAGGGAGATGGCCTGTCTTATTCACCCATCAAGGTGCCTGTTCTAATTTGGCAATGTTTTATTGATTGCGGGTATCTTGCATATGTTGTCTTCCATTTCTTCTACTTTGTTGCACCGCCATCTGCTTAGTTTACTGATCATATATGTCGAGATGCCATGCCCATCCATTATCAATACATATTCCATCTGTCATCATACCATGTTTTTCCACTCAAATGCTATTCTTGTGCATCAGACATCAAAAATGAAGAGGGTGATTGCCGAACCTGAAGGAGCACCAACAAAGTCCTTGAAAAATGTGGTGGTGCCGGAGAAATCAGACATCACCCCACTTATATTGGTTGTACAACCAGTGACACAAAATGTACGACCGACTCCAACAGACTGTACCCATATTTCACTGGTCACACCACTAGCCCCACCACATAGGACCTGCACTCCAGCAAAAGGTATACCGATTTCATTTGCCATAGCACCAGCTGTACCACAGAAAAATCCCACTCCAGCAAAAAGTACAGCAAGTCCACCGGCCGAAGACCTATCCCAACTGCAGAGATGGCCAATTCCTGCAGATTGGAATCCCATTCCATTTATTCCCAGTTTAAAAGACAATGCTTTCATTGTTGTTAGGGACTGCATGCATATATTCCCATCATGGGAAGATTATTGTGAAGACAAACACCATTTTCACATATTCCTGTCCAACTTAGGTGTAAGTGCTATTATTCATGGCTATTATTTTCTTTGTTTTCTGCTGATTGAACACATCAATGATTTACATTACATTGTTGTAACTAGGCGAGGGTCAATCTGGATAGTCATGACGAGCAAAGCTTGATTGTGCTTTTCAAGGAAGCATTGTAGCAGTATCGGTGTTACCTGAGGAAATCACACTTTGATGGCAAGTCTATAAACGAATTTCTGCTGAAGTCTCCTATGCTAAATTTAGAAGACATTGAATGGAAAAAACCTTGTTATGCACTGGTCTCGTTCCCAGGATGAGGTACTGTCTATGAAATCACATGACAATTTGAACTTCTACTTTTCTGCATGTGCCTTACGGATCTTTTTTGCAGGAAATCTGCTCGAAGAAGAATTCCGGTTTGACAAGAACGACATGGTATCGCAAATATGCTGCCCGCTGATTTGCTCTTGTTAGTACCTATTGTCCTATATCATTGTACTTGCATACATACCTGGTTCATTGTGTGACAGCAGTATGCATGATAGCTTGCTTATCAATTTTTCGTTCCTAATTATCTAATCTGTATGAATGGTTACATTAGTGTGGAATATATCCAATGCCAATGTTTTTTTAGCTCTGCATTGTTCTTGTAAGTACATGCTGTCCTTTATCAGTGTACTTATAATGACAGGTAGTTGTTCATGTGCCATCACTCTGCAGCTTATTTTCCTTTGCCCTCCATTTCTACACATCAGATCTATATTTACTCTTACCATAAGGGTGGTACTGAAGAAGTTTAGTTGTGCATTGCTCTTGGCTGTACCTTTTTCCTGTATCGCAGCACTTACATTTATAGCTACTTGGTTATGTAGCATCACTCTTCATCTTATCTTAAATAGTCTCCATTTTTTCGTATATTATCACATCTATATTTACTCTTAACAAAATGTAGAATAAAGGCAATGCTTTTGAAGAAGATTCTGTGGTAAACTTCTTGAATTGCCCCCCCCCCCATTAGCATGGACAAGGCCTTTATAGAGCCTGTCTTCACCAATAATGTAAGTTTGTCCATCTCAAGACTTCAAACTTTGTTGTATATATTTGGTTAGGCATGACTGCAACAGCTATTTATTTTTGGTGTTTGCATCAAATTGCTTGTTTAAAGTTTATTATATGTAGTTCATAAACAAAAGTTCGTCCTTTCTCAATTTAAGTTTTTAGTTGTACAACCAAGTTCCTTCTTCATACCATGTAAATTAAACTATACAAAGCAAGTGATCTTCTTTTGCACTGCATGTATGCTTCTGTTCTTCATCTGTAATCCAGTGGTGTGGTGAACCTACCCACTACAGCACAATGTCATATTCTGCAATGTCTTAACTATGAAAAATGTCATATCATTCTACTATTATTTAAACCGTCTCTTTATTTGCTAATTTGAAATGGTATAAATTGACAGCACACTAACCATTGATACTTATGAGTTCTTGATCTGTAATCCAGTGGTGTCGTGAAGCTACCATCTCCTTCACAATGTCATTTCCTGCCATGTCTTGACCTGAACAATACCATATTGTTTTAATGCAAATTTAAACTGTGCCACTTTATCCATCATTAAGAAATGTGATGAATTTTCAGCACTGTTACTTTTATGTGCAAAACATGTCATCTGTCTGCTTGTTTATCTTTCGGAGTGAGGAAGATATAAGTGTTGAACAAGCGCAGTCTCATCATCTTGCTCAGCTACTTGCGCTGGAGCTCCCCAGCAGGGCTAGCCTTTCTTGAAATCTATTGAAGTGCTGTCGGTTTTGTATATTATTTTGTCGGCATGTTTATTTGCACTGGTGGCCATCTTTGATGCCCAGTGTATGTAATCTATTGTCTGCTTGTGCTTTATTATCATAGTGGCGAACTTTGATTCCCAGTGGATGTAATATGTTGTAATTTCTTTATTGTATAGTATAGGTTTTTTCTTATTCATGATGTTGCAGTTATTTTACTATATATATATATATATATATATATATATATCCTGTCTTTGCAGTAAACCGGCCAAACTGTAAAATTACGGTACATAATCGGGCCATCATGCAATCACGACGTAGGTTGGGCATGAAACATGCCGATCAGCTCACGGGCCGGCAGCAGCCCGAAATGAACCCCGACCCATGATTGTGCGAATCAAATCACGGGCTTTTAACAGGCCGAAAAATTGTCTCGGTCCTTGTTTGGCCCAATCAGATATCGGCCGCGAGCAGGCCGGATGCAAACCGGGCCGTAGTTAGGCCCAACTATATGACGGGCTTTTTAAAGGCTGAAATTAATATAGGGCCGAAATGTTAAACGGGCCCTTAACAGGCTAAAACTAATATCAGGCCAAATTACTAACTGGGCCTTTAGCAAGTGGGCCCAAAAGCATAGTGTCCAGTTGACGGGCCGAATCTGATATGGGCCATAATTAGGCCCAAAACCTCTTAAAGGGCCGGACCTGATCTGGGCCGTAATTTGGCCCAGAACGTGGTAGGCTTTTAATGGGCCGGATCCCATATGGGCCACTATTAGGCCCGGAGCATGGCAGGCCATTAATAAACTGTATCAAATATGGTCCGACATTTGGCCCAAAACATGGAAGCCAGTTAACGGGCCGGCGTACTAAGGTCCTCAAAATCTTGTGGGGCTACAGCTGGGCCGGCCCATTAATGTCGACGAGATCTCATGGGCCTTTAGCTGGTCCAGCCCATTATGATCCGCAAGAATTTTGTGGGCCTTTACCTGGGCCAGCCTATTATGGCACACAAAAATCTTGTGGGCCTTTACCTGGGCCGGCCCATTATGGCCCGCGAAATCTTGTGGGTCTTTAGCTGGGCCAGCCCATTATGTTTCGCAAAATCTCGTGGGCCTTTAGCTGGGCCGGCCCATTATGGTCCGCAAAATCTTGTGGGCCTTTAGTTGGTCCGGCCCATTTAAACTTGTTGGGCCGTGCCACGTGTTGACGTATCATAGGCGCCTTCTGTCCAGTGAGTGGATGACATCTATCCCGACGATGAGCCGACACGTGTTTCCTCTAGCCAATGATGATTTTACACGTGGAAAATCCCCACTGGTTGGGACTATTAACGGGTTATCGGATCCAAAACCCGACCCGATAGCTTAACGGCGTTCGTTACGGTGGATGCCACGTGTCGGTCACCCTTGATGAAAGCACTTCTGTGATGCGCGATTTATCGTCATGGAAGTGGACACTTCCGTCATGATAATTTTGGTAATGTCATGGAACACTTCTACGACAGCACATGTATGACTATCTTGATTCTGTCATAAATCTGTCATGGATGTACATGCATGACAAAAAAGCGACCTACAGTGACAAAAACGTATCATCACGGAAGTGTATTTTTTTTGTAGTGGGCCATTGCTTCCTCCATTCCCATTACCATTCTTGGGGCCATTATGATTTTCCGAGCTACCTCCTCCATGGGTATGCTGAAAATGTCCTCCTGTTTTAGGGGTAAAACGTGGCTTCTGCTGAGCTCCAGAATTGTACTTCCCTTGTCCATACTTCCTCTTGCGGTTTTCAATCTGCTGCTGCTTCCCTTCAATCATAAGAGCATGATCTACCAACTCCTGGTAGTTGTTGAAGCTTGCTACCATCAACTGCATGCTCAGCTCATCATTCAGTCCTTCAAGAAACTTCTCCTGCTTAGCTGCATCCGTAGCAACGTCATCTAGGGCATAACGTGCTAGCTTACTAAAGTCATCCACATACTGGCCAACTGTCCATCCTCCTTGGCGCAAGTCGCGAAACTCACGCTTCTTCATGGCCATAGCTCCTGTAGAAACATGGGAAGTACAGAAAGCCTGCTGAAACTGATCCCATGTGACAGTGTCGATAGGATAAGTGGATGTGAAATTCTCCTACCATGATGCTGCTGGTCCATCCAACTGATGTGCGGCAAAACGCACCTTCTCAGCATCAATACATCCTGTAGTGGTTAACTCCCTTCCAATCTTGCGGAGCCAATCATCTGCTACTATAGGCTCGGTGCTACTGGAGAACACCGGCGGATTCAGCCTAAGAAACGTGTTAAGTGATCAACAGGTGGTGGTGGTGGTGGTGGGTTGTTGTTGTTGTTGTTCCCCTGATTCTGATTCTGGACTAGCAACTGCATCAAGGCATTCTGCTGCTGGATTAACTAAGTGAGCTCCGGTGGGAAAGCAAATCCATTTTCACGTCTCGGAGGCATCTGAGGGTTTAGAAAAGATGAGAATGTAGAATAGAATGAGGTCTAGGGAGAAAACACTAACCAAATGCACATGAGACGAATGCAAACAAAATCACTTCATTCAAATCAAACAAGGCATACAACGGTCTATCTATCGTTACAAAAGTGCTCGGGCTATACTAGATACATGGGGGAATACTACTACTGTTATGGTGGTCGACTAGAAAAACTGCTCCGATGAAAACTCCATGATATCTGCTCGAGCTTCGTCAACATAGTCATCATCGCTATCGTCTGTGTCTGAGTCAGTGTCGCCGATGATGATGTAGTACTCTGGACAAGTGCAATCTTCGTCTTCTCCTCAAGTCGCGGGAAATCCCATGAATACTTTTAGCTTCTTCTTCAGATCATCGTTCTTCTCCACGAGTGTTGCTATTTGCTCCTCATATCCATCGCGTGTAGACTTGAGTTCTTCTTCCAGCTCCGTGATCTTGGTCATGGCCTTCTTCAGGTCTATCATGCCTGCACACATCTGGTTCTCCTAGCGTCGAATGTGCTGGTTTAACTCCTGGATGAAAGCTGCAATTGATCTATCCTTCCTGGTGCTGATCATCTCCCATTGCTCATCTCGGCGCCCACAAATCTGGTAGATAGTATCCTTGAGATCCTTGTGGTAGACTTCTCCAATGCATCCCATAGTGATGTGGGCTGCCATGCTCTTTCCTAGACTCCAAGTTGGTGCATCAAAGGAAAACTCTATGGGCTCAGTGACGGGCATGAACGTCCTTCCTGGAACTTGAACTTGAATCATCCAGCGCTCCTCTTCAGGTAAAGTGGCGTTGTAGGTTCCGGTGAAGCTTGGTACTCTGATGTTCAGGTATCTAGTGACTTCCTTCAAGTGACTTCCAAAGGGTGTATCTTCAATCGGTTGCATGAACTTGTTCCTTGCATCCGCCATCCTAAAAGAGTAGAAAAGATGAGGAGTCAGAAATGAGAAGAGTGTGTAGTGATCTAGGGCTTTAGCTTTGTGGTCGTGTCCTACAGTCAGCGTGTGCTCTGATACCATCTTGTAGCGACCAGACCTCAAACGGTCCAATCTCTGTGCTTTAGTGTCATCCCTGGATCAGTAATGTTGACACTCACAGTACTTGAAGGATTTATAATAGAGTAGCAATCACACGCTTATTACGACGAGTGACTCAAAAGAGAACTTATTACAAATAATATGGCTTAAGGCCATCTAATAATGATAAAAGGGGAAGGCTTGGCAGATAAGTGAGTCCATCAACTCCAACGGCATCACTGAGTATAGAACCGTGACCTAAGGGCACCTTACTCGTCGTCTGAAAAGTCTGCAACATGAACGTTGTAGCCCGAAAACAGGTCAGCACATGGAATATGGTGGCAATGTAACACATAGAGAGTAATTAAAGAATAAAGCTATACTACATGCATAAATGGCTGGTGGAAAGCTCTATGGTTACAATTTTTGCATAAAGCTAATTTTTCCCTACTGCAAAGGAATAAATTTTTTATTTAACTATCATGGTGGTTGTTGAACATTGAGAAGATAGACATCTTCTCAATCCCAATTAAGCAGTATCATTAAAACCCAACAATATTAATTAAAGTAACATGATGAGATTCACATGATAATCCAAGTAGTAGATACTCAAGACGTCCATAACCGGGGACACAGCTAACCATGATTAGTTTATACACTTTGCAGAGGTTTTTCGCACTTTTCCCCCACAAGACACGATCTCCTCCGTTGGGATTCTCGCACTACATGATGTTTGAGAAACGGATGACCGAGACATAGTCTTACAGAAGCGCTAGCAACTTACGATCAGGTAGACAGTACCAACTTACATCACCTACATATGCTAGTCTACCACTGTAAGAGTTCGCACGACTTAGTCAACTATGCTAGAGCCCATAGTAGCTTGTGGCTGCACACAGAAGTTTCTAGTATGAATAATCTCATGATCCCTTTGAGCCTGGGTGGCGGTCCATAAAGAAAAACAGGCAATCGCTGGAATACCCAGGTGCCTCAACCCACCCAGATGTGTGTTTAAGTTGCCACCTTAAATAAACCATTAATTTAACAATCTCACATCTGTCATGGATACACTCACCCAATCCACGTCTACTAGCATAGCATGGCATAGCAAGCAAACGTAGAAGTTACTCCCAAGGGTTTGATAATAAAACAGGTAATACGTCCTACCTCATCTAATTCCCAAAACCCACATATTAATCAGATCCTAATCATGCAATTGTTTGAGGATTGATCTAATGCAAATAAAACTGGGTAGTAAAGAGGTATGATCAAAGTGTTACTTGCCATGCTGATGATCCGCGAAACCTAGAGATTCAAAGTAGCAAGCGGCGCACTCCGGGTACTCCATCGCAATCAAACAAGCATACAATAAGTACTCATCTAATGCATGGGTAAAACTCAAGTAAGAGATCTAACCAGAAAGTTCAACTTAAGAACTCCGGTTTGCAAAAAGAATCAAATCGAACGAAGCAATGAAAGTCAAACGGCGAAAGAAACAACTTCGTTTACTAATCTGGATCTAGTTCAAATTTTATAGAAGCAAAATCTTGTTTGAGTAGGTTAAATGGAAAGAGGGTTTCGAGACGAAATTCCAGGCGCTTGAATTGCCTGATTCCGATAAACAGGCGAAATGTTATACTAGAACGAAAATTGGATCAGAAATCACGATGAGAAATAATCGCGGATAATCCGAGAAAAAGAAAAACGACGAACAGATTAACGAACGAACGTTCGTTCGTTAACTGAAACTAAACGGCAAATTCGTGCGTTAAAATGAACGAACGGCAAACGCTCGCTAAATAACTAAACCGGAAAAAAAAGATCTATTTCTAAAAAAATGAATCTAGGGTTTTCTAAAAAACCGGATCGGTTTCTTTAGAAAACCAGGGCGGCGGGGCGGCTACCTTGGCTCGGCTCCGGCGAGGCTCCAACGGGGTTCCGGTGCGGCGGCGGGGCGGCGTGGGGTGGCGGGGCTGCGGCGGAGGCGGCGGCTCTTGCTGCTACTATCGGCGGCGGGGCGGGTCGGGTGGCGGGGTGGGGAGGGCGGCGGCGGTATTTAAGAGGGGGGTGGCGGCTTGGGTAACACTACAGGAAACTGGAGATTTGTCGTCAGTATTGTCTTTGCTGTCAGCATTTTGTCGGGGCAGATGGCAAAGAAAGGGTTTGCTGTCATCAACAGACGGCAAAGAAAAACTAACGACAAATTATACTTTGCCGTCTGCGAAAAAATAAATAGACAACAAAAAGCTCACTTTGCCATCTGCAAAGCAAACTACAGACGGCAAAGATCTTCGCTGTCTGCGGTTTCTACTACAGACGGCAAAATATGCCCTTTGCCGTAAACGAAGACGGCAAAGAGCATATTTTGCCGTCTGTAGTATAAATCACAGAGGGCGAAGATCTTTGTCGTATGTAGTTTTTTTCGCAGACGGCAAAGCAAAGAAGCACACCTCGCGGATCCATCCCACGGATCGATGACATGGCATGATCCGCGGTGCGGTGCCTCTCTTTCCATCCACCACGCCCGACCCCACCCACCACCTTATCCCCACGTCCCCACCAACCCACCCATCGAACCAACCACTCTCCCACTCCGACACCATCTCTCCCCCTCAATCTCGTCTTCTCTGCTACCGGCACTGCATCGCTGCCGCCGCTCGGTCGCCCCCGCCTCCCCATCCACGTCCCCCCGCCGACTGGTCCTGCCTCGCCACCGCCGCCGCCTGGTCGGCCCGGCCTCCTCATCCGCGCTGCCTGGCCCTGCCTCTCCGCCGCCTCCCCATCCGCGTCCCCGCGCCGCCTGGCCCTGCCTCGCCGCCGCCGCCACCGCCCGGTCGGCCCCGCCTCCCCATCCGCGACGCCCGGCTTTGCGCGCCGCCGGCCTCCCTCCGAGCACCCGCAGTCGCCCGCCTCCACCTCTGCTCCTCTCCTTCGCCCCCGCCTTCACACGCCGCGGGCCTCTGCCTCCTCTACTCTCCTCTGCCGGCGGCGGGGCTTGGCGCACAGAGTTGGCGGGGTCAAGTCGATCCAGCGCCCGGACAAGAGTGGCGAGTTCCGGCGCGGCGGCAGACGGCTTGAGCTCCTCGGATGTCGGTGTGTTCCTATGCATGGTGAAAGGAAGGAGAAGGGAGAGAGGCGCAGCTGCTGCTCCAGCGATGCATGGGCCGGTGGGAGTATAGATCCAACTCCTATATTGTAACATAGTGTAATCTGTTCGGGTGTAATCCGTTCATCTTGTTAAACAGAGTAGTTTTGTTTTGTCTTGTGAAATCCGTTTGTTCGTGTATGATTCTTAGAACAAAAGTGTTGATGGATACTATGGAGTTCTTCATCCGTTTGTTCCTGGTCGCCTCTGCACTTGTTTGTACGATATATATTTTTTTAAATAAAAAATTTTCTTTGCCGTTTGTGATGTTTGCGGATGACGACAAAGCTGGATTTTGGCTGACGGCAAAGCACTAATGCCGTCCGTCAAGGCCACGGGTCTGTTAGGTCGCTTGTTTTGCCATCTGGTTTGTATCACTGACGGCAAACACAATTGCCTGACGGCAAAGTCTTTGCCGTCACCCAAAAAAAATAGCAAACGGCAAAGTATTCTTTGCCGATTAATCTTTGTCGTCTGACTTTGCCGTCTACTTACTGACGGCAAACTCTTTGCCGTCAGGATTTACGTCTTTGTCGTCTGTGATCCACAGACGGCAAATTACCTGTTTCCTGTAGTGGAAGGGGCAAGGCGGCGGCACGGAGGAGTCTGGGTCGGCGGCGACGGCGCGGGCCGGCCTGGCTCGGCTGGGCCTTCGGCCCAGTCGGGCGCGGAGATTTTTTTTAAATAATCCCGTCGAACCAAGAAAATCCTAGAAAATTAAATAAAAAATCTAAAAATGCCAAAACAAATTTTCACCGCCTAAATAAATTATATAGAACAAGATGAACATTTTCTTGGCCCTAAAATGCAGTTTTGTAAAACGTGCAATTTTTCCTAAATTCAAATAAAATAGCAAAACTCCAAAATAAATCTTATTTGATTTTATTAAATCCTCAATATTTCTTTATTTTGGGAAAGTCATTTTATTCCCTCTCACTTATTTTTATTATAGAAATAATTGAAGATAAAATAAATAAAATCAATGGTCCTATTTTCAAAATTTGAGAAAACTCAAATATGAAGATAACGAAATCCCCAACTCTCTCCGAGGGTCCTTGAGTTGCGTAGAATTTCTAGGATCCAACCAAAAGCAAGAAAATATGATATGTATTGATGATCTAGTGTATAACATTCCAAATTGAAAATTTGGGATGTTACATTTGGCTACTAATGGCGCACTACAGGTGCGCCACTAGCATCACGCCATTAGAATTTTTTACTAATGGCACACCACTGGTGCGCCATTAGTATCTGGTATACTAATGGCGCACCATGAAGTGCGCCATTAGTATATCCCACGGTGCGCCATTAGTATGCCTCCCAGGGGGCCATATTTACCCATGTGCTCTGGCTTACTAATGGCGCACTAGTTGATGATGCACCACTAGTGTGCTTTTTGCAGTGCGCCACTAAAGTGCTAAGTGGTGGGCCACTAGTATGAATATTAGGGATTTTCTTTTCTTTTCTGATATTTGCACAGGTTACAAAATATATTACTGGACAGAATATAGACAGCACCACACAGCAATAGCAGATTCATCGAATACAATAGAAGATTAGTCTCCGAATACAATTCATCATATTAGTCTCTGAATTCAAAAGACCAAACAAAGATAGAACATTACAAGTCCCGAGACCGCGAGTAGCGAGTTTTTCTTTTCATTACAAGTCGATATCGATCATCTAAACTACTGTCACATAAAAGAGAGTTGCGGTCATCATGATGATCATCATCGCGATGAATCTGGTATTCATCTGGTTCCTCCTCCACTCCCTCCTCTCTCCCGCTAGATAGCGCGCGTATCTAGATTCCGCCTCCTCCCTAGTGGTGTACCCTTTGTAACTGTTACCGCTGAAACGGTAAACCTGTCTCCAAAAATCCTCCCAGTCGTCGTAGACTCTGGGAACCTTAACCATGTACACGACATACAACTGCATCTCTATACACTAGCCAAACAAAACGTTAGTAGAAATTCACAGACAATACATAAGCAATATATAAGTATGCAACAAAAGGATCGGAAGAGAAAAGCAAGACATTAATAGCATGATTCATGGTCCTACTAATAAATAGCATCGATTACATCTAAGTTGAACGACTGTCCAAACCAAAGAGACATACAAGTTCATTAAAGTTTAATTACAACATGAGCTAATTGATATTTCAGAACTACACATAGAATCACTACTTTCAACTCGACTCAGGGACCGGAGCGTGGATGAAGCCGCCGTCTCTCGTGATGGTCATGAAATTGCGGGCATTGTCATCCTGCATTTGTAGCGTTGTGTCTATATCACTGTTGGACGGTTGATATCTGAGGTAGAACTGCCCCGAGGTATGAAGGACATCTTGATGGGTGATTTCCGCAAACTACGACTGGATGCGAAAGAATTCTTGTCTGATGTCCACGTCCTTGATTACCGACGAGCTTGCAGCCCAATCTTTGAGATTATTTGGTAGCAGAAGGTGATTATGGTCCCGTACGATCGCCCGCATGTGATGGAGGGCGTAGTAGGCATCCTTCTGACCGCCAGGCGGCTACTTGACGCAGGGGAACGTCGTATTGTGGACGAACATGTGCTCGCTATACCTACAAACTAGCCTGGTGAAGGTGCCTCCAGATCTGGCGTAGCCGGGGAGAACATCATCAAGAACTTTCTTGATATTTGTGTAGTCTTTCTTCGACTGACGGTCCGAGTCCAAATACGTGGCCATGTAATATTTCGGGCTTAAGATGATGAGTGTGCAATGTGTGTCACTGCACAAAACATGGAATGTTAGAAAAAAAGAACGATCGAAATCTAAGAAATCATATGTTACTGGGCGGTGAGGGGATGAATTACTCGAGAAAGTAAGGCACGAGGAAGTTATCCTTATCTGGGTTTGCCAGAATGACGCCTTCGACGTATGAACTCGCGACTTGCCGGTCCCCAGCGCTGCCCAAGATCTTGGCACGCATGTAGAAGGGGTCGACTATCACGATGTCCAGGGTCCTTTCTCTAATGATCCGCATCTCCATACTCAGCGAAAATAGCCGGACGAAGGTGTAGTCCAGCGGATGAAGGTTAAACATAGTGAAGATGTCATCAAACCGCAGGATGATCGTACCCTCGATGGCGTTATCCACAAAGCCCTTGCCCTCTGGCACCTTGGCCAAGAAAACCGGGTATGCCACATCATTCTCGGAGAGACGCCGCTTCTCCAAAGAAAGAACACTGTCATGCAGACTACGCATAGCACCGGTTGCAGCATTGAGCAGATTAGTCGGTAGCATCAGCCTACCCGCCACATGCACCCTCTTCGAGATATCCTTAGGTGAAGGTGGACCGCCCTGAGCACGGATCGTACTCGGTGCCGGCTAGCTTGCACCCTTGTTACTCATTCTTTTCCGTCCCTTCTTCTTCTGTTGTAATGGGATCAAGTTCTGCTCACAGACCGCCTTCTTGAGTGTGTTGGGGCTGATAATATTTCGCACCTCACCTATCTGACGCTCGATGAAGGCGGCAGCTCGAGGCGTCTCCTGAGAACTGAACGCCAGACAACACCTATTGCAATTTGGTTTCTCCGCGGTACCAGCATGATTGCGGTCGTCTTTTTCAGGGTTGGGTTCTTGAGAAGGAGGCCCGAAGAATTCGTCACCGTACCCATGTTCGGCAAAGTACTTATCGTCGTTGGTAAATGTACCGTCGTCGTTGTCGTCGTCGTCCGGATCCTGTGCCATATGCATGTTCGGATCCTGTGCCATAGGGATGTCCGGCATGTACGGTAGCGTTGCGGCGGTCTTGCCATGGCATGGTGCCGGCATGACTGGCGGTGTTGTCTGTGGGGTGGTGTCCCCCGCCCCCACATGAATCTGGCTCTTCGGCCAAAGCAGGGCCAGCTTACACAGGCGCTGAGGGTCATCACATCATCTTCGTCGGCCCCAGCGGGTCGAATCGGAGGTAATAACTCGTCGCAGACTGGTAGCACCCGAACCAGTTCAACCCTATACACGGTGGGTGGCATCGGATTACCGTGGAACACGGGGTTGCCCGGTTGAATGATTCTGCCCTTGGAGACATCGATCAACTCGCCGCCCACGAAGTGCGAAAGAGTGCATGGAACATCGGCGACGCCCTGCAAAAACATGTAGGGCGTCAGGGATGCCCAGTCAAAGGCAAGGAAACGAAGTCATCGGCCGAGAGGCTTAGTTACCATGATGGCGTCGAGCTCGGCTAATGTCGAGGCACCGCCAATGGCGGGCGTGCAACTGACGGAGGGGCCGCTTGCTGCCGAGGTGCCGGCTGGCGTACACCCAGGTGCATTAAGCTCCAATTCCTGTGCCAGCGTCGGAGACACCAATACTGCCTCCGCCGGAGACACCAATGGCTACACCTGTGCGTTGTGCGAGTTGCTGGCCATGAAGCTGGGAACCGGGGGCGGCCCCTATTGGCCGCCCGCAATCCACGCATGCAGCCCCTCAATCAAGGTAGGCACAATGGCGGTGAGCATCGTTCCCAGTTGTTGTTGCACTTGCTCTTGGACAATCTCCAGAATCTGCGCCACTTGTGCCTTGAGTTCTTCAACCTCGCGCGACTGGCTTTCCGTGCTGGTCTTTCTCCCCTTTCGCCCACCAACGTTATAGTATGACGACCATTTTGTGGACAAGCCTTTGCCGGCAACACGACCAGCTGACAACGACTTGCTGAGCTTATCCTTGTTTTTCATTACGTTCAATGCCTTATTTAGAGTGCTGTCCCAAGGGGAGCTCTGAGACGACCCCGCGCTACTGCTTTCAGTCTCCTACGGAAGGAATGTGAACCATTTAGAAAATTGGCTTCATTAATTAGAATGCAACCATATGGAGCTAATTACGCGGGGGTGTATTCCTTACCAGAACACGCTCAAGCGCCCTGGTCTTCGGATCCGTGGTAAGCTCCTTTGTTACCGGGTCCTCCTTGTACTGGGCCCTAACATAGTTCTTCGTCTGCTTGTCACAGTATTTCTCGAAGCGGGGCGGTAGGCCTTGCTCGGCACGCTCCCCGTCCTACTTGTCCCATATAGGCTCCGCCAATCTGTAACCGCCAGGACCGAGTTGGTGGACCCCTAAGTTCAACTCCCGCATTTCTCTCCCCCACTAACTTGATTCCACGGTTGCGCTGCTCTCGCACTTGATCTTGAACTCCTTGTAGTTATCTTCGCTGATCGAAGGATTTTTCGCCTTGATCTTCTCATAACTATCACCTTTGTCAATCATTCTCTTCACCGTGCTTCTCCAAGTAGACAGGGTCGTGCTCATCCTCGTGAGGGCGGCACTGTTCACTATATTCGCTGAGAGGCGTGTGTTTGCAAAGTCAGCGGGGAACTTGTATCGTTCGTGCAGCTTCGTGAAGAGGAGGTTGCGCAAATTCCCTCGGTCCTTATGCCTTAGGTTCTCGGTGTTGATCGAGACGGTGCTCCGGAGAATGCACCCGAGCTGAACCGAGTACCCATTGACTAATTCTTTGGGCGCTGTTGGATTCCCGTCGGAGTTCACTTCTGTAAATTCCTCCTTGACGGTGTCGAGCATGTTCAGGCGCCGGTCCTTCCGTTGCCTCTTCGGTTGACTGCCATCTGTGCGTGCGCTGCCATCATCAGTGATGGCATCCTCGGCGGCACCATCAGTGGTGTCATCCCCGATGCCACTAGGGGTTGTGTAGTCAGGATCGGTGTCTTCCGCGGTGTCGTCATAGCGGTGAGGTTCTTCCTCCATCTCCTTGGACAGCTCCCAGAATTGCTTGCGCGAACCGCTGGCCTCATCGTTGTGGGCCATGTTTCGCTCTAAATAGGAAAAAAGTTTGGTCAAAAAGTTGGTTATTGTCAAGGAACAAGATCATGGTCTTATCATTTAGGGTTTGTCGACATCGAGGCATCCTAAAAGTGAAGCTTTTATCATTTAGGGTTTGTCGATGCCGAGGCACCCTAAATGCCTAAGCTTTCATCATTTAGGTTTTTATCGACACCGAGGCACCCTAGAAGCCAAGGTTTTATAATTTATGGTTTGTCGACACCGAGGCATCCTAAAAGCTAAGATGGGAAGGAGAATTCTAAGTTGGGCCTAATCACTTGGCTCTACTGCCACCTATGGTCTAATGCAGCAAGAATAAAGGGGCAGTTGATCCTACTTAATTAAGTACTAAGATACCCCGGCCCCTGCATTAGTCGCAAGTACCCCATATGTCCTATTTTTAGCAAATTCATGCTAAAATTCACGGAAAATTTCAGCATGACCTTTGCTGAAAATAGGACATATGGAGTACCCGAATTTTCCGGAACAGAAGTTAATCGACATTCCAGCAAACTCAAGGGCCTCTCGGGGTACCTGCAAAATCATCACGACACGATGGTCGGAGACATGACCTTTGCTGAAAATTGTTTTCTGTAAAAGATGATCATCATCTTTACAAGTCTTTCTCGATGTGATCAATTGATGGATCAACACATAAAACATGTCCAATAAGTATGATTTATAGAGTCAACATTAGTATGAATATATATAAAGTTTTTCTTCATCATCTAGGCCCATGCAAGTAACTGCATCCAACAACTATTTCTACTACTCTATAACTAACTACACTCTCTATTTATAGAGTCATTTCAGATGAGATCAGATTGAGCTCTAGCTGCAGCTACAGCTAAGCGATCCATGAGCCATCCTGCCAGCCAGCCAGGAAATAAACTTTACTTTCCAAAGGAAATAAAAATACTACATACTAAGGCAGGTAGATAGATAGATAGATAGATGAGCATGTTCAGTTTACAAGAATGAATATAAACAAGCAAAGAATGCATGCATGCATGCATATCAAAAGTTGGCATCTACTGCTACTGCTACTACTTGCCTCTGCTGCTATTGAATATTTATAATTAACTGAAATATTTCCTTTAATTACAAGTAAATGAAACTTTTCCATTAATTAAAACTAAACTGTTCCTTCATGATATTCTCTCTTCACCTACCCCTGGGAGTATTTCTAACTTGAAAATCTCTGGTGAACTGCCTGATGATGTACTGGCAGTACAAACTCTTCTCTCTTTTTTTTCTCTTCTCTCTTCTCCTTCTCTTCTGCCCTACAGTAGTGCCCTCTTTCTCTTCTCTCTTCTCTTTCTCTTTAAAGTAAAATGTTTCAGTTAATGCAAGTACTCCTATTGCTCTCTACTTTCTCTCTTCTCTTCTTCAGTTGATTAACTGAATTTTACTGATGTTATCGTTAACTGAATTTTACTGATGTTGTTGTTGACTTGCTGTTAATGAACAGTTGCTTATAGGCCTCTACTAATCAGCCCATAAAAGGTTAGGGGAGAGTGCACAGCCAAAAAATCAAGAATAAGATCTAGGATTCAGAGTACAGATCTCTAGAGAGATAAATTTTCTTTCACAGCAAAAGCCATCTAAACCAAGTCTGATGCCCACTAAAAAAACACTATGTTTAATGCATGCATCTCCTAGTAAAACTTATATGAAGATAAACGAAGCAACATGATGATAGAGATCTTGAGATGGCACTGATTGATCTACTGGGTGTCATCTGTAGTTGGTAGGAAAATAAGCACACCCATGTGAACTTGAGGTCCTAGATAGTTTGTACAAATTCTCATATCACCAGACTGCCCCTTTAAACCAAAGCTGAAATACATACTGCCAATCCATGCGGCTGTACCACTGACATATCATGTGGAATTTAGATGGGCAGAAGAACATCAAATAGGTGCTTGCAAATGGGTGCGGGTGGGGGGGATCTCACCAGATGAGGAGTTTCTACTGGAGGAGGGGATACCACCAGATTAGGGGAGTTCCTGCTGGCCTCAGCTCCTCTATCTGATGAGAAGGAGTCGCTGTTGCCGCCGACGGAACACGTTGTGCTGCGAGAGGGGAGGGATGAACGGGTTAGGAACCTAGATCGAGTTGGGGGAGGGGAGGGGGCGAGTGGAGGTCGACCTACCACCGGCCGGCCGCCTCCGGCGTGAGCAACGGCTGGAGGGGGCGTCGTCGAGGAGGGCGGTGAAGAGGGGGGCGTCGGCGTGTCGCCTGGATGCTCTGCACGACGGGGGAGGGGGCGGCGTCCGGAGGCAGAGGGAGAGCAACAACTTCCGGCGGCGATGGGGAGGCGAGGGAGCGGCGACTAGGGAGATGTCTGGCGGAGGTGGAGGAAGGGGAGGATGGGGAGAGGGAGGCGGCGCGTGGCGCATGGGTGGCTGCGGCGTAGTGGGTCGGGGCAGCGGCGCAGTTGGTGGGGGGCTGAGAGAGATGTGGTCGATTGGGGGATTGGGGATTTTAGTGGGGGGAGGCTTAGCAATGGCGCACCACCTAGCGGTGCGCCATTAGAATTTTTTTGGATAGCAATGGGGCACCACCTAGAGGTGCGCCATTAGTAATCTTTTTTTTGGATAGCAATGGTGCACCCCCTAGAGGTGTGCCATTAGTAATCTTTTTTTTGGATAGCAATGGCGCACCCCTAGCGGTGCGCCATTAGTATTTTTTTTGCCTAGCGGAGGGCCGGCAATGGCGTCTTGAACCCTAGGTCTCGCTCGGGGGGGAGGGAGGGGTGGGTGGTGCACTCGGCCGATTCTGTTCGGGGGAACCGTGCGAGGAGACAGGGGAGGGTGCGGGGGTTCGTCGGCGGCGGATGGAGCGGGGGAGGGTGCGGGGGGTCGGCGACGGCGGTGGTGCGGGGGGTGCTCGGCGGCGAGGGGGATCTGGCGAGGGGGGATAACGATCGAGATGAAGGGGGATCGAGATCGAGTGTCCTCAGGAATATTCAATATTTTTTCATATTGAATATGAAAAAATATCATCAAATTTGAAAAAAATATTCATGAATTCAAAAAGTGCCCATGAAATTTAAAAATATTCATGAGTTCAAAAAATATTAACAAATTCAATACTTTTTTGTGAATTAGAAATTCAATACCATAATAAACATAAATAAATATTCATGAGGACACTAGAACAGAAGAAATATCATTTCAATATGTCGAAATACAATCGAGAAATGAAGGCTACAATTAAAATACAATCGATCTTAGCTAGCTATCTGTTCACAATCTTCTTGCCCTTATTTTTGTAAATGGAGTTCTTCTCTTGAACGGACGTCCTTTAGGTAGGGTGGTCCTGCTTCTTCTTGTCGTGTATGCTGGTACTTCATCGTTGCAATCATGTTCCATCTTCGGGTCGCCGTACTTGTTGAAGTCTTGCTCATTGGCGACTCCATCCATTCCGATGGTCTTCCTTTTTCCTCTCCTCATGACAACAGGACTGGGGTTTGATGGGTCGGTAATGAAGAAGCATTGGTCCACTTGGGAAGCCAGTACCCATGGCTCATTTTTCGCGGTGACATTTGCGCCTGCGGTCTTGGATTTGGCTTCGGGTATAACCATGGTGGTGAAATACCGGTCTTCTTTTATGACGCTCTTGGCCCATCTGACACGGAACATCGGGACCTTCTCTCCAGCGTAGCTCAGCTCCCGGATCTCCTCGATCCTTCCGTAGTATCTGTCCTTGTCGTTACCGGTGTAGGATTCCATCATTACCCCGGAGTTCTGATAACCATCGCTCTTCATGTCCTTTCCCTCGGTGTAGAATGTGTAGCCGTTGATATCGTACGCCTCATACGTCATCAGGTTGTGCTCGGCGCCTTGTGACAAGGCGAATATGAGTTGTTCTTCTGCAAAAGAATCCTCAAGTAAAGGGTACGACAGAAGCTTCTGCTTGAACCAATGCGTGAAACATGAGTTGTGCTCTTTGATTATATCTCTGTCCGTCCTCTGTTGGCCTCAGTCATTGTACGTCTTCTCAATAAAGGTTTTGTGCTCTACCACCCAAGGATCGACCACGTCTATGTGTTGTAGCGCGACTAGGTTTACTCTTTCAAAGTCGGCGAGTTGACCCTCGAAGTCGACATGCATTTCGCGGCGACCCGCACGGTGACCCCATCCAGCGATCCTGCCGAGGTGCCTGTTGACGGGCAGACCAACGGGGTTCTCGATGCCTAGATAATTCGTGCCGCAGGAGATGCACTCTTCAGTCAGAAAGCCCCTGGCTATGCTTCCCTCTGGACGTGACATGTTGTGAATGTATCCTTTGATGACACCATTCATCCTTTCGAACGACATCATGCTGTGCAGGAACGTCGGCCTGAGTTGGATGATATCCTCCACGATATGGACCAGTAGATGCACCATAACGTCGAAGAATGCGGGCGGGAAGTACATCTCAAGCTCGCATAGTATCACCACGATCTCTTCCTGTAGCCTTCTAAGTTGCCTCACGCCAACCGACTTCCGAGAGATGACGTCGAAAAAGTTACATAGGCCAAATAGTGTTTCACGGACATGCGCGTCCATGATCCCACGGATTGCAACTGGAAGTATCTGCGTCATCAGCACGTGACAACTTGAGACTTCATCCCGCTGAACTTCTGCTTCGCTGAGTCTCGGTATCTGCTTATCTTCCCCGCGTAACAGTAAGGAAGTTTTACTCCTACGAGGCACGTGAAAAACTGATGGATCTCCTTCTGACTTAGAGTGAAGCACGTGGGAGGGAAGTCATTTCCAGTCTTCTTGCCCTTTTTGCCTTTGCGACAACTTTCCGTGTGCTGCTTCGCCTCATCATCATCATCATTAGCGTGAAGCTCCTCCCTGATGCCCATTGATTTCAAGTCTGCCCTTGCTTTCAACCCATCTTTGGTCCTCTCTAGCATGTTGATCAGGGTACCAAGAAGACTCTCGCACATGTTCTTTGTGATATGCGTGACATCAAGGCTGTGAGGCACACGGTGGATCTTCCAATACGGCAAGTCCCAGAAAAGAGACCTCGTTTTCCATACCTTCAGCGTCGGCTCTAGCGCCTTTCCCTTCTTTCCCGGCTCTGGCACCTATTTCTTATTTCCTGGCAGTGGGCAATATTTCCAATTTTTCAACAGGTCGTCTATTTCCTCGCCGCTCCTCGTACGCGGGCGTCTTCGGGGTTCGGTTTCACCATCGAAAGATCCTTGCGTTTTCTCCACGGGTCATCGTCGCGAAGCCACCTTCGATGTCCCATGAACACAGTTTTCGAAGACCCGGGATCTCTATCTAGATGGCGATACGTTGTGTCATCCATGCACCTGACGCATCCAGAAAATCCGTGGACCACCTGCCCCGCGACATATCCGTAACCGAGATAATCGTGCACCGTCATGAGCAGTGCGGCTCTCATAGGGAAATATTCTTTCTCTGCAGCGTCCCATGTATCGGTTGGCATTTTCCACAGCGTGTCTAGCTCCTATTTAGCAGCCCCAAATACAGATTGATGTCGTTCCCTGGTTGTTTTGGCCCTTCAATTAGCATACTCATGTGAATGTACTTCCTCTTCATGCACAACCAGGGGGGAAGGTTGTACATCCACACAAACACAGGCTAGGTGATATGTGTGCTTCTCTAGCTGCCAAACAAATTGACTCCATCGGTGCTCGCGCCCAGCACGATATTCCTTGGATCGTTCCCAAATTCTAGGTGTTCGAAGTTCAATGCTTGCCACTGGCTCCCATCCTTAGGGTGACTCAGCATCTTGTCTTTTTTATTTAGCTCCGGATCATTTGCGTCATCTAATCGCTTCTTCTCCTCCCTATCCTCGTTCCAACGCAGGAGCTTTGCTACCTTAGGGTTCGTGAAATACCGCTGCAGACGAGGAGTGATCGGAAAGTACCACACCACTTTTCGAGGAGCTTTCTTCCTCTTCTTGTATCGAGTGACGCCGCACACCGGACATATGGTAGACTCCACGTGCCCATCCCGATAAATGATGCAATTGTTCATGCACACATGGTATTGCACGTGCTGTAAATCTGGAGGACGCACGATTTTCTTCGCCTCCTCGAAACTGGTCGGGCACTTTTTCCCCTTGGGACGACGTTCGTGCCAGAATGACATGTTCTCGTCGAAGCATGCGTCGGTCATTTTGTGTTTTACCTTCTTCTCTAGAGCCATGAGCGTTACTTTTAGGCGGGTATCCTCGGGCCTGCATCCTTCATACAATGGAGTAACCACGTCTATCTCCAATTGATCCAGCTTGGCTTTCTCTCGGGCGGCAGCTCTTGCGTTATCCATCTGCTTGAGAAGCAGCTCTTGAATATGATGGTCCTGCACCTAGCCCATCGATGCTCCATTGTCGTCTGCTCCGGCATCTTCATCTTCATGATAATGCCCTTCGTCTTTATCTTCCTCATCATCATGTCTGGCATCTTCTACGTGATGACTGTGTACAGCATCACCGTCGTGATCATGTCCTGGAGATTCTTCGTCTTCTCGCCCGCCCTCGCCGCAGTGGTTGTCTTGCTGCCCTTCCTCATTTCTTGCTCGGCCCCCATGGATGACTTAATAGTCATCTTCATCACCTTGCCACCGATAGCCATCCATGAAACCACGCAAGAGCAGGTGGTCCCGCACCTGCCCAGAATCCAGATCCGGAATAAGGCTCTTCAGCTTGCATCTTCGACACGGACATCTTATCTCTATCTCGTTCTTTTGAAGCATCTCGGCCTTTGCGGAGCTCAAAAACCTATTGACGATGCCTTCGGTCATCGTGCGGACCATGGTCACCTGCGGGGTAGAGCAAAACGATATTTTAGAACCAAGAAAAAATTTGGCATGACTTTCCCTAAAAATAGGACCAAAAAGAATGCATATAGTGCCAAAATTCTCGTCGAAACGGAAATGAATCAACATTCCAGCAAAATATTGGCAACTATCGCATTTCAAATACCGGTACCAGCAAACACAAACATATATGCAACACCACAAACATACATAGATCTAGCTAGGCCATAAAAAGTTCATGTGCACGTTGTTGGAGGGAGAAAAAGTAGATCTACAACATAAAGAAAGCTTTCCCCTTACTTACCTATCAAAAAAGGTAATTTAACCACTTAATTTGGATGAATCTATGGTGCAAATGAGGTGAGGAGGAAGAGGCAGCCGAGACAAGCTTGGAGGAGGAGGTGGAGAGAATGAAGTGGGGAAAGTGAGACTAGTGTGTAGGTGGATGTCCAAAATATCTAGCTGGTCCCAGGTTACTAATGGCGCACCACCCTGGTTACTAATGGCACACCAGCTGGTGGTGCGCCATTAGTAGTTTTGCAAGAAAAAATGATAGTAGTGGCGCACGTGGTGAGTGGTGCGCCATTACTAGTTAAAACTAGTAATGGCGCACTGTGCCCTAGTGCGCCATTAGTATTTTTGGAAAATTAAAAAAAAATATGTTAGTAGTGGCACACCATGGGTGTTGTGTGCCATTAGTGTCCATATTATCTATAGCCCTTTTCCTAGTAGTTGAAAAAAATCAACATAGCCTCCATGATATTTATGTTCATGGTGAATTATATCCTACTCATGCTTGCATTCAGTGTTGATTACTTTTAATGCATGTTCATGACTGTTGTTGCTCTCTAGCTGGTCGCTTCCCAGTCTCTTTCTAGCCTTCACTTGTACTAAGCGGGAATACTGCTTGTGCATCCAATTCCATAAACCCCAAAGTTATTCCATATGAGTCCACCATACCTTCCTATATGCAGTATCTACCTTCCGTTCGAAGTAAATTTGTATGTCCCAAACTCCAAACCTTCAAATGAAATTCTGTTTTGTATGCTCGAATAGCTCATGTATCAACTAGGGCTGTCTATATCTTCCATGCTAGGTGGGTTATTCTCAAGAGTAGTGGACTCCGCTCCTCACTCATGAGAAAATGGCTGGTTACTGGGATGCCCAGTCCCGTGCTCAAATCAAATCAAAATAATTGCAAACAAAACTCCCCCATGATTGTTGTTAGTTGGAGGCACCCGTTCTTTCGGACAAGCCATGGATTGATGTTTGTTGGTGGTAGGGGGAGTATCAAATTTACCATTCTACTTGGGAACCGCCTATAATGTGTGTAGCATGGTAGATATCGAGATCTCTCGGTTGTTATGTTGACAATGAAAGTATACCGCTCAAAATATTATTTATATCTATTTCAAAACCAAGCTTTGGCACCTCTACAATTCTCTGCTTCCCTCAGCGAAGGGCCTATCTATTTACTTTTATGTTGAGTCATCATCCTCTTATTAAAAAGCACCAGTTGGAGAGCACCGCTGTCATTTGCATGTATTATTATTAGTTTACATTGAGTACGAATGTGACTGGATCTCTTTACCATGTATTACAATTTCCAGTCAGCCCTTGATCTTCAGAGGTGCTCTGCATTTATGTTTTGCGGTCCCATAAAGGGCTAGCGAGATACCATCTTGTTATATCATAGTATGATTGTTTTGAGGAAGTGTTGTCATCCGAGATTTACTATTATTGCTGGCTAGTTGATTATTTCATTGATATCAGTAAACATGAGACCTAAATGTTATTGTGAATATGGTTAGTTCGTAATCTTTGCTGAAAACTTGAATGTTGGCTTTACATATTTACAACAACAAGAGCAATTGGAGTTTGTAAAAGTTTTTCTTTATCAATTTCAGCTTGTCAACTGAATTTCTTGAGGACAAGCAAAGGTTTAGGCTTGGGAGAATTGATACATCTCCATCGTATCAGCTTTTCCTAACACTTTTGCCCTTGTTTTGGACTCTAACTTGCATGATTTGAATAGAACTAACCCGGACTGGCGCTGTTTTCAGCAGAATAGCCATGGTGTTGTTTTTGTGCAGAAATAAAAGTTCTCGGAATGACCTGAAAATCAATGGAGAATATTTTTGGAATATATAAAAAATACTAGCGAAAGAATCAAGGCCAAGGGGCCCACACCCTGTCCACGAGGGTGGGGGCCGCGCCTACGCCCCTAGGCGCGCCCCCCTTCCTCGTGGGCCCCCTGGTGCTCCATTGACGTCAACTCCAACTCTATATATTCACGTTCGGGGACAAAAAATAGAGAGAAGGATCCATCGTGTTTTACAATTCGGAGCCGCCGCCAAGCTCTAATCAGGGCTGATCTGTAGTCCGTTCGGGGCTCCGGAGAGGGCAATCCATCGCCATCGTCATCATCAACCTTCCTCCATCACCAATTTCATGATGATCACCGCCGTGCATGAGTAATTCCATCACAGGATTGCTGGACGGTGATGGGTTGGATGAGATTTATCATGTAATCGAGTTAGTTTTGTTAGGGTTTGATCCCTAGTATCCATTATGTTCTGGGATTGATGTTGCTATGACTTTCCAATGCTTAATGCTTGTCACTAGGGCCCGACTGCCATGATTTCAGATGTGAACCTATTAGGTTATCATGAATACATGTGAGTTCTTGATCCTATCTTGCAAGTCTATAGTCACCTATTATGTGTTATGATCCGTTAACCCCGAAGTGACAATAATCGGGATACTTACCAGTGATGACCGTAGTTTGAGGAGTTCATGTATTCACTAAGTTCCTATGCTTTGTTCCGGTACTCTATTAAAAGGAGTCCTTAATATCCCTTAGTTTCCATTAGGACCCCGCTGCCATGGGAGGGTAGGACAAAAGATGTCATTCAAGTTCTTTTCCATAAGCACGTATGACTATATTCGGAATACATGCCTAAATTACATTGATGACTGGAGCTAGTTTTGTGTCACCCTATGTTATAAATGTTGCATGAGGAATCGCATCCGGCATAATTATCCATCACTGATCCATTGCCTATGAGATTTTCACATATTGATCTTTGCTTAGTTACTTTTCCGTTGCCACTGTTACAATCACTACAAAACTGCTACCATTACTTTTGCCACAGTTACTGTTACTTCTATATTACTTTGCTACTAAATACTTTGCTGCAGATATTAGGTTTTCCAGGTGTGGTTGAATTGACAACTCAGCTACTAATACTTGAGAATATTCTTTGGCTCACCTTGTGTCGAATCAATAAATTTTGGTTGAATACTCTACCCTCAAAAACTGTTGTGATCCCCTATACTTGTGGGTTATCAGGCGCCCCCCCATAGCAGTCTGAATTGGACAAGGGGTGGGGGTGCGGCCCCCTTTCCTTCTCCCTCACCCCCTCTTTCCCCTTTTCCCCGTCTTCGTTGGAAGGAAGGGGGAGCCGACTAGGACTAGGAGTCCTAGCGGGACTCCCCCCACTTGGCGTGCCCCTAGGGAGGAGGCACCCCAAAGGGACATCAATTGTTATCCTAGCCATGTGCGGTGCCCCCCTCCATAGCTTACTCCTCCATTCATAGTGTCGTAGTGCTTAGGCGAAGCCCTGCATGGATCACATCACCATCACCATCACCATGTTATCGTGCCGACGGAACTCTCCCTCGACCCTCTGCTCGATCAAGAGTTCGAGGAATGTCATCGAGCTGAACGTGTGCTGAACACAGAGGAGCCATACATTCGGTACTAAGATCTGTTGGATCGTGAAGACGTTTGACTACATCTACCGCGTTAACCTAAAGCTTCCACTTTTGGTCTACACTGCTATGTCGACACACTCTCCCCCTCTCATTGCTATGCATCTCCTAGATAGATCTTTCGTGATCATATGAATTTTTTTGAAATCGCATGATACATTCCCCAACAGTGGCATCCGAGCCTGGTCTATGCGTAGATGATATGCACGAGTAGAACATAAAGAGTTGTGGAAGATAATAGTCATACTGCTTACCACCAACGTCTTATTTTTATTTGGCGATATTGTTGGATGAAGCGGCCTGGACCAACATTACATGACCATGTTCATCAGACCGTTTCTACCGACGTGCTTTGCACACAGGTGGCTGGCGGGTGTCTGTTTCTCCAACTTCAAATTTGACTACGGCTAGTCCTTGTTGAAGGTTAGAACAACACACTTGATGAAAAATCGTTGTGGTTTTGATGCGTAGGTAAGAACGGTTCTTGCTAGAAGCCCGTAGCAGCCATGTAAAACTTGCAACAACAAAGTAGAGGACATCTAACTTATTTATGCAGGGCATGTTGTGATGTGATATAGTCAAGATGTGATGAGATATAAGTTGTTGTATGAGATGATCATGTTTTGTAGAAGTTATCGGCAACTGGTAGGATCCTTATAGTTATCGCTTTATTGTATGAAATGCAATCGCCATGTAATTGCTTTACATTATCACTAAGCGGTAGCGATAGTCGTAGAAGCAACAGTTGGCGCGACGACAATGACGCACCTGATAGTTTTTAATTAATATGATTAATTGAACTTTAATTTATCATGAACTTAGTCCTGATAGTTTTTGCATATCTATGTTGATGTAGATCAATGGCCCGTTCTACCATTCCCTTGAATTTTAATGTGTTCCTAGAGAAAGCTAAGTTGAAAGATGATGGTAGCAACTACACGGACTAGGTCCATAACTTGAGGATTATCCTCATTGCTGCACAGAAGAAATACTCCTGGAAGTACCGCTAGCTGCAAGGCCCGGTGCAGGAGCAACTTCGGACGTTATGAATGTCTAGAAGACTAAAGCTGATGACTACTCGATAGTTTAGTGTGCCATGCTTTACGGCTTAGAATTGGGACTTCAAAGATGTTTTGAACGTCATGGAGCATATGAAATGTTCCAGGATATGAAGTTAATATTTCAAGCAAATGCCCGAGTTGAAAGATATGAAGTCTCCAACAAGTTCTATAGTTGCAAGATGGAGGAGAGTAGTTCTGTCGGTGAACACATACTCAGAAAGTCTGGGTACCATAGCAACTTGACTCAGCTAGAAGTTAATCTTCCTGATGATAGTGTCCTTGGCAGAGTTCTTCAATCACTGCCACCAAGCTATAAAGGCTTCGTGATGAACTCTAACATGCAAGGGATGGAAAAGACAATTCCTGAGCTGTTCGCGATGCTAAAGGCTGCGGAGGTAGAAATGAAGAAGGAGCATCAAGTGTTGATGGTTAACAAGACCACTAGTTTCAAGAAAAAGGGCAAAGGGAAGAAGCCTAAGTCTGGACCTAAGCCTGAAACTGAGTGCTTCTAGTGCAAAGGGACTGGTCACTCGATCCGAAACTGCCCCAAGTATTAGGCGGATAAGAAGGATGGCAAAGTGAAAGGTATATTTGATATACATGTTATTGATGTGTACCTTACTAATGCTCATAGTAGCGCCTGGGTATTTGATACTGGCTCTGTTGCTCATATTTGCACCTCGAAACAGGGGCTACAGATTAAACGAAGAGTGTCTAAAGACGAGGTGATGATGCGCGTTAGAAATGGTTCCAAGGTTGATGTGATCGCCGTCGGCACGCTACCTGTACATCTACCTTCGGGATTAGTTTTAGACCTGAATAATTGTTATTTGGTGCCAGCGTTGAGCATGAACATTATATCTGGATCTTGTTTGATGTGAGATGGTTATTCATTTAAATTTGAGAATAATGGTCGTTCTATTTATATGACTAATATCTTTTATGGTGAGTGGTCTATTTTTGTTGAATCTCGATCATAGTGATACACATATTCATAATATTGAAGCCAAAAGATGCAAAGTTAATAATGATAGTGCAACTTATTTGTGGCATTGCCATTTAGGTCATACTGGTGTAAAGCGCATGAAGAAACTCCATGCTGATGGGCTTTTGGAATTACTTGATTATGAATCACTTGATGCTTGCGAACCATGACTGATGGGCAATCTGACTAAAACTCTGTTCTCTGGAACAATGGAGCGAGCCACTGACTTATTGGAAATAATACATACTTATGTATGCGGTCCGATGAGCGTTGAGGCTCGCAGTGGGTATCGTTATTTTCTGACCTTCACAGATGATTTTAGCTGATATGGGTATATCTACTTAATGAAACATAAGTCTGAAATATTTGAAAAGTTCAAAGAATTTCAGAGTAAAGTGGAAAATCATCGTAACAAGAAAATAAAGTTTCTACGATCTGATCGTGGAGGTGAATATTTGAGTTATGAGTTTGGTCTTCATTTGAAACAATGTTGAATAGTTTCGCAACTCACGCCACCTGGAACACCACATCATAATGGTGTGTCTGAACGTCGTAACTGTACTTTATTAGATATGGTGCGATCTATGATGTCTCTTACCGATTTACCGCTACCGTTTTGGGGTTATGCTTTAGAGACGGCTGCATTCACGTTAAATAGGGCACCATGTAAATCCGTTGAGACGACACCATATGAACTGTGGTTTAGCAAGAAACCTAAGTTGTCGTTTCTTAAAGTTTGGGGCTGTGATGCTTATGTGAAAAACTTTCAACCTGATAAGCTTGAACCCAAATCGGAGAAATGTGTCTTCATAGGATACGCAAAGGAAACTGTTGGGTACACCTTCTATCACAGATCTGAAGGTAAGATATTCGTTGATAAGAATGGATCCTTTCTAGAGAAGGAGTTTCGCTGGAAAGAAGTGAGTGGGAGGAAAGTAGAACCTGATGAGTTAATTGTACCTTCTCCCGAATTGGAAAGTAGTTCATCACAGAAATCAGTTCCGGTGATTCCTACACCAATTAGGACAACCAGATTACTGTCCGCACCAGAGTGGTACAGTAATCCTGTTCTGGAGGTCATGTTAATAGACCATGACGAACCTACGAACTATGAGGAAGTGATGACGAGCCCAGATTTTGTGAAATGGCTTGAGGCCATGAAATCTGAGATGGGATCCATGTATGAGAACAAAGTGTGGACTTTGGTTGACTTGCACGATGATTGGCAAGCCATAGAGAATAAATGGATCTTCAAGAAGAAGACTGACGCTGAAGGTAATGTTACTGTCTACAAAGCTCAACTTGTTGCGAAATGTTTTCGACAAGTTCAAGGAGTTGCCTACGATGAGACCTTCTCACCCGTAGCGATGCTTAAGTCTGTCCGAATCATGTTAGCAATTGCCGCATTTTTTGATTATGACATTTGGCAAATGGATGTCAACACTTAATTCCTTAATGGATTTCTTAAAGAAGAGTTGTATATGATGCAACTAGAAGGTTTTGTCGATCCTAAAGGTGCTAACAAAGTGTGTAAGCTCCAGCGATCTAGTTATGGACTGGTGCAAGCCTCTCGGAGTTGGAATATGCGCTTTGATGGTGTGATCAAAGCATATGGTTTTACACAGACTTTTGGAGAAGCTTGTATTTACAAGAAAGTGAGTGGGAGCTTTGTAGTATTTCTAATATTATATGTAGATGACATATTGTTGATTGAAAATAATACAGAATTTCTGGATAGCATAAAAGGATACTTGAATAAGAATTTTTCAATGAAAGACCTCGGTGAAGCTGCTTATATATTGGGCATCAAGATCTATAGAGATAGATAAAGACGCTTAATTGGACTTACACAAAGCACATACCTTGATAAAGTTTTGAAGAAGTTCAAAATGGATCAGTCAAAGAAAGGGTTCTTGCCTGTGTTACAAGGTGTGAAGTTGAGTCAAACTCTATGCCCGACCAGCTGCAGAATATAGAGAGAAAATGAAAGTCATTCCCTATGCCTCAGCCATAGGTTCTATCATGTATGAAATGCTATGTACCAGACCCGATGTGTGCCTTGCCATAAGTTTGGCAGGGAGGTACCAAATTAATCCAGGAGTGGATCACTTGTGAGCGGTCAAGAACATCCTAAAATACCCGAAAAGGACGAAGGATATGTTTCTCGTTTATGGAGGTGATGAAGACCTTGTCGTAAATGGTTACATCGATGCAAGCTTTGACCCTGATCCAGATGAATCAAAGTCGCAAACCGGATATGTATTTATATTGAATGGTGGAGTTGTAAGTTGGTGCAGTTCCAAGCAGAGCATCGTGGCGTGATCTACGTTTCAAGCGGAGTACATAGCTGCTTCGGAAGCAGCCAATGAAGGAGTTCATATCCGATTTAGGTGTAATACCTAGTGCATCAGGTCGAATGAAAATATTTTGTGATAATACAGGAGCAATTTCCTGGGTGAAGGAATCTAGATTTTACAAGAGAACCAAACACATTAAGAGACTCTTCAATTCCATCCGCGATCAAGTCAAGGAGGGAGACATAGAGATTTGCAAAATATATACGGATCTGAATGTTGCAGACCTGTTGACTAAACCTCTTTCACGAGCAGAACATGATTAGCACCAAGACTCCATGGGTGTTAGAATAATTACTATGTAATCTAGATTGTTGACTCTAGTGCAAGTGGGAGACTGAAGGAAATATGCTCTAAAGGAAATAATAAAGTTGTTATTTATATTTTCTTATATCATGATAAATGTTTATTATTAATGCTAGAATTGTATTAATCGGAAACGTAGTACATGTGTGAATATATAGACAAAACAGAGTGTTCCTAGTATGCCTCTACTTGACTAGCTCATTAATAAAGATGGTTAAGTTTTCTGACCATAGACATGTGTTGTCATTCGATGAACATGATCACGTCATTAGAGAATGATGTGATGGAAAAGACCCATACGTTATCTTAGCATAATGATTGTTAAGTTTTATTGCTATTGCTTTCTTCATGACTTATACATATTCCTCTTACTATGAGATTATGCAACTCCCGAATACCGGAGGAACACCTTGTGTGCTATCAAACATCACAACATAACTGGGTGATTATAAAGATGCTCTACAGGTGTCAACGAAGGTGCTTGTTGGGTTGGCATAGATCAAGATTAGGATTTGTTACTCCGAGTATCGAAGAGATATCTCTGGGCCCTCTCGGGAATGCACATCGCTATAAGTGTCGGGGATATACCCCACGGTATAACCCGGCTGGATGGATGACCCGGCCGGAGCATGGCGATTCACTAGTGACCCGCCCGGAGCCCAAAAGGCCGGCTCATGTTATGGAGGGCCGGCTTAAGAGGAAAGGCATGAGAAATATTTTACTTACAAGGAAGCAAGACCCGGACTTGATATCCGGCTTGTAATGGAAGATAGAGTAGTCGTAGTCCTACTAGGGAATCCACATGTAACCCACCCCTCCAACTTATATAAGGAGGGATAGGGCACCCCAAGAGGGACAAGTTTTCACGAGTTGGACAAGTTAGGGTTAGACAAACAAGTCTATAGCTCTCAAGATAGAGCACCCTTGTAATCATGTGCATCATCATCAATATCAATGAAGAGGGATGTAGCCTTTTACCTCCACCGTGAGGGGCCGAACCTGGGTAAAACCTTGCGTCTCTCGATTCCGACCAACCCCTTCAAGCTACTACATGGATGCGTTGGCCCCATGACTAAGTCCTGACATGAAGGACATCTACCATGACAAATCCACGACAATTGGCGCCCATCGTGGGGCCTGCGCACGGTGGTGTTGCGTTCTTGGAGGGATCTCTCCCAAGGATCGAGGAGCTCACGATCGTCCAGTGAAGAAGAGTCATCGATGCAAGTTTATGTTTGAGAGGTTAGGGTTTCGTATGTGCAGCATCACACGACCCGGAAGGCAGATTTGTTTTTTGGTGCGCCGCCATCAAGTCATGCGTTTTTCAAGCCATCCAAAAACAATAGGATTCTTCACGACAGTTGCTGATGTTTGTCCACCGAAGCCATCAAGTTGCAAACATTTCTTTTAGAGTCGCCGAGTTGTTGCTTCTGATTAAATCAAAGATCCAGACATGTGCAGTGTTTACATCGCATTAAGCATCAACCTGATGTTTTCAAGTACTAGTACGCCACTAGAAGACAAGGAGAGAACCTACGAGGAGATTAATTCTAGAATTAAGAAAAAGTTGCCAAGTTGGTCTGGGCTACAACACCGCGGAAACCACCTTTGACCCGCTTGGCGTCTTTCGCATCTGCGGCCTCGTCTCCCTAAGCCGCCTCGCGGGGGCACCTCCACCACCGCGAGCCGGCCTCACTGCCGCTGTTGCCATACCCGGCCTCATCGAGACGCTACCTCCAAGTCACGGCCTTGCTCCCGCCTCTAAGCTGTCATCGCCGTTTGACCGAGTCCGCCTCTACTGTGGCCGGATTGTGAGGCGCTGCAACCCTTGTGGCCTCCGAGTCGCCCTCTCCGGTGTGCCGAGCCAGTGCTACGGTGGCCTCGCTTCAAGTCCATGAGCCACCCGGCCATGAGGTGCCTCTGCTCCTACCCCGTGAGTTTCGTTGCTGCTACCGAATTACCCATGATTCAACGACCTTGTCCTCGGCACCGAGTCCTCTTCGGCCTTCAAGCCGTCGTTCCCATGGCATGTCTTTGCCGCGGTTTGCCTTTGCCTTGCTGGTGAGTTGACCACCGGCCTCTACCATGGCCTGCCTCATCGAGTTGCCTCCTCAGTCATTTGTGAGCTGCCGACATGTTTTCATTCCACTACCAGCAACCCGCCGCAGATTCAGCCGCTGCTCCGGCCTGTTTTGCACCTGAGGTCCCCACTATTCGCTTGGTTGCGCATTTCTTCGTTCGGGGCTGCGCCGTTGCCATCTTTGCCATCACCGACTGACCCGCCTCTGATGATGCTGGCGAGCGTGAAGAAGTAGCAGACACATTTGTTTACAAAGAAGATGTCATCAACTTGAAATAAAACAAAGATACCCGTAGTTTGATGATGGAAGTGGCTGGCGAATATGATTCTGAAGGTAGCATCACTGACAATGAATCTGATGCTGAGGAGAATGGGCATGAAAAAGCGCTCAGAAAACTGAAAATGTTTGTCCTCACGGTGATATTGCCAATAATACAACTCATGGAGATGATATTGACAGTCAGAGCTCACTGGTTGATAACAAGAAACTTTCTCAATGATGACATAATTACTTCTTCCTTCCATCCAACTGGTCAGATGGGGCTTGGTGTGGATGTCAAGTGTTGTGGTTCATGTGTAAAGTGCTCATGGAGAAATGATTAAAGGTGTATTTGCAAAGGATTTGAGATGCACCAGATAGCTTCATGGGATGTGGAAAGCAGGACGTCTTGAAGTTACTGTCACAAAGTTTGCAATTGGCTGAATGGTGTCATCCCCAACCACATGCATCATCATGTGCCTAGAACAAGAGTAAAGTGTCCGGGCATTGTGGTGCATGCTTATCACTCCAGCCTAAGGAGGGTTCTAAAAGTGCACAACTGTTTTCATATACATGATCTGGCAAGGCCCTTATATGTTCAAGGGGATCGACACAAATGCTTTCTCACGCATATAAGGATCAAATGAAATCTGGCAACTGTATTGAAAAGTTATCTCCGGATGCTAATCACGGATCATCAATCGACCGAGCAAATCAGGTGCTATCCATCTAAGTTTGTTTTATTAACACATATTGTTTTTGTCAAGGAACAGTTTGTCTTTACCTTGGCCTGCAATATTGTTTATGCAGGACAATTGTTCATTGCAAGAGCGATGCTCGTGTCATGGATGTGTAGCTCGGACCACCATTATCATGCGCTAGCATCTGACTGTGCCATGATGTCGACAAATATATGTGCAAACCACCGTTTTTATGACCGAGTTTACATCAACATGACATGGTTGACCCGCCCGTCTACGCGGCTTACCACGCCTGCAATTGACGCGCCCGTCCACGCCGGCATACAACGCCGCGGCCGACTCATCTGTCTGCTGCAACAGCCGGCTCGGCCGTCATTGATTTCATCTTCACCGTGGTGATCATTAATTCTATGGAGGATAATTTCTGGCCTAACATATCAGGTGAAATCCATCGAGATATTTTTATATTATATATCGCCTTCTTTAAAAGATCAATTACTCTGGCTTGCAAGTTGTCTAATGCAGGACAAGTTGTCTACTGCAAAAGGGACTGTTATATCACTGAGCTGTTGAATGACTCATACCGGCTTATATTACAGTCAAATATGGAGAATCTCAAGCCAAATCCTCAAGTCGCCTTGAGACTCGGGGGCTACAATGACATGACTCGGCAGAATTAGCTGGTTTCAGTGAATTCAAGAATTCCGGGTCATTGGAGAGAAAAATAACCCCGTCCCGGAGGCTACTGTTATACTGATGATAATTTAAAGGCCTTCAGAAAATTTCCGGCTTAAAGTGAAGGATTCCGGGTTAAAATCCAGGCGAAGGGAAAACTGTCTCTTACAAAGCTTTGAAGCTCTCAATATCTAGTTTAAAATTCTGGCTCAAAAAGAATTCATCTCTTGAAAGTTCGAGTTCTCAGAAAAATTTAAGCTTGCCAAAGAGAACTTGCTGCAGTGCGCAGTTCAAACATGGGTATCCTGCCTTATTGGCTTATCATATTATTGATCACTTGGGGGCTTTGTGACGCCCCTGATTCAATTGTACACTAATTATACACGCAAATGTGTACGATCAAGATCAAGGACTCACGGGAAGATATCACCACACAACTCTACAAATAAAATAAGTCATACAAGCATCATATTACAAGCCAGGGGCCTCGAGGGCTAGAATACAAGAGCTCGATCATAGACGAGTCAGTGGAAGCAACAATATCTGAGTACAGACATAAGTTAAACAAGTTTGCCTTAAGAAGGCTAGCACAAACTGGGAAACAGATTGAAAGAGGAGCAGGCCTCCTGCCTGGGATCCTCCTAAACTACTCCTGGTCGTCGTCAGGGGGCTGCACGTAGTAGTAGGCACCTCCAGTGTAGTAGGAGTCGTCGTCGACAGTGGCGTCTGGCTCTTGGACTCCAACGTCTGGTCGCAGCAACCGGGTATAAGAAAGGGGAAAAGGGGTAGAAAAGCAACCGTGAGTACTCATCCAAAGTACTCGCAAGCAAGGAGCTACACTACATATGCATGGGTATATGTGTAAAGGGCATGTCGGTGGACTGAACTGCAGAATGCCAGAATAAGAGGGGGAAAGCAAGTCCTATCGAAGACTACACTTCTGGCAGCCTCCGTCTTGCAGCATGTAGAAGAGAGTAGATGGTAAGTTCAACAAGTAGCATCATATAGCATAATCCTAACCGATGATCCTCCCCTCGTCGCCCTGTGAGAGAGCGACCACCGGTTGTATCTGTCACTTGGAAGGGTGTGTTTTATTAAGTATCTAGTTCTAGTTGTCATAAGGTCAAGGTACAACTCCAAGTCATCCTGTTACCGAAGATCACGACTATTTGAATAGATTAACTTCCCTGCAGGGGTGCACCATATTTCCCAACACGCTCGATCCCCTTTGTCCGGACACACTTTTCTGGGTCATGCCCGGCCTTGGAAGATCAACATGTCGTAGCCCTACCTAGGCACAACAGAGAGGTCAGCACGCCGGTCTAAATCCTATGCGTAGGGGTCTGGGCCCATCGCCCATTGCACACCTGCACATTGCGTACGCGGCCGGAGAGCAGACCTAGCAACCTCCATTACAAAGGAAGTTGCGTTACGTGGTCCAACCCGGCGCGCGCCGCTCAGTCGCTGACGTCACGAAGGCTTCGGCTGATACCACGATGTCGAGTGCCCATAACTGTCCCCCCGTAGATGGTTAGTGCGTATAGGCCAGCAGCCAGACTCTGATCAAATACCCAACGTGTTATTTTGAAGTAACCGTGAACGCCGACCAGGGCCAGGCCCACCTCTCTCCTAGGTGGTCTCAACCTGCCCTGTCGCTCCACCTCAAAGTAACAGTCGGGGGCCATCGGGAACTCAGGCCCACCACTACCTGGATGGAGCCATGTGCCCCTTCAGCCCCCATCTCCGAACAGTATCTCAGGTAATGTAAAAGTGTAAAGTATATAGTATATGCCCGTGATCACCTCCCGAAGTGATCACGGCCCAGTAGTATAGCATGGCAGACAGACAAGAGTGTCGGGCCACTGCTGGAACAATAGCATCCTATACTAAGCAGTAGGATAGCTGGTAAAGGTAACAACAGTAGTAGCAAGGACAGGCTATGCAGCAGTATAGGATTAACGAAAAGTAGTAACAGGCTACACTACTCTAATGCAAGCAGTATAGAGGAGAGTAGGCGATATCTGGTGATCAAGGGGGGGGCTTGCCTGGTTGCTCTGGCAAGAAGGAGGGGTCATCGACAACATAGTCGACCGGGCCACCAGCAACGGTGTCAGTCTCGTAGTCTACCGGAAAGAAGTAACGGAAGGGGAACACAATAAATAACAGAGCAATCAAAGCATCACAAAGCATAACATGGCAATACGCGGTGATAGGGGTGACCTAACGCGGCAGGAGGTGATGCCGGTGAAGGGGGGAAACATCCGGGAAAGTATCCCCGGTGTTTTGTGTTCTCGGACAAATGAACCGGAGGTGAAATGTTGCAAGTTCGCTATGCTAGGGATGTGTGGCGGGTGAATGGGCTGCGTAACCAAATTCGTCTCGTCGTTCTGAGCAATTTTCATACACAAAGTTTTCTCATCCGAGCTATGGATTATTTTATATTAATTTTTAAAGATTTAAAAGATTTTCTAAATTTCTGGACTTAATTTAATTCGAAATACTAAATGAGAAAACTGTTATGTGTACCCAGAGGGTAACAAGTCTATTTAGTATGACAGGTGGGGGTCCAGGGGGTCTAGTCAACAATGCAGTCAAAAGGTTGACCAGTCAAAGTTGACTGGTCAAAGGGTCAAGGGGACCCACCTGTCATTGGCACATGTGTTGATTTTATTTATTCAATTAGTTCAATTAGTGGTGGGGCCCAATTGTCAGTTAGACATAATTTTATCAATGGATTTAATTGTTTAGATTAGACTAATTATTAGTAAGTGGGGGCCCATTATTCAGACTGTTAGGTGTTGGGTTAGTTTTAAAAGCTGGTTAGCCATGCTGTTAACGGCGGTGGCATTTGGCCACGGTGGACGGGCTCGGGGGAGCCACGTGGGAGGGGTTCCCTGCAGCAGCAGCAGCAGTGGTTGGAGCCGACGCGGGTGCGGCCAGCGACCGGCGGCAGCGGTAGGGTCGTGCGACCGGGCGGGACAGTAGCGGCGGGGCGTACACAGGCGGGCGATGAGCGCGGGTCGTCTGGCGCGGGAGTAGGGGGAATGCAGCTGCAGTGGGAAAGTGGGGCCGGTGGCTGGTGCGCGGCATGGGGGGGGGTTGGAGGAACGCTGGGAGCTGCGACGGGCGGCGCAGTTCGCGAGCGGGCACGGCTGGCGCACGGAAGGACGCGGCGGGGCGTGGCCAGGGGCAGCCAAGGCGCGTGGACGCATCCAGGGCTCGCGGCGAGTGGAGCCGAGCGATGGTCGGGCACGGTCGTGTGCAAGACAGAGGCGCGATGAGTGCGTGCTCATCGTGAGCTCGTCGCGGCGATCTACGGCGGGAGAAACGGAAGGGGAAGAGGGGGGGCGACGGAGGGCCTCACAGGGGGCGCAGGGTCGAGGGGAAGTCAAGGTCGAAGGGGGCCGAGGATGCGACGGAGCGTCGGAGTGGTGGCCGAGGCGGACGTGCACCGGGCGACGACGGACGAAGGCGAGGCGGCGACGGGGTTGCCGCCGGCGACGGCGCACGGCGACAGAGGCGAAGGAATCGGGGCGAGGAGCTCCTCTCCTGTGTGCGTGTGTGTGTGGTGTGGTGGCGGCGGGTGAGCGAGACGAGGGGAGAGGTGGGGATCGTGCGGGGAGTGGGGTGATGGGCTAGGGTTCGATGGTGGGGAGGCCATATATGCCAGGGGCGACTGGGGCGGCTTTGACCAGCTGGGCCATTCGGTCTAGTGGAGGGGGGTGGCCCTTTTTAATCCTTTTATTTATTTTTGTTTTACTTTTCTTTTTATTTATCTTTCTTTTACTTTTCCTTTTGTATTAGCTTTATAAATTATAATAGTAGTCACTAATTTTAGTGTTAATAATTATGCTACTGCCCAACTAAATAAATAGTTTAGTATTTTATAAAATACAAAAGACATTTATTTTATTGTTTTACCTACTGTTTTAAATATTTTAGGCCCCTTAAATACTTTTCAAAAAGTTTGATTTCACCACTATAATGGCCTTTGGATTATTTACCACCTTTTGAACATTTTAGTTTGAAAATTGAAAACCTTTATAGTTTGACTTTATTTTAAATCTAAATTTGAACGAGTTTTGAATCAACATGGGACTATCAACAATAATCGTGGTGACGTGGCAACAATAGTAGAGGTTTACTGTAGCTTAATTATCCGGGCGTCACAATTCTCCTCCACTACAAGAAATCTTGTCCTGAGATTTAAGAGGTGCGTAAGGGGGAAGATCTGGTTATGAAATTCTAACAGATTTTCTCGGTCTTAGCTGCTCTTCTCGGAGAGGTTGACGCTTCTCGTTGATGTCTTCATTTCTCTACTCCAGGTCATCATGATGAAGTGGCCATCCTCCCTTCAGAGTCTTCATCATACTAATGAAAGATTAAGGGGGTATACTGGAAGAATGGACCTCTGCATGGTAGACTATCTGGTAGACAATAACGAGGAAGGTGACGGAAAGTAACTCTCAAATTGAAACTTAAGTAATTGTCGAGAGCAAAGTAAGGAGGTATCATGGGAAGTTTCGAGCGGTTAGGCAATCGTTCGATGCTTGAAACAAAGTGTTGAAGGGGTTTAGAGCAATGTGAATAAGCATTGCATCTGATACCTGAATAGATCAACAGGCGGGTGGCCCATGAATTACATACAAAGTCAAGCGCGAGGAATGACTTTGACAACAGGGTGTATAGGAGAGTCAGATTCAATCCTGTGGAACTGTGGGTTATGGGCCCACCATGTGGGTTAAAATTAGGAGCGGTGACATCTTGCACGGTCATGATAGCAAGGCATGTCAGAGGGTAGCCTGTTAGTTATGTCGGCAACAACATCGATACCAAGGGCGAGGGACGAGGAGAACCATTTTCCTGCTCGTTGTACGAGGCGGACCAATGGGCAAAGTTCTCGTCCATCTGTGGTCACCGGAGTGTCATCAACAATAGTAATAGGGTCTTGCTGACAGAATTGTTCACCGAGGTGTTTACATAAGCAGTGAATTATTACTGCTTAGATCATATAGATCACAAGAAAGGTTAAACCAAACAATGGAAAGGAAAATATGTTTATTAGATAATCAGAACAATGGAAAGGAAAATTTGTTAGAAACACATATTTCAAGGGTATATCCTTCCCGAGGAAAAGCAGAGCATGATATCCATGACATGATATAATGTAGAAAACTCCATAGGTAGGGGAGAGAATTTTCATGACATTACCCATACAACGGTGTTTAGGATAATTAAGAAAGAAACATTTAGCATTGGGCTCCAAATGTTCTTGTTGAAAATCGGAGTACCACAAACATGCTTCGAGATAGCATTGACATGGTTTTCAAGCAAAGGTCGGATTTTGGACACACAAAGGATCCATCAGGAACAACTTATAGAATAAGTCTTACAATTTCCTCATGGAAGAATGGATAATCTTACTATAAGGAAGAACTATACCAATAGGCCCTCCAGCCAGGTGTGCTAGGCATGACATCACCTTACCTGGCCGTATAAAGACCAACATTTATAATTCTTGGAAATATGTTCCAACCATCATATTTGACCGAGATTTAGATCTGATTGGTGTCAGGATACCTCAGACTCAGGATGCGTGAGAAGAAAAGGTGCAACACAATTGACGAGACGACATTGTAAGATTCTCGGGAAATGTACTATGGTAGCGAGTTCCGAAACAAGAGTTCATCATTAAAACCAAGGAGAGGATGAAGAGGTGGCTAATGAACTCAGCAACAATTCATTGAGATTTTCAAAAGATGGATTTCCACAATTATGTGAACAAGGAGATAACATTTGTCGGATCAAATGATATAAGGATGTATGCTCGAGGAAAACATACACAATTAAGCATTGGTTGAAAACTGCACCCAAAATATGGCCTTAGGTAGCATGACCAATGTTAGAAAGGTGATTCAACAACCAATAGTCTAAGAATGAATTATCGACCATTAACTTGAAAGCAATAGGGTTGCTAGAAACACAAACAAGTTGGTGTTGAACGGAACGCAATAAAGTGGTCGATGATAACACAAATCATAAAGGGCAAGGAGGGTACTTGTCATCATGAATTCAATTGATATACTAGAAGGGGTCAAAATGTTGATGATGATCACGACACATTTGTCGAGAGGTTTCAAGAAGATGTAACCGATCGGCGATGACATCAAGTCAACGGAATGATGAAGCAAGAAGTTATTGAAAACATAGGTATGACACAAACTTGAAATCAAGCTTGTCATTCAAGGACAATTGCTATGACGAGGAAGATTGACGTAAGATTAGCTCACCTCGAAATTTTTACTCTGGGTAGAAGGACCAAGTAGCATAGTTAAAATTTAGCACAATGATGATATAGTCGATCAGGCTAGGAATGACTTAAGTGATTATTAACTTGTAAGCAACAACAATTATTTAAGAGTTATTGAACCAGAGTGCGGAATCAATTCACTTATTGGTGTCCTCGGTTGACGACAACCCAGAACCCGGGAAAATTGGAATCGGTGAGAAATAATAGTTGATGAAGAACCCATAAGAAGTTATGCAGTTCTATGATATTCTTGAGATACAAGAGTGTAATACACGAAGGTAGATCAAAGTAAAGGTTGGTCGGGTGCAATGATCTGTAGAAGACAATTACTTCAACTTGTCCGAGAAATGGTATTTAAAGGAGAACATGGTTGGAAACACTATTGCAAAAGGCCAGATCCTGGATATAAGATGAACTTATACCAAAAGGAATAATTTAATTTAAGAGAAGCTTTAATGATAAGATCTACATCGTGTCCATGGGCATGAACACAAAGTTCAAGGTCGACTCCCACTTCTCCAATGCATAACCTTTCATTCAATTCTTACTTTCGAAGAAGTGGTAGTGTTGAAATTTTATTTGGCAAAATACCAGAAGTGTATGACTCGTGAAAACTTTCGAGTTCACACAGTTTAGAGAAGGCATATGTTCAACCCATAGGGGCTTCTTAGAAACATATACCACAAGTTTCAAGTGTAAATATCACAAGCTCGAAAGTAGAGCAAGGTTGAGAAAGTAGATGATACCATTTACCAAAGGAATTATGTATCCGAGGGAAGGCTCACAAGGTTATTGAATATGAAGGACGCTATCGGATAAAGTCCATTAAAGGATCTGCCGGTCCATAACAGAGCTGACGTGAGCATCGGCACACAACTAGAGGAAGTAACAATGCAAAGGCATTGGATTATGGAAACAACCGACTAATCCAGAGCTCAAATGCAAAGGAATTATGATTTTCAAATCAAGGGATCAGAAGCAATGTTCTGATTAGGGATGGATAAGTTGAATAGCCTTAGGGGTACAATCGACGGCAATTGGATTTGTTGAGAACCAGCTCATGTTTAAAATGACGTCTGAGCCGGAAAGATAATTTAGAAGGATCAACTGATGATTGCGTGCATTCGCACTCATGTTGAATCAAAGGGATCAAAATGACGGTGTCTAAGGATACTAACGAATATTGCCAGACATATGGAAAGCATCCATCATGCAAGCAGACAAGTATTGCAGAGCAATAAGCTACTAAGGATTTTTGGAGGATCGAATAGTATTTCGATGACCATTGTGAAACACATGAACAACTGGGGGATGAGCGGATACTCGATAAGTGCGAGAATTATCCGTAGGGGTATTCAGGTGAAAAAGAACAGCACGAAACAACAACGAGTATTTCGGGGTATCTTGTAATAACAAGACCAACTGGGAATAAAAGTAAGAACGACAGGTGTAAGTATTTATCCGTAGGGATTTTTCGGTGGTAAGGAATTGCAAAAGAGTATTATCAGAATCTTCTGTTGAAGCAGTCGATCATCTGTAAGAAAGGGCTCTCCAGGAGAAAGTGATAACGATATCCTAATATAAGATTTTAGCAAACTTCATTTAACCCGAATAGAAGAGAGTTTAGAGTCCCAGTAGAAGGATTGAGGAGTAAAAGATCCTAATACCACCCAGAGGGCGACGTGGGCCCGTAAGCCGCACAGCCATGTTAGTAAATGTTTTTCAATGACTAGACTCGACTTCGGCCAAGGAGTTGGAAAGGGGGATTCCTACAGGGAGTCGGCTCTGATACCAACTTCTGACGCTCCCGATTCAACCGTACACTAATCATACACGCAAATGTGTACGATCAAGATCAGGGACTCACGGGAAGATATCACAACCCAACTCTACAAATAAAATAAGTCATACAAGCATCATATTACAAGCCAGGCAACTCGAATACAAGAGCTCGATCATAGACGAGTCAGTGGAAGCAACAGTATCTGAGTACAGACATAAGTTAAACAAGTTTGCCTTAAGAAGGCTAGCACAAACTGGGATACAGATCGAAAGAGGCGCAGGCCTCCTGCCTGGGATCCTCCTAAACTACTCCTGGTCGTCGTCAGCGGGCTGCACGTAGTAGTAGGCACCTCCAGTGTAGTAGGAGTCGTCGTTGACGGTGGCGTCTCGCTCTTGGACTCCAACGTCTGGTCGCAGCAACCGGGTATAAGAAAGGGGAAAAAGGGGGAGAAAAGCAACCATGAGTACTCATCCAAAGTACTCGCAAGCAAGGAGCTACACTACATATGCATGGGTATATGTGTAAAGGGGCATATCGGTGGACTGAACTGCAGAATGCCAGAATAAGAGGGGGAAAGCTAGTCCTATCGAAGACTACGCTTCTGGCATCCTCCGTCTTGCAGCATGTAGAAGAGAGTAGATGGTAAGTTCAACAAGTAGCATCATATAGCATAATCCTAACCGATGATCCTCCCCTCGTCGCCCTGTGAGAGAGCGACCACCGGTTGTATCTGTCACTTGGAAGGGTGTGTTTTATTAAGTATCCAATTCTAGTTGTCATAAGGTCAAGGTGCAACTCCAAGTCATCCTGTTACCGGAGATCATGGCTATTTGAATAGATTAACTTCCCTGCAGGGGTGCACCACATTTCCCAACACGCTCTATCCCCTTTGTCCAGACACACTTTTATGGGTCATGCCCGGCCTCGGAAGATCAACACGTCGCAGCCCTACCTAGGCACAACAGAGAGGTCAGCATGCCGGTCTAAATCCTATGCACGCAGGGGTCTGGGCCCATCGCCCATTGCACACCTACACGTTGCGTACGCGGCCAAAGAGCAGACCTAGCAACCTCCATTACAATGGAAGTTGCGTTACGCGGTCCAACCCGGCGCGCGCCGCTCAGTCGCTGACGTCACGAAGGCTTCGGCTCATACCACGATGTCGAGTGCCCATAATTGTCCCCGCGTAGATGGTTAGTGCGTATAGGCCAGTAGCCAGACTCAGATCAAATATCCAGATCTCGTTAAGCATGTTATTTTGAAGTAACCGCGAACGCCGACCAGGGCCAGGCCCACCTCTCTCCTAGGTGGTCTCAACCTGTCCTGTCGCTCCGCCTCAAAGTAACAGTCGGGGGCTGTCGGGAACTTAGGCCCACCACTACCTGGATGGAGCCACCTGCCCCTTCAGCCCCCATCTCCGAACAGTATCTCACGTAATGTAACAGTGTAAAGTATATAGTATATGCCCGTGATCACCTCCGAAGTGATCACAGCCCAGTAGTATAGCATGCCAGACGGACAAGAGTGTAGGGCCACTGATGAAACACTAGCATCCTATACTAAGCAGGAGGATAGCAGGTAAAGGTAACAACAGTAGTAGCAAGGACAGGCTATGCAGCAGTATAGGATTAACGGAAAGCAGTAACAGGCTACACTACTCTAATGCAAGCAGTATAGAGGAGAGTAGGCGATATCTGGTGATCAAGGGGGGGCTTGCCTGGTTGCTCTGGCAAGAAGGAGGGGTCATCGACAACGTAGTCGACCGGGGCACCAGCAACGGCGTTAGTCTCGTAGTCTACTAGAAAGAAGTAACGGAGGGGGAACACAATAAATAACAGAGCAATCAAAGCATCACAAAGCATAACATGGCAACACACGGTGCTAGAGGTGACCTAACGCGGTAGGAGGTGATACTGGTGAAGGGGGGAACATCCGGGAAAGTATCCCCGGTATTTTGCGTTTTCGGACAGATGAACTGGAGGTGAAATGTTGCAGGTTCGTTATGCTAGGGATGTCTGGCGTGCAAACGGGCTGCGTAACCGGATTCGTCTCGTCGTTCTGAGCAACTTTCATGTACAAAGTTTTTTTCATCCGAGCTACGGATTATTTTATATTAATTTTTAAAGATTTAAAAGATTTTCTAAATTTCTGGACTTAATTTAATTCGAAATACTAAATGAGAAAACTGCTATGTGTACCCAGAGGGTAACAAGTCTCTTAGTATGACAGGTGGGGGTACAGGGGGTCTAGTCAACAGTGTAGTCAAAAGGTTGACCAGTCAAAGTTGACTGGTCAACAGGGTCAAGGGGACCCACCTGTCATTGCCACATGTGTTGATTTTATTTATTCAATTAGTTCAATTAGTGGTGGGGCCCAATTGTTAGTGAGACATAATTTTATCAAAGGATTTAATTGTTTAGATTAGACTAATTATTAGTAAGTGGGGGCCCATTATTCAGACTGTTAGGTGTTGGGTTAGTTTTAAAGGCTGGTTAGGCCTACTATTAACGGCGGTGGCCTTTGGCCATGGTGCACGGGCTCGGCGGAGCCACGGCGGAGGGGTTCCCTACAGCAGCAGCAGCGGTTGGAGCCGACGCGGGCGCGGCCAGCGACCGGCGGCGGTGGCAGGGTCGTGCGACCGGGCGGGGCAGTAGCGGCGGGGCATACACAGGCGGGCGACGAGTGCGGGTCGTCCAGCGCGTGCTAGGGGGAAGGCAGCAGTAGTGGGAAAGAGGGGCCGGTGGCTTGTGCGCGGCATGGGGGGGGGTTGGAGGAACGTCGGGAGCTGCGGCAGGCGGCGCAGTTCGCGAGCGGGCACGGCCGGCGCACGGAAGGACGCGGCGGGGCGTGGCCAGGGGCAGCCAAGGCGTGCGGACGCATCCAGGGCTCACGGCGAGTGGAGCCGAGCGGTGGTCGGGCATGGTCGTGTGCGAGACAGAGGCGCGATGAGTGCGTGCTCATCGTGAGCTCGTCGCGGCGATCTACGGCGGGAGAAACGGAAGGGGAAGAGGGGGGGTCAACGGAGGGCCTCATAGGGGGCGCAGGGTCAAGGGGAAGTCGAGGTCGAAGGGGGCCGAGGATGCGACGGAGCGTCGGAGTGGTGGCCGAGGGGGACGTGCACCAGGCGACGACGGACGAAGGCGAGGCGGCGACGGGGTTGGCGCCGGCAACGGCGCACGGCGACAGAGGCGAAGGAATCGGGGCGAGGAGCTCCTCTCCTGTGTGCGTGTGTGTGTGGTGTGGTGGCGGCGGGTGAGCGAGACGAGGGGAGAGGTGGGGATCGTGCGGGGAGTGGGGTGATGGGCTAGGGTTCGGTGGTGGGGAGGCCATATATGCCAGGGGCGACTAGGGCGGCTTTGACCAACTGGGCCATTCGGTCCAGTGGAGGGGGGCGGCCCTTTTCAATCCTTTTATTTATTTTTGTTTTACTTTTCTTTTTATTTATCTTTCTTTTACTTTTCCTTTTGTATTAGCTTTATAAATTATAATAGTAGTCACTAATTTTAGTGTTAATGATTATGCTACTGCCCAACTAAAGAAATAGTTTATTATTTTATAAAATACAAAAGACATTTATTTTATTGTTTTACCTACTGTTTTAAATATTTTAGGCCCCTTTTCAAAAAGTTTGATTTCACCACTATAATGGCCTTTGGATTATTTACCACCTTTTGAACATTTTAGTTTGCAAATTGAAAACCTTTATAGTTTGACTTTATTTTAAATCTAAATTTGAACTAGTTTTGAATCAACGTGGGACTATCAACAGTAATCGTGGTGACGTGGCAACAATAGTAGAGGTTTACTGTAGCTTAATTATTCGGGCGTCACAGGCTTCCTGCTCACTGAGCATAGCTATGACTACCCTCTTGATCCGACTTGCACGCCTTGTTACAAATAACATGGGGGCTTCCTGCTCACTGAGCATAACTATGATTACCCTTTGTTCAGGCTTGTACGCCTTGATTGCAAATAACTTGCGGGATTTTTTCCCAAGATGAATTTTTACCGAAGACAACTTGCTATAATGTGCAGTTCAAACATAGGTAACCTGACTTGATGGTTTGTTAAAAATTACTTGGGGGCTTCCCGCTCATTGAGCGTAGCTATGACTACCCTATTGGTCCAGCTTATACGCCTGGATTAAAAAATTACTTGGGGGCTTATTGTTTAATGAAATAGAGCTTTGTTTGTCCCTTGTAATAGGCTTGGACGCTAGGTGTATTCACCAAAAATCCGGGTTATCCCACCATTGTATGTCTGCCACTCCACCCAGGTAATCCTGGAATGACCCGCCGTACTCTTGACAGTCAATCTTATAAAGACCCTGAACTTGTCAAAGTTAAAATGGCGATTGGTCATCTGAGGCCCGGCTTACAGGTTTGAATGAAGGATTAACTCAGTGGCTTTTTGGCCCATGAAAGCACTTGAGATTAAGGCTTGGCGGCCTATGAAAGCCTTGTTTTTCTGATTTCATTATTTTCTCTGAACATTTTTGGATATTGATATATGGTTTAAAATTTATTCAGTCCATGTAGCCTTGTTCCTTATGATTCATATTTGAATCTATCCGAAGTTTTGATAACCAGGCCTGGCTTTGGACGATAAGTCGCCAGTGTGCTTTAATTATTCCCTTGGAGCTCTGCGCTCTAAGCTCTGCGCTGTTACCCTTACTGCATGTGGCATGATAAGCCGACAGTATGAATTTGTGGATAGGGCGTTGTGCTATACATCTTTGGGCTGTTACCCTTATTGCATATGGCACTATAAGCCGGCAGTATGAAGTGATTTCACAGGTCATGTAGCCTTGATTATATGACTCATCATTGAGCATCTTTGGGTTTGATAACCCGCACTGATAACAGACTTTAAGTCGCCAAGATATTTTGCCTTGAGCAATCAAAATGATGATATTTCATGACTCCGGGTTGATACTGGCCCCGGATTATAATTATCAAGGCATCACCATGGTATGAATTTACAGGTATGTCTTTCAATAATGGTATAAATATGTTTGGTTTCATAAACCGCCTTAGCATTGGATGTTAAGTCGCTAGTATATATTTTGGATTGCGCCATTGAAATTATGCGCTTATAAATCTTTGGGGTTGACACCCTCACTGGATGTGGTGATGTATGCCAGTAATTTGAGCCAATCTTCCAGGTATATTTTTAAATTGTTGGATGAATATGCGAGGTTTGATAACCCGCCCTGGTTTTGGACGTTAAGTCGCCAGTTTATTTTGGATTGCGCCATTGGAATCATGCGCTTATAAATCATTTGGATTATTACCATCACTGGGTATGACAATGTAGGCCAACATTATAAATCAATCCTACAAGTATGTTTTCCTGGTTATATGAATATGCGAGGTTTGGTAACCCTCCCTGGCTTTTAACTTTAAGTTGCCAGCATGTTTAGGCTTGCATGGCCTTAATGCTAGTCTTTTCCATAATTGCATAAGACTATGTTATGTTTGGGTTGTTACCTGCCCTGACTTTTGATGTTAAGTCGCCAGGGCATATGTTGTTTAAACTCTATGCAGGATTTGCAGAGCTATGACTTACATAAATGATTAAGTTCAAGCCCATCATCAAGAATTGAAATTGGTGTTTCAAAAGGGTTATCCATTATTGATTTTCACAAAGGCTATAAGCCACCGGGTTACAAAAATTCCGGATTACAATGGAGGTGCATTAAGTCGCCATCGGCCAAGAGCCGTCGGGTATTTAAACTCCGTTTTTACTTGTCAACAGATAGGTTATTCAAATCTTTAGTAGCCAAACTTGGCTGGATTTTCATGATGATAATGAATGATTGAGGTTTTCATAGCCAACATGGCTGGAGTTTTATTGTGGTTATCAATAATCAGTATTATGATTGAGGTTTTCAAAGTCGCTTAAGCATAATGGCTATTATTTCTTTATCAATGGATATGTTTTGTTTTGCAATGGAAGGAATATTCCCGAGTCGCAGCAGGCTTATGACCTGGCACTTGGGGCTACATTATTTCGACTGAGATTACATCAAATACGCAAGTCCCATGTCACTGCCAGCATGTAGCATGGCACTTGGGGGCTAATGCATGGTCATTTTTAACTCACCTTATTGAAGACCCGACCCATCACATAGTGATGAGCCAGCCCTTGAGTTCTACTAATTGCTTACTCACGTCGATCGCAAGCTTTAATCCATTATATTGAAGGGCACATTGCTCTGTTGGTAGAGTACAAGGGCCTTAACCTTGTGGTCGTGGTTTCAATCCCTATGATGGAGGCTACATTATATGATGTTTTTTTTAAATGAAGTATATATAAAGTCCCAGCTCAGTATTGTCTTGTCGAGCCGGCCCTTGGGGGCTACATGTTGCTGCTCAAATGTACATGATCATATCTACAAATTCCCTGCTCATTATTGCATAATGACCCGACCCTTGGGGGCTACACAGGTTGAAGTTCTATGAGCATAAGGCAATTACAAGTCCCAAGTTACTGCAAGCATGACAACCTGGCACTTGGGGGCTACATATGTGGAATATTCAGTTTATGACTAGTGACTGAGATGAACAACCCGGATTTCTTCAAGGTTGTGACATTTATATTGAAGCATGTCTTAAGCTATTACGACGCTCCCTTCTTAAGACATGGGGGCTACAAGTGATATGCATATAAGATGAGTATTTCAAGACTTGATGTTAGTAACAATTGTGACCCGGTGCCATCAATATTTACAACCGACAGTTTTGGTAATGATAAACCGGCAAGTTCTACATCTTCAAGTCAGCTGAAAATCAGATGAGTATTTCAAGAACAATATTTTTAAAGCATTGGGAGCTGAATGAAATGAATTATTCTTCACAATATTTCTATGAGAAACCAATGTCAGCAAATTGATTATGAAGCTGGTCTATTGACCCGGAATTTCCGCCCGAGCTTTGTGACTCATTGGTAACCCGGTGGGCGGGTCAGACGGAAGTCAAGGCCCAAGGACCAGAAGGCCGGCTCATGTTATGGAGGGCCGGCTTAAGAGGAAAGGCATGAGGAATATTTTCCTTACAAGAAAGCAAGACCCGTACATTATATCCGGCTTGTAATAGAAGATAGAGTAGTCGTAGTCCTACTAGGACTCCACATGTAACCCACCCCTCCAACTTATATAAGGAAGGTCAGGGCACCCCAAGAGGGACATGTTTTCACGAGTTGGACAAGATAGGGTTAGACAAACAAGTCTATAGCTCTCAAGATAGAGCGCCCTTGTAATCATGTTCATCATCGTCAATATCAATGAAGCAGGATGTAGGATTTTACCTCCACCACGAGGGGCCGAACCTGGGTAAAACCTTGCGTCTCTCGATTCCGACCAACCCCTTCAAGCTACTACCTGGATGTGTTGGCCTCACGACTAACTCCTGACACGAAGAATATTTGCCGTGACAAATCCATGACAATAAGCCTTCCAACCAATGTGACTAATGAGTTAGTTGCAGGATGATGTATTATGGAATGAGTAAAGAGACTTGCCAGTTGATGTCGCTTGAAGCTACACGGTATTTCCACAAAGAGGAAGGGATGATGCAGCATAGCGACGGTAGGTATTTCCCTAAGATATGAAACCAAGGTTATCAAACCAGTAGGAGAACCAAGCAACACAACGTAAACAGCACCTGCACACAGATAACAAATCCTCGCAACCCGACGTGTTAAAGGGGTAGTCAATCCCTTTCGGGGTACGGCGCCTCAAGATAGGCAAACGGACATGAGATAAATTTGTAGTAGAGTGAAAGATAGATCGCAAATAAAATAAATAGAAATAAAACGCAGCAAGGTATTTTTTTATTTTTGGTTTAATAGATTTGAAAATAAATGCAAGAGAAAAGTAGATCACAAAGGCAAATATATGAGAAAGAAAGACCTAGGGGGCGTAGGTTTCACTAGTGGATTCTCTCGAGAAAAATACCAAATGGTGGGTGAACAAATTACTATTGGGAAATTGAAAAAACATCAAATAATTATGATGATATCCAAGAAATGATCAATATATAGGCATCACGTCCAAGATTAGTAGATCGACTCCTGCCTGCGTCTACTACTATTACTCCACACATCGACCACTATCCAGCATGCATCTAGTGTATTAAGTTCATGGAGAAACGAAGTAATCCAATAAGAATGATGACATGATGTAGACATGATATATCTATGTAGAGATAGACCCTATCATTTTATCCTTAGTAGCAATGATACATACATGTCGTTTCCCTTTCTGTCACTAGGATCAAGCGTCGTAAGATCAAACCTACTACAAAGCACCTCTTCCCATTGAAAGATAAATAGATCAAGTTGGCCAAACGAAACCCAAATATCGGAGAAGAAATACGAGGCTATAAGCAGTCATTCATAAAAGAGATCAAAGAAACTCAAATACTTTCATGGATATAAAAAGATAGATCTAATCATAAACTCAAAGTTCATCGATCCCAACAAACACACCACAAAAGAGTTACATCATATGGATCTCCAAGAGACCATTGTATTGAGAATCAAGAGAGAGAGACAGAGATGAAGCCATCTAGCTACTAACTACAAACCCGAAGGTCTACAAAGAACTACTCACGCATCATCGGAGAGGCAACAATGGAGGTGGTGAACCCCATCCAAGATGGTGTCTAGATTGGATCTGGTGGTTCTGGACTCTGTGGCGGCTTGATGAATATTCCGTCGACTCCCCTAGGATTCTGGGATTTTTGGGGTATTTATAGAGCAAAGAGGCGGTCAGGGGGCACCCGAGGTGGGCACAACACACCAGGAGGCGCATGTGCCTCCTGGCGCGCCCTGGTGGGTTTTGCCCCCTTGAGGCACCCTCCGAGTGCAACCAGGGCCCCTTGTGTTCCTTCTGGCCCATAAAAATTCTTCATAAAGTTTCGTGGCATTTGGACTCCGTTTGATATTGATTTTCTGCGATGTAAAAAACATGGAAAAAACAGCAACTGGCACTTGGCACTATGTCAATAGGTTAGTACCAAAATATGATACAAAATATTTATAAAATGATTATAAAACATCCAAGATTGATAAATATAATAGCATGGAACAATAAAAATTATAGATACGTTGGAACGTATAAGCATCCCTGAGCTTAACTCCTGCTCATCCTCGAGTAGCTATGTGATTAAAACAGAATTTTTGATGTGGAATGCTGCCTAACATGTCATATCATATTTATTTTCTTTACAACATGGACATTTGGACTTTTATATTTATCAAAGAAATAGTCTAGTTTTGACATAATAATTTAGATACTCAAGCATATCAACAAGCAACCATGTGTTTCAAAATATCAACGCTAAAATGAGTTATCCCTAGCCCATTATGCTCAACCATTGATCCAATCATGAAACACACTCGAATGTTAGCTACACCCAATACTTAAGTACGATCATATTGCCTCCTAGTTGGTGCTTTTATAAGAGAAGTTGGAGACTCAAATTCAAAAATAAAAATTTCATAAAGTAAAAGAAAGTCCCTTCGTAGAGGGAAGTTGGGATTTGTAGAGGTGCCACAGCTCAAAGCGAAAAACATAGAGATAAAAACATTTTGCGAGGTGTATCCATCCCACCAACGAGAACGACTTAGAGTTACTAACACTTTCCATGCTAGATATATAATAGGCGGTTCCTGAACGAAAAATAAAGTTTATTCCTTTTTCCACCATACTTTCACTTTCCATGGCTAACTGTATCCATGGGTGCCCTCCATACCAACACTTTCCAAGGAATTTCTTATTTGACAACTTAAAGAAAATTCATTTTTTTTTGCATTTCGGGACTGGGCATCCCTCATACCTTTGCCTTACTCCCGTGCAATGACAAGTGAATAAACACTCATCGTGAGAATAACACATCTTGCATGGAAAATATTATCCACCCCTCACCACTCTGCGAGCGAAATAAACACACAAAAGAGAAGTTTCTTTTGAAAATTATAGATGGCACATGAAATTTGCTTAGAACGGCAAAAGAATGCCGCATATATGTAGATATAGTGGACTAATGTGGCAAAGCCGGTTTAAAGAATTTAGGATGCACAAGTAGTGATCATACTTGGTGCAAAATGAAAGCTAGCAAAATATTGAGAAGTGACCAACTAAGAAATGAATTATCTCATAAGCAAGAATTAAGCATAAATAACACTGGATAATGCACCACAAGTAGGTATAATTTCATTGCATGACTATTTACTTTCGTACTTTCATAGGGAATCACAAACCTTAACACCAATATTCTTACTAAAGCACAATTACTCATCAACATAACTCACATATCACATCATCATATCTCAAAACTATTACTAAGAATCAAGTTTATTTTGTCCAATGATGTTCATGAAAGTTTTTATTATATCCTTCTTGTATATCTATCACTTTGGTACTAATTTTCATGTGTTGGTTTTCATAAGCTCAAACAAATATAAGTGAAGATCATGAGCATAATTTTTCTTCTTTTTGTCAAAATAATTTAAGTGAAGCAAGAGAGAATTTTTTGAAAATTTTACTAACTCTCAAATAAATCTAAGTGAAGCAAGAGAGCATTTCTTCAAAAATACTAAGCACGCCGTGCTCAAAAAGATATAAGTGAAGCACTAGAGCAAGTCCATTGTTCAGAAAAATTTAAGTGAAGCATAAATAGCAATTTTAACAAGTCATGACATAATTTTGGCTCTCCCAAATAGGTGTGTCCAGCAAGGATTGATGACTTAATACACAAAATAAAACAAGCAAAGATTCATATCATACAAGACGCTCCAAGCAAAACACATATCATGTGACAAATAAAAATATAGTTTCGAGTAAAATACCGATGATCGTTGGAAGAAAGCGGGGATGCCACTCGGGGGCATCCCCAAGCTTAGTTGGTTGATCATTTTCCGATAATAGCTTGGGATACCGGGGCATCCCCAATCTTAGGCTCTTCCATCCTTCCTTCATCCATTGTAAGATAACCCAAAACTTGAAAACTTCAATCACACAAAACTCAACAAAACCTTTGTGAGATCCGCTAATATAAGAAAGCAAACCACTACTATAAGTACTGTATCAAACCAATTCACATTTTGTTTTTGTATTATATCTACTGTATTCCAACTTTTCTATGGAAACAACTCATCAAAGAAAACCATAGAGCCATCAAAATAAGCACACAACACAAAGAAAACAGAATCTGTCAAAACAGAATAGTCTGTAGCAATCTGACTATTTTGAATACTTCTGTAACTCCAAAAATTCGGAAACATTAGGAAGACCTTAGTAATTTGTATACTGATATACTGCAAGTGGAATGGGTATTTTATCGCTCTCTGGTAATAAAATGAAAATTAATTTCGTGAGCGTAAAAGTTTCTGTTTTTTTATCAAGATCAAAACAACTATCACCCAAGAAGATCCTAAAGGCTTTACTTGGCACAAACACTAATTAAAACATAAAAAACACAATCATAACAGTACCATAATTATTCTAACACTCAAAAACAGGAAGGAAAAAGAAAAAATAAATTTTATTCATTGGGTTGCCTCCCAACAAGCGCTATAGTTTTTCGCCCTTAGCTAGGCATAAAGAAGGATCTAAGTTTCGTCATCCTTGTTCTTAACTTTGATAGAGGTATTTTCATCATGAGGCTTTGTAAACAAAACATAAAACATGTTATCCATAGAGGCCTTAGCAATCCTAAGATGGTTTTCATCATACCCCTTTTGATTTCCCGCAACAATCCAAGAGTAATGTTGATTAACATTATGGAAAACTTGTTGGATTATATCTTGAACTGGGACTTCCTTTTTAAGATTCTCATCAAAGATTTTATTGTCCCCAAGCAAATGTCTTAAAGCATAGTCACTATTGTAAAGAATTTCATCTATCACAGGTTCTTCACAATTCATACCATAAAAGTCAAAGATTTCCCTATCTTCTCGTATTATGTAGTCAAACTCATTAATAAGAACAAGAGTGGCCAACTTTTTAGCTCTTGGATTCTTTATAATGGGGAGCTCAAAAAATAATCTTTGCAAGGTAGAATGGGTACAAATAAATTTACTTTCAAGTTTTAGGACTAGTGCTGAGATAGCATCCGCATAAGATCTAGTAGTTCTAAGTATAGGAGAATCATCAAGACTTAGATTCCCAACACAATTGAAAAATTCTTGGATATGTTCTTTTCCCATAATGTTTCCTTGCCCCAAGATAAAAGCTTTAGCATCCAGATTGCCTATACGTCCAATCTTAGGAGTTAGGCCATCATCTGTTGGTGCCATACTAAAATGCCAAAGGATAGATCTGACAAGAAAATGCCAAAGAAAAACATAGGTGAATAAAACGGCAATTTTTTGTGAAGTGGGGGAGAGGAAAATGAGAGGCAAATGGCAAATAATGTAAATTGCAAGGAGATGAGATTTGTGATTAGGAACCTAGTATATGTTGAAGATCCTCCCTGGCAACGGCGCCAGAAATTGGTGCGTTGACGGGAAGCTATCCTGACTTGATCCTCCCTAGCAACGGCGCCAGAAATTCCTTTTGATGTCGCTTGAAGCTACGTCAGTATTTCCCCAAAGAGGAAGGGATGATGCAGCACAACGGCGGTAGGTATTTCCCTCAGATATGAAACCAAGGTTATTGAACCAGTAGGAAAACCAATCTACACAACGTAAACAACACCTGCACACAGATAACAAATCCTCGCAACAAGACGTGTTAAAGGGGTTGTCAATCTCTTTCGGGGTACGGCGCCTCAAGATAGGCAAACAGACGTGAGATAAATTTGTAGTAGTTTCAAAAATAGATCGCAAATAAAATAAATAGAAATAAAACGTAGCAAGGTATTTTAGTATTTTTGGTTTAATAGATCTGAAAATAAATGCATGAGAAAAGTAGATTGCAAAGGCAAATATATGAGAAAGAAAGACCCGGGGGCCATAGGTTTCACAAGTGTCTTCTCGCGATAAAAATAGCAAACGGTGGGTGAACAAATTACTGTTGGGCAATTGAAAAAAATTCAAATAATTATGACGATATGCAAGCAATGATCATTATATAGGCATCACGTCCAAGATTAGTAGACCGACTCCTGCCTGCATCTACTACTATTACTCCACACATTGACCGTTATCCAGCATGCGTCTAGTGTATTAAGTTCATGGAGAAATGGAGTAATGCAATAAGAACGATGACATGATGTAGACAAGATCTATCTATGTAGAGATAGACCCCATCGGTTTATCCTTAGTAGCAATGATACATACGTGTCGTTTCCCTTCATGTCTCTGGGGTCAAGCACCGTCAGCTCAAACCCACTACAAAGCACCTCTTCCCATTGCAAGACAAATAGATCAAGTTGGCCAAACAAAACCCAAATATTAGAGAAGAAATACTATGCTATAAGCAATCCTTCATAAAAGAGATCAAAGGAACTCAAATACTTGCATGGATATAAAAAGATAGATCTGATCATAAACACAAAGTTCATCGATCCCAACAAACACACCACAAGAGAGTTACATCATATGGATCTCCAAGAGACCATTGTATTGAGAATAAAGAGAGAGAGAGAGATGAAGCCATCTAGCTACTAAATACGGACCCGAAGGTCTACAAAGAACTACTCACGCATCATCGAAGAGGCACCAATGGAGGTGGTGAACCCCATTCCAGATGGTTTATAGATTGAATTTGGTGGTTCTGGACTCAGCGGTGGCTGGATGTATATTTCATTGACTCCCCTAGGGTTCTGGGATTTTTGGGGTATTTATAGAGAAAAGCGGCGGTCCGGGGGGCACCCGAGGTGGGAAGAACCCACCAGGGCGTGCCTGGGCCACCTAACGCGCCCTGGTGGGTTGTGCCCCCCTCGGGGCACCCCCAGGCGTAGCCAGGGCCCGTTGTGTTCCTTCTGTCCCATAAAAATTCTCCATAAAGTTTTGCGGCATTTGGACTCCGTTTCATATTGATTTTCTGCGATGTAAAAAACATGGAAAAAATAGCAACTGGCACTTGGCATTATGTCAATAGGTTAGTACCAAAAAATGATATAAAATGACTATAAAATGATTATAAAACATCCAAGATTGATAATATAATAGCATGGAAGAATCAAAAATTATAGTTACGTTGGAGACGTATCATCAGTAACGAGATTGAGCTAGGTATGATGTTACCGAGGACCGAATCTCGGGCAAGTAACATACCGATGACAAAGGGAATAACGTATGTTTTTATTGCGGTTTGACCAATAAAGATCTTCATAGAATATGTAGGACCCAATATGAGCATCCAGGTTCCGCTATTGGTTATTGACCGGAGATGTGTCTCGGTCATGTCTACTTAGTTCTCGAACCCGTAGGGTCCGCTTGCTTAACATTCGATGATGAATTGTATTATGAGTTATGTGTTTTGGTGACCGAAGTTTCTTCGGAGTCCCGGATGAGATCACGGACATGACGAGGAGTCTAGAAATGGTCAAGAGGTAAAGATTCATATATTGGAAGGTTATGTACGGACACCAAAATGGTTCCGAAGAGGTTCGGGGATTTTTTGGAGTACCGGGAGGTTACCAAAATCCCCCGGGAAAGTTAATGGGCCTCATTGGCCATAGTGGAGAGGAGGAGGCCTGCCACGTGAGGTGGTGCCCCCCATAGCAGTCCGAATTGGATAAGGGGTGGGGGCGCAACCCCCCTTTCCTGCTCCCTCTCCCCCACTTTTCCCTTTCCCCCTCTTCGTTGGAAGGTAGGGGGATCCGACTAGGACTAGGAGTCCTAGTTGGACTCCCCCACTTGGCGCACCCCTAGGGCCGGCCGTCCTCCCCTCTCCTCCTTTATATACGGGGGGGGGGAGATCTATTCGATGTAATCTTCTTTTGCAGTGTGTTTGTCGAGATCCGATGAATTGTGGGTTTATGATCAAGGTTATCTATGAACTATTTGGTTCTTCTCTGAATTCTTTTATGTATGATTTGTTATCTTTGCAAGTCTCTTCGAATTATCAGTTTGGTTTGGCCTACTAGATTGATCTTTCCTACAATGGGAGAAGTGCTTAGCTTTGGTTTCAATCTTCCGGTGTCCTTTCCCAGTGACAGCAGGGGCAACAAGGCACGTATTGTATTGTTGCCATCGAGGATAAAAAGATGGGGTTTATATCATATTGCTTCAGTTTATCCCTCTACATCATGTCATCTTGCCTAATGCGTTACTCTCTTCTTATGAACTTAATATTGTAGATGCATGCTAGATAGTGGTCGATGTGTGGAGTAATAGTAGTAGATGCAAAATTGTTTCTGTCTACATGTCGCGGACGTGATGCCTATATACATGATCATGCCTAGATATTCTCATAATTATGCAATTTTCTATCAATTGCTCGACAGTAATTTGTTTACCCATCGTAATACTTATGCTATTTTGAGAGAAGCCACTAGTGAAACCTATGGCCCCCGGGTCTATTTTCCATCATATAAGTTTCCAATCTATTTTGTAATCTTTACCTTCAATATATATCATAAAAATACCAAAAATATTTATCTTATTATCTTTATCAGATATCACTTTTGCAAGTGGCCATGAAGGGATTGACAACCCCTTTATCGTGTTGGTTGCAAGGTTCTTATTTGTTTGTGTTGGTGCGAGGCGACTTGCGTGTAGTCTCCTACTGGATTGATACCTTGGTTCTCAAAAACTGACGGAAATACTTATGCTACTTTGCTGCATCACCCTTTCCTCTTCAAGGGAAAACCAACGTAGTGCTCAAGAGGTAGCAAGAAGGATTTCTGGTGCGATTGCTGGGAAGATCTACGCCAAGTCAAGTCAAGTCAAGACATACCAAGTATCCATCACAAACTCTTATCCCTCGCATTACATTATTTGCCATTTGCCTCTCGTTTTCCTCTACCCCACTTCACCCTTGCCATTTTATTCACCCTATTTTTCCGTTCGCCTCTTGTTTGCTCACTTCTTGTATGATTGTGTGTTGGATTGTTTGTCAAAATGGCTCAAGACAATAGTAAATTTTGTGATTTTTCCAATACCAACAATAATGATTTTATTAGCACTCTGATTCCTCCCCTTACCGATGTTGAATCTTGTGAAATTAATACTGCCTTGCTCAATCTTGTCATGAAAGATCAATTTGCTGGCCTTCCTAGTGAAGATGCCGCCACCCATCTAAACAACTTTGTCGATTTGTGTGACATGTAAAAGAAAAATGATGTGGATAATGATATTGTTAAATTGAAGCTATTTCCATTTTCGCTTAGAGATCGTGCTAAAACTTGGTTTTCTTCTTTGCCTAAAAATAGTATTGATTCTTGGAATAAGTGCAAAGATGCTTTTATCTCTATGTATTTTCCTCCCGCTAATATCATCTCTCTTAGAAACGATATTATGAATTTTAAGCAACTAGATCATGAGCATGTTGCACAATCTTGGGATATGATGAAATTAATGTTTCATAATTGCCCTACTCATGGTTTGAATTTATGGATGATCATACAAATTTTATATGCCGGATTGAATTTTGCTTCTAGAAATCTTTTAGATTCGGCCGCGGGAGGCACTTTTATGGAAATGACTTTAGGAGAAGCTACCAAACTCCTAGATAATATTATGGTTAATTATTCTCAATGGCACACCAAAAGATCTACTAGTAAAAAGGTCCATGCGATAGAAGAAATTAATGTTTTGAGTGGAAAGATGGATGAACTTATGAAGTTGTTTGCTAATAAGAGTGCTCCTGTTGATCATAATGATATGCCTTTGTCTACTTTGATTGAGAATAATAATGAATCTATGGATGTTAATTTTGTTAGTAGGAACAATGTTGGTAACAATGCGTATAGAGGAAACTTTAATCCTAGGCCGTATCCTAGTAATTCCTCTAATAATTATGGTAATTCCTACAACAGTTCTTATGGAAATTATAATAAGATGCCCTCTGATTTTGAATCTAGTATTAAATAATTTATTAGTTCACAAAAGAGATTCAATTCTTTGATTGAAGAAAATTGTCTAAGACTGATGAGTTGGCTAGGAACGTGGATATAATTTCTCTTGATGTTGATTCTTTGAAACTCAGATCAATTCCACCTAAGCATGATATCAATGAGTCTCTCAAAGCCATGAGAATTTCCATTGATGAGTGCAAAGAAAGAACCACTAGGATGCATGCAAAAAAAGATTGCTTTATAAAAGCGTGTTCTCCTAGTTTTCATGATAATAATGATGAAGATCTAAAAGTGATTTATGTGTATCCTATTAAATCTTTGTTTTGCAATATGAATCTTGATAATGATGGGATAGGAGATGAGTAAACTTTAGTTAAAAGGCGTCCCAATGATTCAGACTTTTTAGATCTTGATGCAAAAATTGGTAAAAGTGGGATTGAAGAGGTCAAAACTTTACATAGCAATGAACCCACTATTTTGGATTCCAACGAAGTTAATTATGATAATTGTTGTTTAATAGATTGTATTTCCTTGTTGTAATCTATGTTAAATTCTCCTCATGCTTATACTCAAAATAAAGCTTTTACCAAACATATCGTTGATGCTTTAATACAATCTTATGAAGAAAACCTTGAATTAGAAGTTTCTATCCCTAGAAAACTTTATGATGTGTGGGAACCTACTATTAAAATTAAGATTAAAGATAATGAATGCTATTCTTTATGTGATTTGGGTGCTAGTGTTTCCACAATTCCAAAAACTTTCTGTGATGTGTTAGGTATCCATGAACTTGATGATTGTTCTTTAAACTTGCATCTTGCGGATTCCACCATAAAAACCTATGGGAAGGATTAATGATGTTCTTATTGTTGCAAATAGGAATTATGTGCATGTGGATTTCATTGTTCTTGACATAGATTACAATCCTACATGTCCTATTATTCTTGGTAGACCTTTCCGTAGAGCGATTGGTGTAATTATTGATATCAAAGAAGGAAACATTAGATTCCAATTTCCGTTCAGGAAAGGCAAGGAACACTTTCCTAGAAAGAAAACTAAATTACCTTATGAATCTATTATGAGAGCCACTTATGGATTGCATAGAAAAGATGACAAGACCTAGATCTATTCTTGTTCTTATGCCTAGCTAGGGGCGTTAAACGATAGCGCTTGTAGGCAGGCAACCCAATTTTATTTTTGTTTCTTGATTTTTGGTTCTGTTTAGTAATAAATAATTCATATAGATTCTTTTTAGATGTGGTTTTTGCTTGTAATTAGTGTTTGTGCCAAGTAGAACCTTTGGGAAGACTTGGGGGAAGTTTTCTTGATCTTGCTGTAAAAACAGAAACTTTAGTGCTCACGAGATTTGCTGCCATGTTTTACTGGAGAGTGTGATTAGGTTGATTCTTTTAGCAGAAGATTAATAGACAAATTCTTCACGTCCAACAATTTATTTCAGAATTTTTGGGTTATAGAAGTATTCAAAACCTACAGATTAATACAGACTGTTCTGTTTTTGACAGATTCTTTTTTTCGTGTGTTGTTTGCTTATTTTGATGAATCTATGGCTAGTATCGGGGGGTATGAACCATAGAGAAGTTGGAATACAGTAGGTTTAACACCAATATAGATAAAGAATGAGTTCATTACAGTGCCTTAAGTGGTGGTTTGTTTTCTTATACTAACAGAGCTCATGAGATTTTCTGTTGAGTTTTGTGTTGTGAAGTTTTCAAGTTTTGGGTAAAGATTTGATGGATTATGAAATAAGGAATGGCAAGAGCCTAAGCTTGGGGATGCCCAAGGCACCCCAAGGTAAAATTAAAGCACAACCAAAAGCCTAAGTTTCGGTACTAAGATCAGTTGTATCGTGAAGACATTCGACTACATCAACCACGTTAACCTAATGCTTCCGCCTTCGGTCTACGAGGGTACGTGGACACACTCGCCCCCTCTCAATGCTATGCATCTCCTGGATAGATCTTGCGTGATCGTAAGAAATTTTTCAAATTGCATGCTATGTTCCCCTACAGTATAGATGTATATGTGGGATGTGTCTGTGTGCATGCGCGCATGATTGAGATAAAAAGAAAGAAGGCCCAATAATTGAGCATGTGTTTTTGTCTTTAAGAGATGGTGGCGTGGGCTAGAGCATGCATCTAAGGCGAGCAGAGGGAGCATGACACAACGATTGTGCAAAAGATATCAACCTATAGATTCATGTATGGGGAGACAGATATAGTGTGCATGATAGGAAGCAAGAGTGCGTGCGAGAAAGAAATGTTGATGGAGAAACTACAAATAGATTGAGAGATCGAGATGCTAGATAGAGGGACATCGGCTAGTTTGAGTGTTGGAGATGATCGCCGAGTGGTTCAGAGGGTGAAGTTTTGTGTGTGAGAGAGAAAGCTAAAATGAGGGCACATGACTGCATGTAGAGAGAAACATACATAGTGTGCGTGATAGGAAGCAAGAGTGAGGGAGAGAAAGAAAAGGTTGATGGAGAAACACATAAATAGAAAGATAAATATGCTAGCTAGTGTGTGTGTTAGAGATAAGTGTATGACTGGATCACAAGGCTGAGTTATGTGTGTAGGTGTGACAGAGATAGAGAGTGATAGAGATAGTCACATACAAGCAAATATCAGAGAGAAATGATAGAGATAGTCACATACGGAGTTTTGCGTCTGCGAGAGAGAAAGATATCTATAATACTTAAATAGTTGATCCACACTACTTCTTATTCTCTCAACATGCAAGCCATCCACCTCATCATGTGTGCCACGTCAGCATCCACTAACAATATTTTTAGCCCATGCAATACTTCTAACTATCTCAACATGCATGCCATCCACGTCACCAGGTGTGCCACATCAGCATCCACTAACAATATTTTCAGCCCATGCAAAACTTATTTCATTATCATTAATTCTCTCAACATGCAAGCATCCCACTCCACCATACTCTAATATATTTTTCAGCCCACGCAAACCATACCAATATGTTTATTTTTTTCACTGGCCATATGTAGTAGATTAGATAATTATTTAATCTATTTACTTCCAAAAGGTTGTGAAATGCCCTGATTTACACATAATGCAAGTATGGAATATTTATATAATAAAGTTAGTAGCTTTTGATTTAGATCTTTTTCCTTCATATGTAAGTCGTCTGTAATTAATCTTTATTCAGTAGCAACGTGCGGGGTAATTACCTAGTTTCACAATGAGATTGACACTAGTAGAAAAAAGGCCATTTGTCCCGGTTCGTAAGGCCCATTTGTCCCGGTTGGGGAACCGGGACTAAAGGGTCGGTACTAAAGCCTACACCTTTAGTCCCGGTTCTTACACCAACCGAGACAGATTGGGCTCCACGTGGTCGTTGCGGCTTGCCCTGAAAGGGGGCCTTTTGTCTCGGATTGTAGCACCAACCGGGACCAATAAGCTACCACGCGTCAGCATTTCAGGGTCTAGGGTTTTGGTTTTTTTCTGAAGGGGGGGGTTGGGGGTTTTGGGGGGTTATGTATGATTAATTTTGGGGGGTTTCATATATTGTGTTAGGTAGCTAATTAATTAATAGAGAGAAGTGTCCTCTCTTATTTCCGTGCTTGGTCGACGCTATGTACTATACGTATAGAGAGGCCCTCGACACGCTAGCTAGTAAGAAAATGAAGGAAACCATTAAGTATAGAAGTTTGTCATGAACATATTCATATAGAGAGAAGTGATATCGACCTCTCCTTCTCCGGGAGATTGGTCGAACAACAAGTTTTCGTATATCCATCTATCGCTACTAGCTACATATATACAATATTAAGATCTCTTACAATAGAATCCCCTAATTATATATGAACTCAGCTTCCAGATGGTATTCTCTGGCTTTATTGATGACGTGGTCAAGAAAGAATCCCGCCAATTCCTCTTGAATTGCTCTAATGCGATCTTGTGGTTGGAGTTCATCCCACATCTACCACATCTAATTTCAAGAAGGGGGTCAATACATATATATGAATGAAATTTAACATAAATGATGGCAATATAATGAAATTGTGAATATTATTGCTTACGCACATCAAATTGTCTTTTAGAGTAGCCACGGGTTTTTTTGCAAGTCGCGCTGTAGATGAACTTGCAAACATTGTATCCACAGTAATCATTCCCTTGTTCCTGCCACAAGCACTTTACGAGAAATAGAGGTCAATCAAACTGATAATGAAGCATTATAAATGGCATTGATGAAAGTAGCTAGAATCAACGGGATCGAAATGCGCTAAACTAGCTAGCTAGTACTACTTACTTTCGGGTATGTCCATCGCAGCTCCTCCGGCAGTCTCGGAGCTTGTGCGGTGAATACTTTCCAAACCATGCGAGACAAAGAAAATAATTACTTGATATTAGGAAATGAACAAAAAGTTGCCGATATGGTGCGATAACGATCGATTGAACTTACTTCTCGATCATTTTAGTCATGTCCGCATAGGTCTCGGGAGATTTTTGTCTCGAGTCTAAGAAGGTTACTAGTCCCTGCTCAAGCGTAATATCCAGGAGAATATAGTGGAAGCTGTGCACGCATGCATAACTCATCAATTACATTACTATAACCTCGAGTAATAAGGGAAACCGAATATGGACAAGACAGTAACACTCACTTGAAGTTGTAAGGAAAGAGTATTTTATCTTTGTTTTGATTTTGAAGCAACGATTTGAGCAAGTTGGCCTCGGTTTCTTTGGCATCAAATTTAACCGTATATTCATCTATGAGATTTGTGTTAATGAACCCAATATCATAGATTTTTGCTTTTGTACATTCGACGATCTTCAATATGCATAATATAGTGAGGATAATTATATATACATGAAGTGAAAGAGCTGAGCTATATATATATATAGACTTAATGACAGAAGTAGTTCTTACATACAGTAGCAAGTGACCATTAATTTATAAAGGGCCTTTTGATTTAACCACCAGAAGAACTCCTCAAATGGAACAGACAATAGTTCAATTCCAATGAGTTCGTGCTCCTCTTTAACTCTCAGCATCAAAGTATCCTTCCCCCCAGACTCACTGCATGTTTTCATGTACCAGTCATGGAATCTTCGCATCATCGTTGTCAGAGTAGCTCCATCTCTGACGAGAGGCTTGCCGTAGTGGTATTTGTGTTCGTCCACCTCCATTATATCAAAATTTGCACCGTCAGGCTGGTAATCTCCAAGATTGGTATCACCGGGCACCATCCACGGATCATTAGCGATGATATCGCTAGACTCCTTGAGCGGGGGGCACGATTGGTTCGCTTGTTCGCCGAGCTGGGCAATTTTTTTCCTAGCTCGTCGTCCTGCTAACCTTCGATCATTGATAGTACTTCCCGACCGCTCCGCTTCGATAAATGACTTTCCAATAATGCGCTCATAGTTGGTTTTCAGCGGAGACGGTGGTGGTTTCTTCATGGCATCGAGTGTGCGCTTTCCTTTCACCGAATAAATCTTCTCCTCTGGAGGTGGATGTTTCTTTGCTTTCACCGCTTCAAAGAAGTCCCTCACTTTGGCTTCCATGATCTTCTTGTTTTCCTCCATGGACCTCTCATATGGTAACTTCTCTAGAGGCTTTAGAGATGGACCAAATCTGAATTGCCTCCCGCCTCTGGCTGTACTGCTACATGCCGTAGCAGACGAAGCAGCTGGGGCTGTCTTCTTTGCTTGTTTACGAGGTGGAGGAGAATGAGTACGACGTGCCGGAGCAGCCGGAGCGGCGGCGGCTCTCTTCCGGCCTTGCTGACTAGGCGGAGAAGGAGGAGGTTGGCTGCTCGGGCGCGCCGGCGCAGGCGGAGAAGGAGGCGTAGTGTCGCCACACGCTGGAGAAGGAGGCATAGTGCCCTGATCACTCGCCGGAGGAGGAGGCAGAGTGCCCTGACTCACCGGAGGAGGAGGAGGCGGAGGCGTCCATTTCGGAAGGTTGATGAGCTCCATCCTGCCATAGGCATGGAGTCTTGAGAGCAGAACCCAACTGAGTCTCCCCTTCACCGGTAGGGTGGTCAAGCTCGAGGTCCTCAAATACCTCCGTTATTTCCTCAACCGTCACCCTAGCATATCCTTCTGGAATTGGACGACAGTGAAAAGTTGCGCCGGGTTCAGGAGGTCGAACAAAGCCGACAGCCGCCTTGACTTTGAAGTTCTGCCATTCCACCATAAGGTGGCAATGTTGAGACTCCGTGATACCATCCACGGGGTAGCTAGCAGGAGCCGTGAAGACAGGCTCCAGCTGAAGCAGCTCGGTGGAATCCACGCTGCTTTTTCGCTGAGATGGTGGGGTAGCTTCGGTAGGTCGCTTGCTGTGAACTACTTCTCATTCCTCTAGCGCTTGCACCCTTGTGTGCAGCTTCGGTAGTTCGGTTTGCTGCACTTTCTTCCACCTTTCCTGGCATTTGTAACCGCCTGCGTCCGAAAACCTAGCCTTTCCACGGAACAGAGCCTGGCGTGCCTTGTGTCCGTCCAGGGTGCTTAGGATTCCCGAGGGCCATTGTGAGCTCGTCGTTCTCTCTGTCTGGAATGAACGTCCCTTGCTACGCTGCGGCGATATACTCCTGAAGCTTCATGACGGGTATTTGCATTTGGTCGTTTGTCCAAACGCACTTCCCTATTACAGGGTCCAAGCTTCCGCCAACCCCGAAGAACCAAGTCCGGCAACGGTGTCGCCAGTGCAATGTCTCTGGTTCAACCCCTCTATCAAGCAGGTCATTATCACCCTTGGCCCACAACGGTCGGGCTTTGAGGTAGCCACCTGACCCCGTGCGATGGTCATGCTCCTTCTTCACAGCATTTATCTTGTTTGTCGCTGACATCTTCTTACTCTTATCTGATGTCTTGTGGGCCACAAATGCGTCCCAGTGATCTCTGATCATCTCATACAGGCCGGTGAATTCTTGTGTCTCTTTTTTGTCGACAAACGTTGTTTTCAGCTCATTCGTCCACCTCCTCAATAGTTCTTCCATCTTCTTAAGAGCATGAGACTTGATCAATGGCTCTTTAACTGGCTTCTCCGGATCCTCCTCTGGCGGTAGGGTGAAATTTGCCTTCAACGTGGTCCAAAGATCATCTTTCTGCATATCGTTGGCATAAGAGACCTCAGGGTCTTCCTTCTTAGGCTTACACCATTGCTGGATGCTGATCGAGATCTTGTCCCAAACAAGAACCCCGCACTAAGCAGCAAATGCTTCCTTGGTCCGGATGGGTTCAATTGATTCACCATCGCGCATGATTGATGTGATCGTGAACCTTTCATTCAGGCGCAACTTTTTCTTTGGGCCTCATTTCTTTACCGAAGTTGTGCTCGATCTGGAGGGCAAGAAAAATAAGAAATACGAGAGTTAATATGTGTACATACGAAAACAATGAATGCATCAATTAGCTAGTCAGCACAGGCTTAATTAATATATATACCTGGCCAGACTCTGTTCGGTCACCGGAGCCATCATCACAATCTTGTTCTTGCACCGACATTCGGTCACTGGAGCCATCATAATCATGTCCTTCCGCCTCCATTGTTCGATAACCGTAGCTTGCTTCATCCTCTCCTCCTAGAACATCAGTGTCGTTGAGATACGACATGACTTCACCTCCGGCTGCGATTATGTCGCCCAACACTGCTTCTACAGCCTCGTCTCGGCCGTGCTCCATAGTTTCTGCTAATATTACAACATGGCAATTATTATACAAACATGACAGATGGATATATTAGTGGCAAACGTAGACCTACATAGTAATCACAACAAGGAAACATATTAGTGGCCTTGACGCTTCTCTAGGGTTTGGGGTGGCCTCGACAACGCTTCTAGGGTTCGGGGTGGCCTCGACGACAATTCTCTTTTAACTTGTTAAATTTGGGTGGCCTCGGCAGCGCTTCTAGGGCTTGGATCAACTTGTGCACATCCATAATGGGGACATTCTTGATAAATCTGGACCCTCGACCCCTGGACGACCCCCGACCACCTCATGTCACATTTGTCTAGTGTCAAAGGATTCAACAAAACCATGTCTTCATCATTAGGCGAAAGTAACAGGCGCATGATGGTACGAAGTTCTACAAAGTTGTTTCGGAACGGAGTCCCAGATAGGATAATTTGCTTTTTCGTACAAAGTTCAGCAAGAGCCTTCCGAATATCTCTATTTGGACGGCCTTTGCTGAAATTCGTACAAAAAGGCGAATTATTCTATCCGGAACTCGGTTCCAAAATAACTTTGCACAACTTCGTACCATCATCCCCCGGTTACTTCTGGCTAATGATGAAGCCATGGATTTATTCAATACTTCGACATTAGGCAACCTCTCGACCCATCGGCGACCCTCGAACCCTCGGTGACCCTCGAACCTCTACCCTAGTTCCCGACCCTCGCCCCTCGAACCCTCGGTGACCCTCGAACCTCTACCCTAGTTCTCGACCCTCGCCCCTCGAACACTCGGTGACCCTCGAACCCTCGCCGACTGTCGAACGCTCGGCGACCCCCCCCCTCATGTCGAAGATATCAGGGATGGGGTATATCGACCCCCCCACCCTCATGTAAGAAGAGGAAAAAAGTTCAAAGGAGAAAAAAGAGGAGAAGAAGAAAGGAATAGAGGAGAAGATCAAAGAAAAAAAAGAGGATAGGAAGAAAGGAATGGAGGAGAGGAAGAAAAAATAGAATAATTCTATTTTTTTTCTTCTCCGCTATTCCTTTCTTCTTCTCCTCTTTTTTTTCTTCTTTTTTTTCTCTTCTTATTTTTTTCTCCTCTCCTCTTCTTCTCCTTTCTTATTGTCCTTCTTCCGCTTCTTATTTTCCTTGTTCAACTCCTTCTTTTTCTTCTTCTTCTTCTTCTTCCTTCTCCCTTCTTCATCTTTTCTTCGTTTTCCTTAATTTACTTTTTTCCTCTACACTAACCTAAAGTCGATGTCTACTAATTAACAACCTAAATAAAACAATTAGTACATATATGAAAAAACATCATATAAAAAAACATCATATGCACAAAAAACATCATATGAAAAAAACATCATATCAACATCATCACATATATAAAGAAACATCGGAAAGCTGCCAGACCGTGGGGAAGCGCAGCGGCGTCCGGGCAGCGGTGGAGCGGGGCGGTGATGGCGTCGGGGTGGCACGGGGAGGTCACGGCGACGGCGAGGGGTGGCGCGCGGCGAAGCCGTCAGGGCACAGGCGGTCACGAGGCAGGGGGCGGCGACGGGGCAGGGCGCGGTGAAGGGGGCGCGTGGACGGCGTCGGGGCGGTGGACGGCGTCGATCGGGGCAGCCTGGCGGCGTTGATGAGCTCGGCGTCGTCTGCCAGGGGGTGGGCAACTGGCGATGAATTCGTGGAATTTTCCTAGGTGCTACTTATATACCCGGAGCATTGGTCCCGGTTCATAGCACCAACCGGGACCAAATACCCCCTTTAGTCCCGGTTGGTGCCACCAACCTAGACCAAATGCCTATTTTCAGTAGGCCAAAGGGCGGGAAGCAGAGGCCTTTGGTCCCGGTTGGTGGCACCAACTGAAACTAAAGGGGGTCTTTGGTCCCGGTTTGTGCCATGAACCGGTACCAATGCACCCCTTTAGTCCCGGTTGGTGCTACCAACCGAGACCAAAGACCATCACTAGTAGAACAAGGGCCTTTCGTCCCGGTTCTAGAGGGCCTTTATTACCGGTTTTGGAACCGGGACTAAAGGGTCGTTACTAAAGGTCCCCCCCTTTAGTCCCGGTTATTACATGAACCGGGTCTAAAGGCCCTCCACGTGGCTACTGCCTGGGGGTCCACCTTTAGTCCCGGTTGGTAACACCAACCGGTACTAAAGGATTTTTTTGAAAATTTTTTTGAATTTTTTTTTTGAAATTTTTTCCGGATTTTCCAATTTCTAAATTATTTTAACCTCTAATCTCTAATCACCCCTCATCACTGCTCAATTTAATATCTAATCACCCCTCATCATTCGAAATCATCTAACTTCCCGAACGGTCACCCATCCTCTCACTCCCCCATGCAGCCTGAGCAGGCTTAACTTCCGGGTTCTATTCTCCCTCGTTTCCAAGTCTGCACTTGTTGTTTTCCTGACAATAGTAAGATGTCAATCCTATTAACCCTCAGGAGTTTAGCTTGAGCATGAAGTCACACATTTCACTGTTTGAGTTTGAAACTATTGTTCTAAAAAACAATAATTATTTAGTAACACTAATATTTCTTGAATAAGTAATTTGACCATTGTTTGACCACAGTTTGACCAGATTTGACCAAAATTCAAAAAACTGAAATAATTATTTAGTAACACTAATATTCTTGAATAATTATTTAGTAACACTAGTACTTCTTGAATAAGTAGTTTGACCAGATTTAACGAAAATTAAAAAAACTGAAATTTGAGCATAACTTTTTTTCCTTTTGGAATTTGAGGATTCTAAAAACTTGCAAACAGGCCGTATATTATACGTTTTTTTCTGACATCGTATGCAAAAGTTATAGCTGTTTTACATTTTCCCTACACTACTAGAGGAAGTTATATTACTACATCTACTAGTTAGGAAAATTTGAAAACTTAAATTTGGACATGTTTTGCAAAAAGTGTAGGGAAAATGTAAAACGGCTATAACTTTTGCGTACGATGTCGGAAAAAACGTATAATATATCAAAAAATTCAGCACGAAAATCCACATCCGATGGAGGCCGCCTACGGCCTGTTTGCAATTTTTTAGAATCCTCAAATTCCAAAAGGAAAAAAAGATATGGTCAAATTTAAGTTTTTTTAAATTTTTTTGTTAAATCTGGTCAAACTACTTATTCAAGAAGTATTAATGTTACTACATAATTATTCAAGAATATTAGTGTTACTAAATAATTATTTCAATTTTTTGAATTTTGGTCAAATCTGGTCAAACTGTGGTCAAACTATGGTCAAACTGTGGTCAAACTATGGTCAAACTTATTCAAGAAATATTAGTGTTACTAAATAATTACTGTTTTTTAGAATAATAGTTTCAAACTCAAACAGTGAAATGTGTGACTTCATGCTCAAGCTAAACTCCTGAGGGTTAATAGGATTGGCATCTTACTATTGTCAGGAAAACAACAAGTGCTCGGGCTGGAGTAGTGAGAGGGATGGGTGACCGGTCGGGAAGTTAGATGATTTGGAATGAGTGATCCACACTTGAGCAGTTAAGAGAGGTGATTAGAGACTAAATCACCAAATAATTCATAAAAATTAAAAATAAAAAAATAAAAAAAATTCCAAAATTTTCAAAAAAAATTCAAAAAAAACTTTAGTACCGGTTGGTAACACCAACCGGTACTAAAGGTCCCCCATACCAGGGCGCGAGCTCACGCCACGTGGTGGCACTTTAGCGCCGGTTCGTGCCGAACCGGTACTAAAGGGGGGGCCTTTAGTGCCCACCAATTAGTGCCGGTTATGGAACCGGCACTAAAGGCCCTTACGAACCGGTTTTAAAGCTCCGTTTTCTACTAGTGTTCTTACTTTGAGCTCAATGACCCTGAAATTGAAAAGCGCTTCGGATGAACTCTGGAGAGGTTGAAAATTGGTACGGTATCATCATTTTCACCCACATAGCATGTGCTAAAAAGTTGAGAGGGTTACGGAAAAAATTAGATGCACTTCGTGTACAAAATGGACAATCTCTTTCGAAGTATCAGGGTTTCAGACGAAAGCTCATCTGTTACAAAGGGATTTAATTTTTTGAATTTATTTAAACTCTAGACTTTTGTGTGTTCAAAATGCACCATTCAAAGCCACATCATCAATTTTCAACCCTTTCTAACTTCATTTGTTATTTTCATGCATTTACTGATTTTTTTGAGCTATATGACCTTGAAAATGAAAAGCACTACAAATGAACTCTGAAAAAGTTGAAAGTTGGCATGGTTTCATCATAAGGAAGCTCATCTGTTACATGGATATTCTAGATCAAATACATCATCATAATAGTTGTGGAGAGAAAAGTCTTCACTTTTTCTTCGCTTGTGTCCTTTGCTTATTGCGCCGTAACCATGGATAATCTTCATGGTTTATCAGGGTGCTTGGGTCAGCCTTGACTTTGAAGGGAGGAATTTCATGAAACTTTTCATAATCTTCGGACATGTCTATCTTGCCCTCCACTCCCACGATGTCTCTTTTTCCTGAAAGAACTATGTGGCGCTTTGGCTCATCGTATGATGTATTCGCTTCCTTATCTTTTCTTTTTCTCGGTTTGGTAGACATGTCCTTCACATAGAAAACCCGCGCCACATCATTGGCTAGGATGAACAGTTCGTTAGTGTACCCAAGATTGTTCAGATCCACTGTTGTCATTCTGTACTGTGGGTCTACCTATACCCCGCCTCCCGACAGATTGACCCATTTGCACTTAAACAAAGTGACTTTAAAATAATGTCCGCTATGTCCACTATGTAACCATAATATGTGTCCTTTCTCCTATTGGTTGCTGAATCAAAGCGGACACCGCTGTTTTGGTTGGTGCTCTTTTGATCTTGGGCGATCGTGTAAAATGTATTCCCATTTATCTCGTATCCTTTTTATAGTCTCGTATCCATACAGTCGAAGATGGTCCCCTGGACAACGACTACAACTTGTCACAAACAGTGTTGTCACCTTTGAGACATGTTTCCAACCAACTTCTGAATGTCCTGACGTGCTCACATGAAATCCAGTCGTCACACTGCTCTGGGTGTTTGGAGTGCAGACTGTTCTTGTGTTGATCGACATACGAGGTCACCAAGGTAGAGTTCTGTAGAACTGTATAGTGTGCTTGAGACCAAGAATGCCCGTCCCTGCATATTATTGAGTCCCTTCCAAGCGTGCCTTTTCCAGTCAGTCTCCCCTCATACCGCGATTTAGGGAGACCTATTTTATTAAGGCCGGGAATAAAGTCAACACAAAACCCAATGAAATCCTCTGTTTGATGGCCCATGGAGATGCTTCCTTCTGGCCTAGCACGGTTATGGACATGTTTCTTAGCACTCCCATGAACCTCTCAAAGGGGAGCATATTGTGTAGAAATACGGGGCCCAGAATGACAATCTCATCGACTAGATGAACTAGGACGTGCGTCATGATATTGAAGAAGGATGGTGGGAACACCAACTCGAAACTGACAAGACATTGCGCCACATCACTCCTTAGCCTTGGTATGATTTCTGGATCGATCACCTTTTGAGAGATTGCATTAAGGAATGCACATAGCTTCACAATGGCTAATCGGACGTTTTTCGGTAGAAGCCCCCTCAATGCAACCAGAAGGAGTTGCGTCATAATCACGTGGCAGTCATAAGACTTTAGGTTCTGGAACTTTTTCTCTGGCATATTTATTATTCCCTTCATATTCGATGAGAAGCCACACGGGACCTTCATACTGAGCAGGCATTCAAAGAAGATTTCCATCTCTTCTTTGGTAATAGCGTAGCTGGCAGGACCTTCATACTGCTTTGTTGGCATGCCATCTTTTTCGTTCAAACGTTGCAGGTCCTCCAGTGCCTCCGGTGTATCTTTTGTCTTGCCATACACGCCCAAGAAGCCTAGGAGGTTCATGCAAAGGTTCTTCATCACGTGCATCACGTCGATTGAACAACGGACCTCTAGCTCTTTCCAGTAGGGTAGGTCCCAAAATATAGATTTCTTCTTCCACATGGGTGCGCGTCCCTCAGCGTCATTCAGAACAGATAGTCCGTCGGGACCCTTTCCAAAGATTATGTGTAAATAATTGACAATAGCAAGTACGTGATCACCGGTACGCATGGCAGGCTTCTTTCGATGATCTGCCTCTCCTTTGAAATGCTTGCCTTTATTTCGACATTGATGATTGGTTGGAAAAAATCGACGATGGCCTATGTACACATTCTTCCTGCATTTGTCTAGGTATACTTCCGGTGTCAGCTAAACAGTGTGTGCATCCGTGGTATCCCTTGTTTGTCTGTCCTAAAAGGTTACTGAGAGCGGGCAATTATTGATGGTTACAAACAGCAACGCGTGCAGGTTAAATTCCTACTGTTTGTGCTCATCCCACACACGTACACCATTTCCATTCCACAGCTGTAAAAGTTCTTCAGCTTAGGGCCTTGGATGAGAACTAGCATCATAATGAACTTCCGCTTCATGCACATCCAAGGAGGAAGGTTATAAATACATAGAGTCATGGGCCAGGAGCTGTGATTGCTGCTCTGCTCCCCGAAAGGATTAATGCCATCCATGCTTAAACCAAACCAAACGTTCATTGTGTCACCTGCAAACTCAGCCCAGTACTTTCTCTTGATTTTTCTCCACTTCGACCCGTCAGCGGGTGCTATCAACTTCTCGTCTTTCTTACGGTCCTCTCCGTGCCATCACATCAACTTGGCATGCTCTTTCTTTCTAACCAGACGTTTCAACCATGGTATTATAGGAGCATACCAGATCACCTTCGTAGGAACCCTCTTCCTAGGGGGCTCGCTGTCAACATCACTAGGGTCATCTCGTCTGATCTTATACCGCAGAGCACCGCATACCGGGCATGCGTTCAAATCCTCGTACGCACCGCGGTAGAGGATGTAGTCATTAGGGGATGCACGTATCTTCTGCACCTCCAATCCTAGAGGTCATACGACCTTCTTAGCTCCGTACGTACTATCGGGCAATTCGTTATCGTTTGGAAGCTTCTTCTTCAATATTTTCAGTAGCTTCTCAAATTCTTTGTCAGACACAGCATTCTCTGCCTTCCACTACATCAATTCTAGTACGGTACCGAACTTTCTGTTTCCATCTTCGCAATTGGGGTACAACCCTTTTTTCTGATCCTCTAACATGCGATCGAACTTCAGCTTCTCCTTTTGACTTTCGCACCGTGTCCTTGCATCAACAATGACCCGGCGGAGATCATCATCATCGGGCACATCGCCTGGTTCCTCTTGATCTTCAGCAGCTTCCCCCGTGGCAGCATCACCGTATTCTGGGGGCCACATAGTTGTCATCCTCCTCTTCTTCTTCATTGTCTTCCATCATAAACCCTATTTCTCCATGCTTCGTCCAAAATTATAGTGTGGCATGAAACCCTTATAAAGCAGGTGGGTGTGATGGATTTTCTGGTCAGACTAAGACTTTGTATTCCCACATATAGGGCATGGACAACACATAAAACCATTCTGCTTGTTTGCCTCGGCCACTTCGAGAAAATTATGGAGGCCCTTAATGTACTCGGAGGTGTGTCTGTCACTGTACATCCATTGCGGGTTCATTTGTGTGCATTATATATAATTATGTATTTCAAAAACCAATACAGATTCACATGGATAGATAAGTGACCAAATTAATAGAAGTTCATCATCACATTAAAACCAAAGTACATACGTAGTTCTCATTGAACAACATATAGCTCCGGGATCATCTAGTTAAACCATACATTGAAAATATGTAAAACCTTTCAATGCAACAACAAATGCGATCATAATCACAACCAAGGTAACAATTGATCCAACGGCATAATGATACGAAGCCTCGGTATCAATGGCATATTTTCTAATATTTCTAATCTTCAAATCGCATTGTATCCATCTTGATCTTGTGATCATCGATGACATCCGCAACATGCAACTTATATCATCCTCTCCTGCTTATTTTTTTTATTTTTTCCTTCAAATAATTGTTTTCTTCTTCAACTAAATTTAACCTCTTCCGGTTCAACTACCTCCTAGATAAATAAAATCTATGTCAACTTGATGGGCATAATTGTCATAAACAATAAATGAAACAAATAGTTAAAAAAGATAATATATACTACATCCGAATCATAGACATGACGAGGGCCGAGGGGGGCGGATACCAAAACCATCGCACTATATAATAACAAGCAATAATAAAAGTAAGAAAATTAGACAAGTATCTATTTAAAGTAAGAATTTTTTTTTCTCTCAGAAGAAGATAAGAACAAGAGGCTCAACACGATGGTGTATGCGACGTGATCGGCGCGGGCGATCAACGGCGGTGAAGACGGGGACGGGACGTGACGGACCGCTAAACCTATACAAATCTCGGGGAAAATGGAGCTTGGAGGTCGAGCTTCGAGAGGAAAAAGCTTAACTATTGTGGCTCGGGAATTTCATCGAACACCTCGTGTGCATAGGAGGTGAGCTAGAGCACCACAAAGCTCTTCCCTCGCCGGCCAGAAAAAACAGAGCAGTGTGGAGTGCTCTGCTCGCGGGCGAGGGGTATATATAGCCATCTCATTGGTCCCGCTTCGTGGATGGAACCGGGACTAAAGGCCCCCCTTCTATCCCAGTTCTAGGCACGAACCGGGACCAATGGCTGTGGGCCAGTAGCGAAGCCCATTGGTCCTGGTTTGTCGCTAGAACCGGGACAAATGGGTCCACATGAACCGAGACAAATGCCTCCCGAGGCCCTGCCGGGCCCCTAGGTGCACGAACCGGGACGTATGCCCCCCATGGGTCCTGGTTCTTGACTAAACCGGGACTAATGGGCTTGGCAGGCTGCAACCAAAGCCCTATTTTCTACTAGTGTGATAGCTAGAGAGACATATTAGGGAACGCGAGGTATCTCTATGGAGAGAGAGTGTGTGTGTGAGCGACATACAAGAGAATGGTGGAGAGATATGAGAGCCTGGGAGACAGAGTTTGTGTTTGTGTGTGAGAAATAGATATTTAAGAGGAAGAGTCATAGCTTCTCATACCTAAGGAGCGCAATACATCTCTGTGTGAGAGGGGGTGTGTGAGTGGCACACAGGGGAATAGTAGAGAGAAATGAGACCCCAAGAGATGAAGTTTGTGTTCGTGTGAGAGAAAGAGATTTCACATGGAGAATCATAGTTAGAGACACATAGCAAGGAGGGAGATATACTTACAGAGAGATAGAGTGATGAAGGTCGAGGGAGAGAGTACCATCAGTGTGTTACGAAGATAAAAGATCATTGTCGACATACAGGTAGCACGAGAGATACCCGATGGACGATGAACGCATATAGGTCTAGAGAGATACTCCTATATAAGCATGAGTGATAGCTATATGAGACGAATACCTGGATTAAGGGGGATTCAAATATTTAAACTAGAGATCACGACATCGATAATATCATTACAAAAATTAGTGTATCAAACATGTATATTCATTCGAATTTGGGGGCACGTGTAACGTTATATAGTTTATCAATATTAGTGATCCATAGATTCTTTAATTAGAGACAATGCATGGTTTATATGCAATTAATGTCTAAACATGATTACACTATATGTTGCATGTGTGAAACACATTATACATGTTTGAGAAGTAAAAAAACCCGCATGAAACACACATTAATTGGAGACAGTTAGCAAGGAATGCATACATTGGATTTCAACATAAAGTGGTTTCAAATATTTGAAAATCCAAATTAAGATGGATCCAGCCTTATGAATCTGAGATCATGCCATTTGTAAACCATATTTATGTATAAAGGGTGTTGTGCTTTTGAAAGTATATATAAAAAATGATGGATATAGAATTTTATTCCAATTGAAAATGGATCCTGCCCAAACAAAAATAGAATACAAACTAGATTCGAATTGAGTTGGCACGGTAAACGTGCGCTCTTGCTCTGCAAAAATTTGAACGAAGTAGGGAAAGTGACAGTAACCGCCCGAAACCAAAATCTGTGAGATGGAAATTACTTCCTATTCCTGACACACAAAGCCTATCGGCTCGATTTCTATAGGTTTCGATAAGGGTAGGTTTGTTATTCCACTCAAATGTGAGATAACTGCCTGTCACCCGGATTCATACACGATGGGCGCCAAAACACAGTGTCTCCTCGGCTGAAATCGACTCCCTCCCCGATTCATACATGATGGGCGCCAAAACAAACTCTCATCGGCAAATATTTGGTGTATGCGAGATTACCGTCCTATCCCCAACCAACTAATATTGCTGTGATGTAGGAAATTTTAAACAGGGGATCAGTTTGTAAATTCCCTCGCATTTGAGACAAGCATGCCCTGAAGACATGGTTCCCCCTTCCTCTCTCCCTCCATTTCCCCATTCGTACTCCCTGGGTGCCAAAACACCCTCTCCGCCACAGCCTCCTCTGTATGCCACCCCATCCACCGCCGTCCTCCTCCACCATGCCGGAGCTGATACCCCGATGCCGTTGTCTATCACAAGAGATCGACATCTCTCATCCCTGGCTTCGGACCGGGATCCTTGCATCCCGTCCTCTCGCTTCATCCCCGTCGTCGTCCACCTTGCCGGCGCCGCTCCTACGACCGCCTCGTCCACCACGGTAGGATATTTCCCCCGCCGCCACCGTCTACCCTCCTAGATCTACTTCCACGTTGTCAACAGCCATCGCTACCGCGGCATTGTCAAATTCTCAACAGATGTATACACGGTGCCGCACCAGAGGCGGTACTCTTTCATATTTGCTCAACTTGTTTATCACAGCAGGAAAATATATCGCCACTGCTTTACTCAGATTTCTTGTCCATCACTTAATTTTTAGTTGAAATCAAACATTGGTAGCGAAGTTGCCTTTGTCCGGTTTGCACCTTCAGATCTCCCATGGCAAGGTCAAAACTATACTCGTAATGCTTATGGTTTTCCCCTTTTATATTCCACACTAGTTAAATGACTGTAGACTAAATTTCAAAATTGGGTCAGTCGATTTTTGAGAGCTCGCCAGAGTTCACCGGTGCAAAGGAAGGGGCTCGCCGGAGGGCTGCCCCATTATATATCTTGGGGTTTTGGGTTGGGACAGTGGTTGTGGTGGGCTGTCGTCGGGCTATGGTGGGGCCTCGCCTGAGGCAAAACTCGAGAGGGTGGGGGTAGGGTTAGCTAGAGGGATGGTCGGGCACTGGTGCACATCGGTGTTATATAAACGGTTTTTAACCCCTTTCCACAACAGCATTTGGAATCATCGCCAAGTGAGTGTGGGCGATAGGGGGTCCTTCCCACATGACCCAGAAATCGTCGGGGATAGGCCCTCCTAGGACAGAGGCTGGGGTCGTGTGTGATCGGCCGAGGCATCAAAAACCAATCATTTCCGTAGGTATGTACATCCCACACGATAATCCGAGAAAAATATTTCCGTAGGTATGTACATCCCACACGATGAATCCCAGAAAAACATTTCCGTTCGCATGTATATCACACACAGCCAATCCAATGAATATGTTTCCGTTCTTATGTACATCCCACACAGTCAATCCAGGGAAAACGTTTCCGTTCGTACATACTCACTACTAGGGAAAAGCCTATAGAAATAATCATACCAATAGCACGCTTTAAAATAAGGCAGTGCTGCTACATAGCAGTAGCGCGCGCAAACAAAACTCGCTGCTGAAATAAATATAGCAGTAGCGTGCCCGCTCTAAGACGCGCTACTGCTATAATTCCCGCGACGCCGCCGCGAGGCTAGTTCTAGCAGTAGAGCGTTAGAACGAAGAGCGCTACTTCTACGGATCATAGCAGCAGCGCATTTCACCAATAAGCGTTACTGCTAAGTTTACTACAAAAATTTAGTCCCACCTCGCACCGTGAAGAGAGTTTCTACCACCTTAAATATGCTACTTCTCAAACTTTCACAAGCACTTGTTCTTCATTGAACTCTATGTGTAGAATTTGTGGCCGCAATATGAGTCTTCATCGGTTCCTAAACCAGTGAGGAGTCGTATTGACAAATCAGATTGTACACAAAAAGATCGTTGATGATCAATGTGTTTTCGATGTCTTGGACTCATATTGACAAATCAGATTGTACACAAAAATATTGTTGATGATCAATGTATTTTTTATGTCTATTTTTACATGCTGACACATAGCAGTAGCACATTCTTTGTGAAAGGCGCTACTGCTAGGTAGTTTAGCAGTAGCGCCTTTCTCTATAGCGCGCTACTGCTAAGCCATTCCATCTCCCACCCCCACTCTCCTCTATCCGATCCACTCACACTCACACACAGTCACTGGATCTCCCCCTCAACCCCTCGCCGCCCCCCCTCCCTCTGCACCGCCGTCACCTCCTCCTCCTCGCTGGACTCGGTACCGGGCTCCTCCTCCGTCCTCCCTCCACTCGATGTTGGTCGGCCCTTGTCGCTCTGCCTTCCTCCTCTGTCCTCCCTCCACTCGCCGCCGGCCGGCCCCTCCTCACACCGCCTTCCTCCTCCATCCTACTCTCTTCTCCCTCCTCGAGTCGCCCTTCCTTCTCCCTCCTCCCTCCTCCATCCACAACCCCTCCTGCCTGCTACATTCATGTTTAGTAGGCTAGTTCATATGCAACATTTTGATTTAGTTGATATGATTTAGTTGATTTAGTAGGCTAGTTGATTTAGAACATTTTGATTTAGTTGATTTAGTATGCACCATTTTATTGTTATTTTTTCGATACATGGATAGCTAGATGCTATTGTTTTTCTGTAATAAGTTATTTTTTGGCAAAATGTAGGTGCCTATTTAGTGAAATTTGCCACTTGTTTTATTAATCAATTATCTTAGGCAATAGGGGCCAAATTAGATGAAATGTCTTTGTAGGCAGTACCCTGATTTGGTAGATAATTGTGAATTTTTTTTCGGCAATAGGTGCCACCGAAATGCTTTGGTTGGTTGTACCTTGTCATCTAATATGTTACTAGATCTTAGGATTATAATTGTCCATCAAATTGCTTCTCGCGGAAGAACCAAAAATATCACATGCTACTATTTTTCTTTCCTGTGAAGTGGATCGTTAATCCTTTGCTCATATTGCTTTAGGAAAATGGCGCCGCCACCACCACCACCACCATGTCGACTGTGCAAGTCAAGGCGTGCCAGCAGCCTTGCAACTAGCAAGTTGTTCGGCTTCTACTTCCAATTGAGTTTCATCATGCGGCGGTAAGAAATTAGATGAAATGTAACAACTATTTCATTTTTAGTGTTGGCATTACTGCATTGTGTCATTTTTCTTTTTTAAAACAGATCGTCCCATGCAATGTGAGGTTGAAATTCAACAAGCTGACAGGACACACTGTGACATTAGAGGCTCCTGGGGGGCCGTACACTATGGAGGTCAAGAAAGGAAGCAATATGTCGCAGATTGGAGGAGATGGATTGGCCCGTTTCCTCGCCCGCATGCTTCTTACTGGTGGTGAGTTGATCAGCTTCTCCTTCAGAGCAGAAATACCCAAGCTGGGTGTCATTAATATCAACCAGGTGGAAGATGATGAAGATGACGAAGATGATGAAGATAATGAGGACCCACTTGATGAAGATGATGAGAACCCACTTCATGAAGCCATCATAGCTCAAAGAATGAGGCTGAGCGAGGAGGAGGTGTACAACCTGTGGGACATAATTCCGCCACGTGATGACTTTGCTGGGGTGCCATTCGTGACCCGCCTGACAAGTACCATGGTCGATCGGCATGAAATGGTATGTTATACTGAATGTAATTCGATGATATATATATGCTTTGTTGTTATACCTACAAATGCAAATTATCCGATGATATTCTTAGTGAATCCGATGATATGCTTAGTGTAGAGTCCAATGATATGCCTTGTGGAATATAGTCGATGATATGCTTTAGTGTAGAGTCTGGTCACATGCTTATTAGTGTAGAATTCAAGGAACTATTAATAGTGTAGATAATCCATATATACTCATTAGTAGAATTCATGCTTAATTAGTACAAATGCATAGTACTGTGTCTTTTGATAGGGTAGAAATCTATACTTAATAGAAATATATTTGCAAGAGTATGTGTGAGGCTATTTATTAATTGATATGTTTTTCTTATTCAGAAATTTCCAAGGAACCTATCTGTGAGTTGTGGTATGGAGCCTGATTAAGAAGGCTCACCTGGACTACGACTTACCGCAAGGGGCTCTGTCACCACCTGTACTTACCGCATGGACACACATGGTCGCAAACACTTAAACTCGGTTGGGTGGAAGAGATTCCTCGTTGGCAAGAATCTGCGTGTTGGACAGGCCATCCAAATTACTATCAGGAACACCCACCGCCCAGGCATGAGGATGATGATCGTTGTTGATATCATCTAGAACTACATATCTGTGTGTGTGGCTATATCATCTAGAACTACATATGATGATCGTCGTCGATATCATGTAGAACTACATATGATGATCTTCGTCGATGTCGTCAAGAACTACATATGATGATGGTCGTCGGTATCACCTAGTACTACTTGAGGATGCATGTTGAGTATATATAAAATTGTTATCCAGTACTACCTCCATTCCAAATTACTCGTCGTGGTTTTAGTTAAAATTTGAACTAAAACCACCACGAGTAATTTGGAACCGAGGGAGTACTACCTAGTACCTATAATGCTTTACGAAATTGATATCTAGTAGTACCTAGTATTTGGAAATTGCGGTTTATTGAAGCTGAAACAGGGTAGGAAGCCAGGGGGAAATGATGAAAGATATAACACTAGCGCGGGGCTAGGAAAGTGCTACAACTAACTAATAGTAGCGCGTTCCGGAAAAGCGCTGCTGATATAGTTAATAGTAGTAGCGCGGGTACAGACCGTGCTACTACTAACAGTTAGCTGCCCGCGTTGCTGATAGCCGCAAAACCCGCGCTACCACTACTAGGGAAAAGCCTATACACAGAATCTTACCAACAGAGCGCTTTAAAATAAGGTGCTGCTGCTACGTAGCAGTAGCGCGCGCAAACAAAACTCGCTGCTGAAATAAATATAGCATTAGCACGCCCGGTCTAAGACGCGCTATTGCTATAATTCCCACGATGCTGCCGCGAGGCTAGTTCTAGTAGCAGCGCGTTAGCACGAAGAGCGCTACTGCTACATATCATAGCCGTAGCGCATTTCACCAATAAGCGCTACTGCTAAGTTTACTACAAAAATTTAGTCCCACCTTGCTTCATGAAGAGAGTTTCTACCACCTTAAATATGCTACTTCTCAAACTTTCACAAGCACTTGGTCTTCATTGAACTCTATGTGTAGAATTTGTGGCCGCAATATGAGTCTTCACCGGTTCCTAAACCAGTGAGGACTCGTATTGACAAATCAGATTGTACACAAAAAGATCATTGATGATCAATGTTTTTTGATGTCTAGAACTCATATTGACAAATCAGATTGTACACAAAAAGATCGTTGATGATCAATGTATTTTTGATGTCTATTTCTACATGCTAACACATAGCAGTAGCGCATTCTTTGTCAAAGGCCTACTACTAGGTAGTTTAGCAGTAGTGCCTTTCTCTATAGCACGCTACTGCTAAGCCATTCCATCTCCCACCCCACTCTGCTCTACCCGATCCAGTCATGCTCACAGACACTCACTGGATCTTCCCCTCAACCCCTCGTTGCCCTCCTCCCTCTGCGCCGCCGTCACCTCCTCCTCCTTGCTGGACTCGGTACCGGCCTCCTCCTCCGTCCTCCCTCCACTCGCCGTTGGCCGGCCCCTACTCGCTCCGCCTTCCTCCTCCGTCCTCCCTCCACTCACCGCCGGCTGGCCCCTCCTCGCTCCGCCTTCCTCATCCATCCTACTCTCTTCTCCCTCCTCGGGTCGCCCCTCCTTCTCCCTCCTCCCTCATCCATCCACAACCCCTCCTCCCTGCTACATTTTGATTTAGTAGGCTAGTTCATATGCAACATTTTGATTTAGTTGATTTAGTAGGCTAGTTGATTTAGAACATTTTGATTTAGTTGATTTAGTATGCATCATTTTATTGTTATTTTTTTTGTACATGGATAGCTAGATTCTTTTGTTTTTCTGTAATAAGTTCTTTTTTGGCGAAATGTAGGTGCCTATTTAGTGAAATTTGCCACTGGTTTTTTTAATCAATTATCTTAGGCAATAGGGGCCAAATTAGATGAAATGTCTTTGTAGGTGGTACCCTGATTTGGTAGATATTTGTGAAAAGTTTTTTCGGCAATAGGTGCCACCGAAATTCTTTGGTTGTTGGTACCTTTTCATCTAATATGTTAATAGATCTTAGGATTATAATTGTCCATCAAATTGCTTCTTGCGGAAGAACCAAAAATATCACATGCTACTGTTTTTCTTTCCTGTGAGGTGGATCGTTAATCATTTGCTCATATTGCTTTAGGAAAATGGCGCCGCCACAACCACCACCACCATGTCGACTGTGCAAGCCAAGCTGTGCCAGCAGCCTTGCAACTGGCAATCTGCTCGGCATCTACTTCCAGTCGAGTTTTGATCATGCGGCGGTAAGCAAATAGATGAAATGCAACAACTATTTCATTTTTAGTGTTGGCATTACTGCATTGTGTCATTTTTCTTTTTTAAAACAGATCGTCCCATGCAATGTGAGGTTGAAATTCAACAAGCTGACAGGACACACTGTGACATTAGAGGCTCCTGGGGGGCCGTACACTATGGAGGTCAAGAAAGGACGCAATATGTCGCAGATTGGAGGAGATGGATTGGCCTGTTTCCTCGCCCGGATGCGTCTTACTGGTGGTGAGTTGATTAGCTTCTCCTTCAGAGCAAAAAGACCCAAGCTGGCTGTCATTTATATCAACCTGGTGGAAGATGATGAAGATGACGAAGATGATGAAGATGACAAAGATCATGAAGATGACGAAGATCATGAAGATGACAAATATGATGAAGATAATGAGGACCCACTCGATGAAGATGATGAGAACCCACTTCATGAAGCCATCATAGCTCAAAGAATGTGGCTGAGCGAGGAGGAGGTGTGCAACCTATGGGACATAATTCTGCCACGTGATGTCTTTGTCGGGGTGCCATTCGTGACCCGCCTGACAAGTACCATGGCCGATCGGCATGAAATGGTATGTTATATTGACTGTAATTCGATGATATATATATATATGCTTTATTGTTATACTTACAAATGCAAATTATCCGATGATATGCTTAGTGAATCCGATGATATGCTTAGTGTAGAGTCCAATGATATGCTTTGTGGAATATAGTCGATGATATGCTTTAGTGTAGAGTCTGGTCACATGCTTATTAGTGTAGAGTTCAAGAAACTATTAATAGTGTAGATAATCCATATACACTTATTAGTAGAATTCATGCTTAATTAGTACAAATGCGTAGTACTGTGGCTTTTGATAGTGTAGAAATCTATACTTGATAGAAATATATTTGCAAGAGTATGTGTGAGGCTATTTATTAATTGATATGTTTTTCTTATTCACAAATTCCCAAAGAACCTATATGTGAGTTGTGGTATCGAGCCTGATTAAGAAGGCTCACCTGGACTACGACTTACTGGAAGGGGCTTCGTCACCACATGTACTTACTGCATGGACACAGACGGTCACACACACTTAAACTCGGTTGGGTGGAAGAGATTCCTCGTTGGCAAGAATCTTCATGTTGGACATGCCATCCTAATTATTATCAGGAACACCCACCGCCCAGGCTCGAGGATAATGATCATCGTTGATATCATATAGAACAACATATGTGTGTGTGTCTATATCATCTAGAACTACATACGATGATCGTCGTCGATATCATTTAGAACTACATATGATGATCTTCGTCGATATCGTCTAGAAGTACATATGATGATCGTCGTCGGTATCACCTAGTACTACTTGAGGATGCATGTTGAGTATACATGAAATTGTCATTTAGTACTCCCTTCTTTCCAAATTACTCGTCGTGGTTTTAGTTCGAACTAAAACCACGACGAGTAATTTGGAACCGAGGGAGTACTATCTAGTACCTATAATGCTTTATGAAATTGACATCTAGTAGTACCTAGTATTTGGAAATTGCGGTTTATTGAAGCTGAAACAGGGTAGGAAGCCAGGGGGAAATGATGAAAGATATAACACTAGCGCGGGGCTAGGAAAGTGCTACAACTAACTAATAGTAGCGCGTTCCGGAAAAGCGCTGCTGATATAGTTAATAGTAGTAGCGCGGGTACAGACCGCACTACTACTAACAGTTAGCTGTAGTGCCTTATTAGTAGCGCGGCTACCCGCGCTGCTGATAGCCTCAAAACCCGCGCTACCACTACTAGGGAAAAGCCTATACATAGAATCTTACTAGCAGCGCGCTTTAAAATAAGGCGCTGCTGCTACGTAACAATAGCGCGCGCAAACAAAACTCGCTGCTGAAATAAATATAGTAGTAGCACGCCCGGTCTAAGACGCGCTACTGCTATAATTCCCATGACGCTGCCGCGAGGCTAGTTCTAGCAGCAACGTGTTAGCACGAAGAGTGCTACTGCTACGGATCATAGCAGCAGCGCATTTCACCAATAAGCGCTACTGCTAAGTTTACTACAAAAATTTAGTCCCACGTCACACCGTGAAGAGAGTTTCTACCACCTTAAATATGCTACTTCTCAAACTTTAACAAGCACTTGGTCTTCATTGAACTCTATGTGTAGAATTTGTGGCCGCAATATGAGTCTTCACCGGTTCCTAAACCGGTGAGGACTCGTATTGACAAATCAGATTGTACACAAAAAGATCGTTGATGATCAATGTATTTTGATGTCTAGGACTCATATTGACAAATCAAATTATACACAAAAAGATCGTTGATCATCACTGTATTTTTGATGTCGATTTCTACATGCTGACACATAGAAGTAGCGCAGTCTTTGTGAAAGGCGCTACTGCTAGGTAGTTTAGCAATAGCGCCTTTCTCTATAGCGCGCTACTCCTAAGCCATTCCATCTCCCACCCCCACTCTCCTCTACCCGATCCACTCACACTCACACACACTCACTGGATCTCCCCCTAAACCCCCCGTCGCCCTCCTCCCTATGTGCCTCCGTCACCTCCTCCTCCTTGCTGGACTCGGTACCGGCCTCCTCCTCCGTCCTCCCTCCACTCGCTGTTGGTCGACCCCTGCTTGCTCCGCCTTCCTCCTCCGTCCTCCCTCCACTCTCCGCCGGCCGGCTCCTCCCCGCTCTGCCTTCCTCCTCCGTCCTACTCTCTTCTCCCTCCTCGAGACGCCCCTCCTTCTCCCTCCTCCCTCCTCCATCCACAACCCCTCCTCCCTGCTAAATTTTGATTTAGTAGGCCGGTTCACATGCAACATTTTGACTTAGTTGATATGTTTTAGTTGATTTAGTAGGCTAGTTGATTTAGACCTCTTAGAGACATTTAAGTTGTTTTCCAACCATTTAATGATATTAATTCAAATTTGAACTACATCTACATGCAACGCCTAACCAAAACGGTTTGAAAAATAATATATGTGTACTTGTGTGCGAGTTAATTCCATGTGCAATAAAAAGAAAGAATTTTCAAACATATTGGTCCCACAAAATGGACACATGCATATGTATGCATGGAGTGACATGGCATTTTAATTCAAGAAAATAGAAAAATGATCAGAAACACATGAAAGCTTGGTTGATGTAATGTCATGCCACCAAGATGATGTGGTAAAGAAATTGACATGTTTGCAAATGTTTGGACACACACCCCTCACAAACCGGAGCAACTCGCTAGAAGGTTCGTGGTTCCGAGAGGGATCAATGCATGTTTGATGACGAGCGGGGGATAGCTTCCTCTTACGGCCTTCAAAATTTTTTCTACGTTTGACGTGCACTACTCCAACTATAATGTGAATTTTTTGAAAATTCTAGGGGTCATTTGACCTTTTAAAGACATTTAAGTGATTTTATAGCCATTTAATCACCGTAATTCAAATTTGAACTACATCTACATGCAACGCCTAACCAAAACGGTTTGAAAAATCACATTTGTGTACGTATGTGCGAGTTAATTCCATGTGCAGTAAACTAGAAGGAATTTTCAAACATATTTGTATCACGACACGAACCCATATGCATGTATACGTATGCATGGAGTGGCATGGCATTTTAATTCCAAAAAACATCAGAAACACATGAAACCTTGGTTGATGTAATGTCATGCCACCAAGATGATGTGGAAAATAAATTGGCATGTTTGGCGAAATTTTGGAAACACACCCCTCACAAACCGGAGCAAATCGCTAGAAGGTTCGTGGTTCCGAGAGGGAACAATGCATGTTTGATCACGAACGGGAGATAGCTTCCTCTTACGGCCTTCAAATTTTTCTATGTCTAATGTGACCTACTACAAGTGTAATGTGAATTTTTGGAAAATTGTAGGGCTCATTTGACCTTTTAAAGACATTTAAGTGATTTTCTAACCATTTAATGACCGTAATTCAAATTTGAACTACATCTACATGCAATGCCGAACCAAAACGGTTTGTACTTGTGTTCAAGTTAATTCCATGTGCAGTAAATTAGAAAGAATTTTCAAACATATTGGTCTCACGACATGGACACATGCATACGTATGCATGGAGTGACATGGCATTTTAATTAAAAAAATAGAAAAATGATCAGAAACGCATGAAACCTTGGTTGATGTAATGTCATGCTACCAAGATGATGTGGTAAAGAAATTGACATGTTTGACGAACGTTTGGACACACACCCCTCACAAACCGGAGCCACTCGCTAGAACGTTCGTGGTTCAGAGAGGGAACAATGCATGTTTGATGACGAACGGGAGATGGCTTCCTCTTACAACCTTCAAATTTTTTCTACGTCTAACATGCACTAATACAACCGTAATGTGAAATTTTTGAAAATTCGAGGGGTCATTTGACCTTTTGAAGACATTTAAGTGATTTTCTAACCATTTAATGACCGTAATTCAAATTTGAACTACATCTACATGCAACGCCTAACCAAAACGGTTTGAAAAATCATATATGTGTACTTGTGTGCGAGTTAATTCCATGTGCAATAAATTAGAAAGAATTTTCAAACATATTGGTCTCATGACATGGACACATGCATACGTATGCATGGAGTGACATGGCATTTTGATTCAAAAAATAGAAAAATGATCAGAAACACATGAAACCTTGGTTTATGTAATGTCATGCCACCAAGATGATGTGGTAAAGAAATTGACATGTTTGACGAAAGTTTGGACACATGCTAGAAGGTTCGTGGTTTCGAGAGGGAACAATGCATGTTTGATGGCGAACGCGAGATAGCTTCCTCTTACGGCCTTCAAATTTTTTCCAACGTTTAACGTGCACTAATACAACTGTCATGTGAAATTTGGTAAATTTCAGGGGTCATTTGATCATTTAAAGACATTTAAGTGATTTTCTAACCATTTAATGACCGTAATTTGAATTTGAACCACATATACATGCAACGCATAACCATAGCATTTTGAAAAAACATATTTTTGTGTACTTGTGCGCGAGTTAATTCCATGTGCAGTAAATTAGAAGGAATTTTTCAAACATATTGGTGTCAAGACATGGGCACATGAATGGAGTGCATGCCTTGGCATTTTAATTCCAAAAAATTAAAAAATGATCAGAAAAACATGAAACCTTGGTTGATTTAATGTCATCCACCAAAATGAGGTGGTAAAGAAATTGGCATGTTTGACAAAAGTTTGGACACACACACCTCACAAACCGGAGCAACTCGCTAGAAGGTTCATGGTTCCGAGAGAGAACAATGCATGTCTGATCAAGAAAGGGGGATGGCTTCCTCTTACGGCCTTAATTTTTTTCTACGTCTAACGTGCACTACTAAAACTGTTATGTGAAAATTTGGAAAATTCGAGGGGTCATTTGACCTTTTAAAGACATTTAAGTGATTTTCTAACCATTTAATGACCATAATTCAAATTTGAACTACATCTACATGCAACGCCTAACCAAAACGGTTTGAAAAATCATATCTGTGTACTTATGTGTGATTTAATTCCATATGCAATAAATTAGAAGGAATTTTCAAACATATTGGTCTCACGAGATGGACACATGCATACGTATGCATGGAGTGACATGGCATTTTAATACAAAAAAATAGAAAAATGATCAGAAACACATGAAACCTTGGTTGATGTAATGTCATGCCACCAAGATGATGTGGTAAAGAAATTGGCATGTTTGACGAACGTTTGTACACACACCCCTCACAAACTGGAGCAACTCGGTAGAAGGTTCGTGGTTCGGAGAGGGAACAATGCATGTTTGATGACGAACGGGAGATAACTTCCTCTTACGGCCTTCAAAATTTTTCCTACGTTTAACGTACAACTGTCATGTAAAAATTTGGTAAATTTCGGGAGTCATTTGACCTTCTAAAGACATTTAAGTGATTTTCTAACCATTTAATGATAATAATTCAAATTTAAACTACATCTACATGCAACGCCTAACCCAAACGGTTTGAAAAATCATATTTTTGTGTACTTGTGTGCGAATTAACTCCATGTACAGTAAGTTATAAGGAAATTTCAAACATATTGGTGTCAAGGCTTGGGCACATGCATGGAGTGCATGCCATGGCATTTTAATTCCAAAAAATTAAAAAATGATCAGAAAAACATGAAACCTTGCTTGATTTAATGCCATGCCACCAAGATGACGTGGTAAAAAAGTTGGCCTGTTTGACGAAAGTTTGGACACACGCCCCTCACAAACCGGAGCAACTCACTAGAAGGTTCGTGGTTCCGAGAGTGAACAATGCATGTTTGCTGACGGACGGGAGATAGCATCCTCTTAGGGCCTTCAAATTTTTTCCTATGTTTACGTGCACTAAAACAACTGTCATGTGAAAAGTTGGAAATTTTCAGGGGTCATTTGACCTTTTAAAGACATTTAAGTGATTTCCTAACCATTTAATGACCGTAATTCAAATTTTAACTACATCTACATGCAATGCCTAACCAAAACGGTTTGAAAAATCTTATTTTTGTGTACTTGTGTGCGAGTTAAAAAATCATCAGACGATGTAAATATCTGGTGTTCAAAAAAGAAAATGTAAATTCTGGCAAGACAACCGGCTCCCACATGATTGGCACTCTATCTCGCGGCTCGAGCTGTGTTGGAAACCGTCAGCTATTATGTTCACACACGGACTTGCTGCTGGAATTGTGTGTAATTCAAACTATAGTACTCGTAAATTCCGGCGACCGGCATGTGTATTGTCCCGCCTGCATTCTCATCTACATCCTCCCCTCACTCGCCCTCTCGCTCTCTCAAATCTCTGCCATGGCGCCGTCGGTCTGCCCCCGCACCGACGAGGAGTCGCCGCCCCCCGGGGACACTCACTCGATTAGCAGCGACGAGGACCCCTATGCTTCGCCTGATGAGGTTGCGCCGAACCCCCCAACTTTGGATTGGTTTTGGGGCTGTCAGTGACAAAACAGGCGTATCTCGGGTAGGGGGTCCCGAACTGTGCGTCTAAGGTCGATGGTAAAACAAGATGGGGGACACAATGTATCCCAGGTTCGGTCCCTCTCTATGGAGGTAATACCGTACTTCCTTCTTGATTGGTCTTGATGAATATGAATATTACAAGAGTTGATCTACCACGAGATCTTAATGGCTAAACCCTAAAAGTCTAGCCTGTCTGACTATGATTATTATGATATATGTCTACGGACCTAGCCCTCCAGTTTATATAAACACCGGAGGGATCTAGGGTTACATAAGGTCGGTTACAGAGAAAGGAATCTTCATATTTGGTCACCAAGCTTGCCTTCCACGCCAAGGAGAGTCCCATCCGGACACGGGTAGAGTCTTCGGCCTTTGTATCTTCACAGCCCATTAGTCCGGCCCATGTCTAATAGGTTGGACGCCCGAGGACCCCTTAGTCCAGGACTCCCTCAGTAGCCCTTGAACCAGGCTTCAAAGACGAGGTGTCCGGCGCGTAGATTGTCTTCGGCATTGCAAGGCGGGTTCCGCTTTCCGAATACTCCAAGATAGTCTTCGGACGAACATGTCCGGATCTGCAACGCAAGTACCACGCACAACCGCAGAGAATATAATATTTGTACAAGTCCAATCCATTGACAATTTTTTGTAACGTGACATCACCTTTGTCTGATCATTATTTTGAACTGTTTCTTCTCCCTCTGTTCCATGTTTCGAGGCGCGGTTTATATTTGCACATCTTGTTGAAGCAGTGATCGTGTCCCCTTATCGCGGGATTCTCATTAATACGAGTGTGGATAATCCAATCGTTCCATTGGTATGATTCCTTCCCAATAGGCAGGTTTTCAGGCTTAGGTGGAGGCGTTCGATATCCGTTGCCTTTATAAAGGAGCCAAGGGCCCCCTTGTTTTGCGCCAACCTTTTCCTTAGCCCTTCCAACTTCGATTTCTAGCACCCAAGGCTCGACTTCATCGCTTCAAGCTTCCCAATCATGTCCGTACCTAACCCACAGGGCTGATGGGTGGCCTCCTCTGTTACGGAGGAGGACATCACAAAGCTTCATGCAACCAGATACTTGACCGCAGAGATCCCCCAGAGGCTTCCAGCTCGAGGACATGTTATTCCTACTCCCAGATCCGGCGAGAGGGTCGTATTCATCTCCCACTTCCTGCCGGGGCTAGGATTCGCTCTTCACCCCTTCGTGCGGGGTCTCATGTTTTACTACGGACTATATTTTGACAATCTAGCCCCAGATTCTCTCCTTTAGATCTCGATGTTCATTATCACGTGTGAGGCCTTTCTCCGCATTACCCCACACTTCAGCTTATGGCTCAAGACCTTTAGTGTGAAGCCGAAGGTAGTCGACGGGGAACAAGCGGAGTGAGGAGGTGCTATAGTGGGCAACCTTATCAATCCTCCCTGGCCAAAAGGATCTTTCACCGAAACTCCTGATCTATGGCGGCGGGAGTGCTTTTATGTCACTAAACCCCGTGGTACCAAGTGGGCGGCTATACCTGCGTTTCGATCTGGCCCTCTATTACAGCTTGCGTTATGGATTAATAAAGAACTGGACTGGGGATCAATTGACGAAGTGCAGACTCTACAAAGCTGCATCGAGAGCCTCCTTGAGAAGGACGTCAGTATTATCAACGTGGTTCAAGTAATGTTGGTCTGCCGGGTTCTGCCATGCCAGCGACGGCCTCTCCGTATGTGGGAGTTTAATCCGGAAGGACCATGGACCCTCCAAGACTTCTTTGGCATTATGCACAAAGGAATATGGAAGCTGTTTTTTGGGAAACAAAAACTGTGGCCGGACACCACCGAGGACATCAACCTCGACCGCAACCATTCAGATACCTTGGTAAGTGCTCTATTTCCGAACAATTTTAAAGCAATGTATGCCGTAGTGCGACACTGATCACACTATCCTCTTCCAGGGCTAGATAAAGAAAGCACAGCGAATCAGGTGTTCGGCCTCCCTTCCCAAAGACTCAGCGGATTCCGTATTAACAAGGATGCTGGCCCCGGCGCCATACCAGATGCCTGTGATGGAGGACAAGACGGAGAGCGGGAGGACCGAAGGTGGCCTCCCTCCCAAAGATATATTAGATGTTGTGTCCGGGGAGATGAAAATCCCATCACCCGAAGACAAAAGTAAAGGTGAAGCCAACGTTCATTCTCCCCATGGTAAGAAAAGGGTTGTCTCCGAAGATTGGGAGAAAAAGGCTCCCAAGCGAGGCAAGATGCCCCTGTCAAGTGGCTCGGGCTTGGAGGACGACGTTATCGCGCAGACCCCTGGGGAGGACCAGCCTAAATCGTAAGCTATCAAGGGTGTTTTACACATTCCCCATTCCTCTCCTATGACCAGGGTAACATCTAGAATGTATGTTTTTGTAGCTCAGCGCATAGTCTTGCTCAACAATCCTCTTCCTCGGGAGATCTTCTCCCGGAGATGATGGAAAGCGAGACGCCTCCAGTAGTATCCTCGCCCAGTAGGGCGGACGACTTCGAGGTGTCGTTCCAGAGGGTCTCTCCTGATAAACAAGTGATGTGAGGGATGATGAAAACACCAACCGAAGGTGATACTTCGGTAGCCCAGGGTCCGGGGGCCAACAATAAAGGCCCCCGACTGTCCGGGTTATAGCCAGAGAGGACTCTAGCGACGAATGAACTGATCCCTTCGAAGGATATCCAGAAGCGCCGGATATATTGACAAACATGATGCGACAGGCGTCCGTCTCCGAGGACCATCGTACCTTGATGGGTACGATGGTTTAAAATGTCATGTTCGCGAAAACCGGATTGAATGAGGCTTTCACGAGCCTACTAAGAGGCTTCGAGGATTGTACTGTAATGCTTTCGATTGTGTTTTATTCACAAAATACTCTTGTGTATAGATAGTAGCCCCTGAGACTCTTATTGGCTTCCGAAGGGAGGCAATCAGAGGATCAAAAAGATATATCCAGGAAATAATCTGACTACTTGGAACACAGGCTGTTACCTCCCCTCCTACTGCCCGATCCGTAGAGGTTGCAGATCTGCAGCAGAAGATTGATGAGGCGGATGATGACATCACGCTTATCAACAGGCAGCTTGACGAGGCGCAAGGTATGTTTTTGGGGCACTCAATATATGTGTGTATGATAACATGAGCACGAAGCTAGAATTGTATACTGAGACACGCATAACTGCAGATGGTGCTGTTGCGGTGGAGGCCCTTCGGGCTGAGCTTGTCCTCGCCAAGGAGCAAGCCCGGATGAGTAATTTGGCTGTCAATAAGGCAGTTGATGAGTTAAAAACTGAACAGGCTACTCGGCGCTAGTGTGAGGAGAGAATTTCTATCATGGCGCGCAAGATAGAGGAAACCACTGTCCAGTGCAAATTCCTCGAGAGGGATAACAAAGCCAAAGCGGCCGATCTGTACAAGGCCTTGCAAGAGGCGAAAGAAGCATGATCTGAGTCCAGAGCGGCTAGGGTAGAGATCTGGCAAGATGGGGAGATAGCGGCTGGTAAGCCCTTCTTATTACAAACAATGTTCGGCGATCCGATGTATTCCCCGCTTAATCAAATGTGGAGCTCTACGGACACATTCTTGGACCTGCAGAAGAGTGCCTCCGATGAGGCGCAATTTTACCAAGCGCAGGAAGGGTGTGCCATGGAGAAGCTTTTTTGGTCACAGTTCGGCGTGCTAAAGCGTCCGTTGTTACTTAATGAATAGATGGCCCAGTGGGCCGAGCTCCACAGGATATCCCGTTTTGCCATGAAGGACGTCATAGTCCAGCTGTGGCCTACTGAGCCCATTCCGAATAGTTACTTCAGTTTGGTCCAGCGGCTTGTGGCTGCGGTGCCGCCTATCGACGCCGTTAAGCGTTCAACATGCATTGAAGGTGCACGGATGGCCTTTGCACATGTCAAAACATACTGGGCGAAGATCAAGGCCACCGACGTTGCAGCGAGGGGTCCCCTCAAGGGCAAGGACCATCACGCACCCGAACATTATTTCGAGGACGTCCTAGATGGTGCCCGCTTGATAGAGGGTCAGTTCTCGAAAGATATGATATTCGAATGAAATGTATTGAAATTGTAAAAGACAATATTACGATAATATTGTGATATTTTCTTAAAAGCTTTTGGTTCCTCCTGTGCGGCCGTTTTTGTATAATCTGAAAGGTTTCCAGCCGTCGGATTCAGCCCCCTCGTAGAAAATACGGGGGTGTTCGGAAAAGAACTTGATCACTCTTAACCCAACGTCTTGGTCCATGAAGGAGGTGTTAATGCGGTGAACGAGGCAATCGGACTATAGGGCGTTAACACTTTCACTTTGCCATAGGAGTTTTATGGTGGGTCTAGAATATAAACCCTGGTATGTACGCAGTTATCCCAATGTGGTGCGTGTACATGTATGACCTGAAGAAAGGTCCTTCATGCAATATGGGGGGAATCGCAAAAGATTCTGATAAGTCGTCGAGTGGTTGACCAGCTCTTGCCGAATCATGACAATCAGTTTTCAGCTTTCTCTACGGAGGTGTTTAACCAGATGAACCGGAAACACAATCGCAGTAGTTGTCCCTTTACTACCTTAGTCGATAGAGTGGAACGTAATGTAGCAATCACATGAGCTGGACAACCCAACTACTGACCAAAGACATGATTCAGAGTTGATGCATATAAGGCCAAACTCGCAACGCAGAAGTATGCTATAAAGCTGTTCGGACTTGTTTTATTTTGTTCCCATATCGAGCCCCTGGCGAGTTATGTCGGGGCGTGTGAAATAACACAAGGAGCAAAATGTAGTTTCTTAGAGAAAAGTGAATACTGGATACTGATAATATTCACTAGAACTTGAGTGATATGCCAATCATTGTTTTGTATATAATAACGCCATGACCCCGGCTATTTGACATGTCAAGGGTCGACAGCTGAGGTAGAAGGCACTTTACAGGCTCGCAAAATAGAGAGTGCGGTCTACAACAAGTTGTTTTGGACCTCATGTCGCACGTCTGCGTCGCCTTTCCTCGATGAAGGAGCTCCTTAAAGGGAGTGGCTTTTGGATGAATATACAAACCGGAACTCTGATAGAGTCGGTGAGATGATCAGCCTGTGAGTCACCTATGGAAAAGGATAATGAAAATGAAAGAGTGGTTAGAAAAGAAAAGAGGGAGGGTATGGGAGTGCTTGTAGGCCCATCCGTATTGTGCTTCCGCCGATGCCCATGGTATTGTAAGTGCATAGTTATGTATGCGCGGTACCGATTTCGCTGGTGTATGAGGCGGACGGCGGAAGCCGAACAGCTAGTCCAGCTCCAGAATTGGTTAGTTCTACTGAATGGAGACCGGCGGCTTAATGGCCGACAAGGTATGCGGTTTAATAAGACCCTTTGTACTCTAGCCGAAGGAAACATAATATGATCCTCCGTCCGGAGGGAGTGCTTCTCATGCTCCCCTGTAGGGGCATGTGTCATGTATACCATGTTCACTGTTTTTACCTTAGGGGAAATTGCTTCTGACCCCCGGTATTCGGTTGGTGAGTTGCTTCGTCATTGCTATCACCGGGCGGCCTCTTCCCCTTGGGTTCGGCGTTGAGCTTGCCAGCCTGCTTGAAGACCCAACAACTTTTGTTGGTGTGATTAGCTGGTTTATCGGGGTTGCCATGAATCTGGCAGGGCTGATCCAATATCTTGTCTAAATTGGATGGTCCGTCTCTGTTTTCCTTGAATGGCTTTTTCCGTTGACTGGGTTTGGGGCCGCTGAATCCGGCATTGACCGCCATGTCATTCGTTCTTTCTTAATCATTATAATGTTTGTGTTTGCTCCGTCATGGTTTGCCATTGCCGTCTCGGACTTCGGAAGTGCCCGGATTGCGGGCGCTGTTGCTTCTACGAGCGAGCCAGCTGTCTTCTCCTGCGCAAAAGCGAGTCATTAGAGCGGCAAGGGTTGACATGGATTTTGGTTTTTCTTGACTGATGTGGCGGGCGAGCCACTCATCCCGGACACTGAGTTTGAAGGCCGCTAGGGCTTCCGCGTCCTGACAGTCGACGATTTGGTTCTTTTTAACTAAGAACCTAGTCCAAAGCTTCCTGGCTGACTCTCTAGGCTGTTGAATTATGTGGCTTAAGTCACCGGCGTCTGGTGGCCGGACATATGTACCTTGGAAGTTGTTGCGGAAGGCATCTTCCAAATCCTCCCAGCTACCTATAGATTTTTCAGGCAGATTGTTTAACCCGTGCCGAGCTGGACCTTTGAGTATTAACGGGAGGTATTTGATGGCATGAAGGTCATCTCCGTGGGCCATGTGGTTATGGAGAAGGAAATCCTTGATCCATACCACGGGATCAGTTGTTCCATCATATGATTCGATATTCATGGGTTTAAACCCTTCTGGGAATTTGTGCTCCATTACTTCGTCTGTGAAGCAAAGAGGGTGTGCGGCGCCTCTATGTTGGGCCACATTGCGACGTAGCTCCAGTGGAGTCCGTCTGCAGTTTTCGGCCCGGGTGTGACTGGGCTTGTCACGTCTGAATAGATAGCCATCATCACGTCCTTGCGATCCATAGATCGATCTGGTATGTCCTGCTCTATTGTCCAGGTCCTGCCAAAGGTCATATGTGTGACCACGAGCTGTGTCGTCTCTACCTTTCCAGTGAGGTGGGTCGGGCTAGTATTCGGCTTGAGTTGCCTCTTTGTCCCGACCGCGTGGTGGTCGATTAGCCGCATTGTGCGGTGATGGTATGGGCTCCGACACCTCATCATCGAACTGAGGTAGCAATTTGTGCATCCGGTAAATTTTGGCTGGGCGCTTGAGGCCGTATTCTTCGGCTGCTAGGACATCAGTCCATCTATCTTTGAGCCGATCTTGGTCAGCATGAAGCTGTTGTTGCTTCTTTTTCAGGCTCCTTGCAGTGGCTATTAGCTGGCGCTTAAAACACTCCTACTCTTGAGGTTCCTCAGGCACGGTAAAATCCTCGATGATGAGGCTCGCCTCTTCCTCGGAGAGCAGAAGATAATTATTGTCCTCCGAGTCTTCGTGCGTGGCCTATTTAATAGGGCTAACTTGCCCATCTTCCCATTCATCCTATTTAGCAGTTACATCAACGGGGTCTTCGTTGTCTTCGGCACCTTCCGGAGTGTTATCTTCTCCTGTGCCGGTGTTGCTCCTTTGCTGCGGCGTGACTTAGAGCGGCACCGCTGACGCCGGCACTTTGATTGTATCTCGGGAGGTTTATCCTCAACTGGATCTTCCTTGTCATCGCCTCTATTCTATTTTGGTGCATCCACCATGTATACATCATACGAGGAAGTGGCCGGCCAGAGTCCGGCAAACGGTGGGTTTTCAGCCTCTTCTTCTCTGGCCACCTCATCCATACAGTCGATGTCGTTATAGCCGTAATCGAGGATGTCAGTTAAGTCTTCGACAGTGGCTATGAAGTGGGCAGTGGGTGGGAAGCGAAACTCTCTGTCATCAGCCTCCGGTTCGGACCGGATAAAATTCGGTTGTGGGCCCCCCGCTAAGGATAGTGCTCTTAACGAGTTTAACACGTCGCCCATGGGCGAGTGTCAGAAGATGTCCGCGGAACTGAATTCTATGATCGATGACCGATCAAGCTCGACGTACGGGGATGCACAATGTTCGGAACCTGTAGCCAGAGACAAGTCCATGGTTCCGGTGACATAGATGTCACTTGAAGTTAAATCTGTGTGCGGCTCCAACGCCACTGAGTGTGCGGCTTCCGCAGTGGGGTTGAGCTTCCCGTATTCGAATGGCGCGACCTGCTCCGGATCTAGGGCCAGAGCAGCTACAGGTACTATCTCTTGCGTATGGACCAATGAAAGATTTACGTCATGTTCATCGTGGTGGTAGGGAGCGGCTGCCGTGGTCTCGAATCCGTCGAAGATCAAGTCTCCACTGATATCCGCAACGTAGTTCAAGCTTCCAAATCTGACCTGGTGGCCAGGGGCGTAGCTTTCGACCTGCTCCAGATGGCTAAGTGAGTTGTCCCACTGTGCAAAGCCACCGAACACGAAGATCTGTTCGGGGAAGAAGACTTCCCTTTGGACAACGTCATTGTAGATGATTGAAGGAGCCATCAAGACTTTTGACGACGACATAGTGGAACTCTCAATGAAAGCACCAACGTTGATGTCAAAACCGGTAGATCTCGGGTAGGGGGTCCCGAACTGTGCGTCTAAGGTCGATGGTAACAAGAGACTGGGGACACAATGTTTACCTAGGTTCGGGCCCTCTCTATGGAGGTAATACCCGACTTCCTGCTTGATTGATCTTGATGAATATGAATATTACAAGAGTTGATCTGCCACGAGATCGTAATGGCTAAACCCTAAAAGTCTAGCCTATCTGACTATGATTATTATGATATATCTCTAAGGACCTAGACCTCCGGTTTATATAAAACCGGAGGGATTCACGGTTACATAAGGTCGGTTACAGAGAAAGGAATCTTCATATTTGGTCGCCAATCTTGCCTTCCACGCCAAGGAGAGTCCCATCCGGACATGGGTAGAGTCTTCAGCCTTTGTATCTTCACAGCCCATCAGTCCGGCCCATGTCTAATTGGTCGGACACCCGAGGACCCCTGAGTCCAAGACTCCCTCAGGGCCAGTACAATCTTTGTCTGTAGAAGTCGCTGCCGCCAGCTGAGAAAGCCAGGCAGGTGGCATTCAAGAAGGAGATGGTGGAGGAGGAAGCTAGGTACCAGGCAGCTTCTGAGGGGGAAAAAGGAGGAAAAAGGAGGTGGCGGACCTTTGGGGGCGGGCGCGTCGTCGTGCTGAGGAGGTGTATGAAGATGGGTACTTCGCGAGGAAGGTCATAGGCGTTGGGTGCCTCGTCGCTGCGTGGAGGTCGGCCGATAAGCTCCAGCTTCCACCAACGAGGAGCTCCGGTGGGCGCCCAACGAAATGGCAAGATCAGCCGCGCGCGTCCGCCAACAAGAGGCAGATCGGTACGTTAAGCGCTGCGAGGCGGAGGAGTCGGAGTACTGCCTCCGCACTAGGAAGACGCCGCGCACGAGGGAGCTGCTGGCGAGGGGCTGCCGGAATACTGACCCCAGGAGGGTGATACGTCTGGAATGCTGGCGAGGGGCGCACGATGGAACTAACCGGGACTGACGATGTTTTTAGCAAAATTGCCATGGTGTTATTTATGTGTAGAAACAAAAGTTCTTGGAATGACCTGAAACTTCACGGAATGTCTGTTTGGAAATAATAAAAAATTGTTGCAAAAGATGAAGACCAGAGGGCCCACACCCTAGCCACGAGGGTGGGGGGCGCGCCTGCCCCCCTAGGGCGCGCCCCCTACCTCGTGGGCCCCCTGGAGCTCCTCCGACCACAACTCCAACTCTATATATTTGCTTTCGGGGAGAAAAAAATCGGAGAGAAGGATTCATCATGTTTTACAATATGGAGCCTCTGCCAAGCCCTAAAACCTCTCGGGAGGACTGATCTGGAGTCCGTTCGGGGCTCCGGAGATCGGAATCTGTCGCCATCATCATCCTCAACCATCCTCCATCACCAATTTCATGATGCTCACCGCCGTGCGTGAGTAATTCCATCGTAGGCTTGCTGGACAGTGATGGGTTTGTTGAGATTTATCATGTAATCGAGTTAGTTTTGTTAGGGTTTGATCCCTAGTATCCACTATGTTCTGAGGTTGATGTTGCTATGACTTTGCTATGCTTAATTCTTATCACAAGGGCCCGAGTGCCATGATTTCATATCCGAACCTATTGTGTTTTCATCAATATATGAGAGTTCTTGATCCTATCTTGCAAGTCTATTGTCACCTATTATGTGTTATGATCCGTTAACCCCGAAGTGACAATAATCGGGATACTTACCGGTGATGACCGTAGTTTGAGGAGTTCATGCATTCACTATGTGTTAATGCTTTGGTCCAGTACTCTATTAAAAGGAGGCCTTAATATCCCTTAGTTTCCATTAGGACCCCGCTGCCATAGGAGGGTAGGACAAAAGATGTCATGCAAGTTCTTTTCCATAAGCACGTATGACTATTCGGAATACATGCCTACATTACATTGATGAATTGGAGCTAGTTCTATGTCACCCTAGGTTATGACTGTTACATGATGAACTGCATCCGGCATAATTCTCTATCAGAGATCCATTGCCTACGAGCTTTCCGTATATTGTTCTTTTCTTATTTACTTTTCCGTTGCTATTGCTATCATCACTACAAAATACCAAAAACACTACTTTTGCTACTCTTACTTTTGCTACTGTTGCCACTACTATCATATTACTTTGCTACTAAATACTTTGCATACGGTACACTTTCCGAGGAAACAACCTCAGGTTCATAGTATCAACTCTATTGGCAAAATTCCATCGACTATATCTGGAGGTTTTGAATTTCCTCTTCCTACTGTCAAGAAGAAATATGATATTCTTATAATTGGGGATGTGCATATCCCCGTTGAGGTAACATAGTGTTATTCGAAATTTCTCCGGTTCCATGTTATTCAAAATGAGTTCGTTAACAAGACTTGATCAACCTTGTTAGTGGATTCCTTCTGATGATCATGAGATGGATGAAACTAGAAGGCACAACCTTCTGTACCCTCCTCTTACTTTCTGTTATTTATATTAAATAAAATAAAAATAGTATTTTCTGTCTGTTATCTAATCTATCCGTGCAATATAAAAGTACCCCGAAAATAAAAGTTCTCCAAATGCCGTGAAATTTAAATATGATTTTTTCTGGAATATTTGAGAATATTTGGCACTGAGAACACAGCAGGGGGGCATCCACCTGGCCACGAGGGTGGAGGGCGCGCCCTACCCCCCTGGGCGCGCCCCCTGCCTCGTGGGCCCACGGTGGCCCTCCTCCACTTATTCCTACACCCACACAGTTTATCTTCCTCCCACAAACACGAATATCCATCTCAAGCACGAGTTCTAGCTCATTTTGCTACGATTTTCGATCTCCTTGCTCAAAGCACCTCTCACAAAACTACTTGGGGAAGTACGTATTTCCCACCGACATTACATACATGTTCACACACTCATTGCTAGATGTCGGTGCTCATACTTTTTCATTGTATCATCCATGCTAGTTTATTTTCCTTTTTATGCTTTCTTCTTGTGTGTTTAATAAACCTTAAGAAAAACCAAAAAAATTAGTTTTAGTTTTTAATTAGTTTACTTTCCATGCTTGTAGTAGTAATTAAAAATAAAATCGAAAAAGATTTCCTATTCTTCTTTTGCTTGTTGGGAGCTTTCCTGTGTAAATAGTTTTATTTATTTTCTTTTCTTTGGGGGTCGATAGGAGAAGACCATGATTAAATTGTTGAAGTGGCTCTTATATGCATCATTGTTGATCTGACAAAAGAGCCCATATTGCCTTGTCTTCTCCTGTTTATTGAATGCTTGCAGATTCCAGCTTAGTCCAATGCACGTGCACTACTATTATTATCCACATCGTTCGGTCATGCAAGTGAAAGGCAATTATGACGGTATATAATGGACTGACTGAGATGAGAAAAACTCGTATGAACTCGACCTCTCTTGTTTTTGTAAATATGATTAGTTCATCGTTCCTGATTCAGCTTATTATGAATAAACATGTTTGCAATGACAAATAGATATCATAATTTTGTGTGCCATGCTTGATTAGCTAGGAGCTTATAATGGTTTACCTTGCGTGCCAACATGCTATTAAAATGGTTGTGATGTGGTATGCTAGGGTGGTATCCTCCTCTGAATGATTTAAGTGACTTGACTTGGCGCATGTTCACGCATGTAGTTGAAACAAAATCAACATAGCCTTCACGATATTTATGTTCATGGTGGATTATATCCTACTCATGCTTGCATTCGGTGTTGATTAATTTTAATGCATGTTCATGACTGTTGTCGCTCTCTAGTTGGTCGCTTCCCAGTCTTTTGCTAGCCTTCACCTGTACTAAGCGGGAATACTGCTTGTGCATTTAACTCCATAAACCCCAAAGTTATGCCATATGAGTCCACCATACCTACCTATATACGGTATCTACCTGCCATTTCAAGTAAATTTGTATGTGCCAAACTCTAAACCTTCAAATAAATATCCTATTTTGTATGCTCAAATAGCTCATGTATCAACTAGGGCTGTCCGTATCTTCCATATTAGGCGGGTTATTCTCAAGAGGAGTGGACTCCACTCCTCACTCACGAGAAAGTGGCTAGTCACCGGGATGCCCAGTCCCATGCTTTATGCAAACTAAATCAAAATAATTGCAAACAAAACTCCCCCAGGGACTCTTGTTAGTTGGAGGCACACGTTGTTTCCTGCAAGCCATGGATTGATGCTTGTTGGTGGAGGGGGAGTATAAACTTTACCATTCTGTTTGGGAACCGCCCATAATGTGTGTAGCATCGAAGATATCGCCATCTCTTGGTTTTTATGTTGACAATGAAAGTATACCGCTCAAAATATTATTCACCTGTATTTCAAAACCGATCTCTGGCACCTCTACAAATCCCTGCTTCCCTCTGCGAAGGGACTATCTATTTATTTTCATGTTGATTCATCATCCTCTTATTAAAAAGCACCAGTTGGAGAGCACCGCTGTCATTTGGATTCTTTACTGTTAGTTTACATTGAGTATGACTTGACTGGATCTCTTTTACCATGAATTACAATGTCTAGTTAGTCCTTGATCTTTAAAGGTGCTCTGCATTTATGTTTTGCGGTCTCAGAAAGGGCTAGCGAGATACCATCTTGTTATATCATATTATGATTGTTTTGAGAAAGTGTTGTCATCCGAGATGCATTATTATTCCTCACTAGTTGATTATGCCATTCATATGAGTAAACATGAGACCTATGCGTTATTGTGAATATGGTTAGTTCATAATCTTTGTTGAAAATTTGAATGTTGGCTTTATATATTTACAACAACAAGAGCAAACAGAGTTTGTAAAAGTTTTTTCTTTATCACTTTCAGTTTGTCAACTGAATTGCTCGAGGACAAGCAAAGGTTTAAGCTTGGGGGAGTTGATACGTCTCCATCGTATCTACTTTTCCAAACACTTTTGCTCTTGTTTTGGCCTCTAACTTGCATGATTTGAATGGAACTAACCCGGACTGACGCTGTTTTCAGCAGAATTGCCATGGTGTTATTTATGTGCACAAACAAAAGTTCTTGGAATGACCTGAAACTTCATGGAATGTCTATTACGAAATAATAAAAAATCCTTGCAAAAGATGAAGACCAGGGGGCCACACCCTAGCAATGAGGGTGGGGGTGCGCCTGCCCCCCTAGGGCGCGCCCCCCTACCTCGTGGGCCCCCTGGAGCTCCTCCGACCTCAACTCCAACTCTATATATTTGCTTTCGGGGAGAAAAAATCAGAGAGAAGGAGTCATTGTGTTTTACGATACGGAGCCGCCGCCAAGCCCTAAAACCTCTCGGGAGGGCTGATCTGGAGTCCGTTCGGGGCTCCAGAGAGGGGAATCCGCCACCATCGTCATCAGCAACCATCCTCCATCACCAATTTCGTGATGGTCACCGCCGTGTGTAAGTAATTCCATCGTAGGCTTGCTGGACGGTAATGTGTTGGATGAGATTTATCATGTAATCGAGTTAGTTTTGTTAGGGTTTGATCCCTAGTATCCACTATGTTCTGAGGTTGATGTTGCTATGACTTTGCTATGCTTAATTCTTATCACAAGGGCCCGAGTGCCATGATTTCATATCCGAACCTATTGTGTTTTCATCAATATATGAGAGTTCTTGATCCTATCTTGCAAGTCTATATTCACCTATTATGTGTTATGATCCATTAACCCCGAAGTGACAATAATCGGGATACTTACCGGTGATGACCATAGTTTGAGGAGTTCATGTATTCACTATGTGTTAATGCTTTGGTCCGGCACTCTATTAAAAGGAGGCCTTAATATCCCTTAGCTTCCATTAGGACCCCGCTGTCACAGGTGGGTAGGACAAAACATGTCATGCAATTTCTTTTCCATAAGCACGTATGACTATATTTGGAATACATGCCTACATTACATTGATGAATTGGAGCTAGTTTTGTGTCACCCTAGGTTATGACTGTTACATGATGAACCGCATCGGGCATAATTCTCTATCACCGATCCATTGCCTACGAGCTTTCCATATATTGTCTTTGCTTATTTACTTTTCCGTTGCTATTGCTATCATCACTACAAAAATACCAAAAACACTACTTTTGCTATTGTTACCTTTTGCCACTGTTGCCATTACTATCATATTACTTTGCCACTAAATACTTTGCTATAGATATTAAGTTTCCAGGTGTGGTTGAATTGACAACTCAGCTGCTAATACTAGAGAATATTATGAATTCTATTTTCCATCTGTTTTTGTATACCAATTCCAATCTAGCTGTTATCATACACATATAAGAATGGAAAACAGAGACACACATTGAAACAGAGCAATAAATAGAGCAATACTATGATTGCTGTGAATACATAGCTATCCACGTCGAAACGGCGACTTTTCAAAATAAAATGCGTCCATGAGATCATGACCAGCAGCCCTTACCTAGGGTTACTCTTGGCTCTGCCTGAACTCGTGCAGGCATTTTTCCAAGCGGTCGACATGCTCGCGCTACATCTGGAGCATGATCTCGAGCTCCAAGTTGGCTATTTCATCAGAGATCACCAGCTCGAGGATGCGACGGCCATGTTCCTCTACTGCGCCCAGGTGGACACCTGGGCCAAGCAGGCGGTCGAGCCTACAGACCAGTGTGTCGACATCCAGCGGGCCGCGGATAAGGCGAACGGCGGCACCCATGCGAACGGCGCGGCGGGCGTCCGGTGCAAGTACGGCGCGGTTGGCCTCTGGTGCAAGTACGACGCTGAGGGCCTATGTTCACTCTGGCCTCTGGTGCAAGTACGACGCTGAGGGCCAGAGTGAACATAGGCCATTAATGGGGGTACTAACCGGATGTGTACCCAATTGCGACATCGTGTCGACAGCAGGCAATCGCTGCTTGATCCGCTCTTGCTATGCGGCGCGCCGCGCCTCTCGCTCTGCGGCGCTCCAATGGTCTCGCCGTGCGGCGAGCTGCAGCCTATCGGTGCGGACGTGCCTAGCTTGTTCTGCGGCACGCCATTGATCATGTTGTGCGGCGAGCTGCAGCCTGTCTGCGCTGACACGCCTATCTTGATCCGTGGCGCTCAATCTCCATGCGCCGAAGGTTTGCTCAATCCTGGGGATGACGTGCATCACGGCGTTGTCCATCGCGTTGCCGGAGAGTGCCTCGGCCTTGACGGGCCGTGGAGCCTGCTCTTTTTCCTCGTCAACGAGGTTGATGGCAGAGGCGGCGCTTTGGTGGGATGGCATGCTTGGAAAGGGTGGATGTGCTATAGGATGCGCTTGTTGCCTCCGTGCGTCGCGCGCCCCCTATGCGCAATATAGTAGGGTGGCGGGAAACATGTGAGGAAATGGCGGGAAACGGTGGCATGTTCATAAAACGCTATCAATTAATGGAAACTTAGCATCGATCTAGCACAAGAAGTAGATGATGATCAGATGAACACGGACCACACTAGGGAACCCGTCGGTGATGAATTCATCAATCCCAAACGGTTGAATACTACCCCAACACACACGGCCTATTACATCACAAATAGGTCGGATAGTTCAACTGTATGCCACGTATCGCACATTGTCAAAAAGTAATGCGGTAGACCTTCTTTAACATGTGTTAAAAAAACAAAGACCCATCCCATCACCTAATTTAACATCGACACAACTTCCCATCCAGTCACCCATCCGATGGCTGCTCTAGCCTGAGCACACATAACTTGATAGTTTTCTTACATGAGCTACTGGTGGAACAGCTAGTCCTTGCTGATAGGAATGTTGGGGAACACAGTAATTTCAAAAAAACTCCTATGCACACGCAAGATCATGGTGATTCATAGCAAAGAGAGGGAAGAGTGTAGTCCACATACTCTCGTAGACCGTAAGCGGAAGCGTTATGACAACGCGGTTGATGTAGTCGTACGTCTTCACGATTGACCGATCCTAGTACCGAAAGTATGGCACCTCCGCGATCTGCACATGTTCAGCTAGGTGACATCCCACGAACACATGATCCAGCAGAGTGTCGAGGGAGAGCTTCATCAGCACGATATCGTGATGATGGTGATGATGATGCTACCGGAACAGGGCTTCGCCTAAGCACCGCGATGATATGACCGAGGTGGATTATGGTGGAGGGGGGCACCGCACACGGCTAAGAGATCAATGATCAACTTGTCTGTCTTTGGGGTGCCCCCTAGCTACATATATAAAGGATGGAGGGAAGAGGAGGCCAGCGCTCATAGGGCGCGCCCAAAGTGTGGAGTCCTACTAGGACTCCCTAGTCCTAGTAGGATTCCACCTCCCACAAGGCATAGGAAAAAGGGAAGGGAGAAGGAGAAGGAAGGAAGGGGGCACCCCCTTTCCCTAGTCCAATTCAGAGCAGTCCATGGGGAAGGGGCGCAGACACCCTTGGCCTTTCTCTCCTTTCCCGTATGGCCCATTAAGGCCCAATATGAATTCCCATAACTCTCAATACCTAGTTCAATCGTCGATATCTCAATACCTAGTTCAATCTCGTTACCGGAAAGTCTATTTACTCGTTCCGTAATGCATCATCCTTCCACTAAATCATTAGTCACAATGCTTACAAGGCTTAGAGTGATGTGCATTACCGAGAGGGCCCAGAGTTACCTCTCCGATACACGGAGTGACAAATCCTAATCTCGATCTATGCCAACTCAACAAACACCATCAGAGACACCTTTAGAGCATCTTTATAATCACCCAGTTACGTTGTGACATTTGATAGCACACAAGGTGTTCCTTCGGTATTCGGGAGTTGCATAATCTCATAGTCAGAGGAACATGTATAAGTTCTGAAGAAAGCAGTAGCAATAAAACTGAACGATCATTATGCTAAGCTAACAGATGGGTCTTGTCCATCACATCATTCTCCAATGATGTGACCCTGTTCATCAAATGACAACACATGTCCATGGCTAGGAAACATGACCATCTTTGATTAAAGAGCTAGTCAAGTAGAGGCATACTAGGGACACTCTGTTTGTCCATGTATTCACACATTTACTAAGTTTCCGGTTAATACAATTCTAGCATGAATAATAAACATTTATCATGATATGAGGAAATACAAATAACAACTTTATTATTGCCTCTAGGGCATATTTCCTCTAGTCTCCCACTTGCACTAGAGTCAATAATCTAGTTCACATCATCATGTGATTTAACACCAATAGTTCACATCTTTATGTGATTAGTTCACATATCCATGTGACTAACACCTAAAGGGTTTACTAGAGTCAATAATCTAGTTCACATCGCTATGTGATTAACACCCAAAGAGTGATCTTGTCTTGCTTGTGAGAGAAATTTAGTCAACGGGTCTGCCACATTTAGAGCCGTATGTATTTTGCAAATTTTCTATGTCTACAATGCATTGAACGAAGCTACTCTAGATAATTGCTCCCACTTTTGATATGTATCTAGATCGCGACTTAGAGTCATCCAGATCGGTGTCAAAGCTTACATCGACGTAACTCTTTACGACGAACTATTTGTCACCTCCATAACCGAGAAACATTTACTTATTCCACTAAGTATATTTTTGACCGCTATCCAGTGATTCACTCCTGGATCACTATTGTACCCTCTTGCCAAACTTATGGTGAGGTACACAATAGGTCTGGTACACAACATAGTATACTTTATAGAACCTATGATTGAGGCATAGGGAATGACTTTTCATTCTCTTTCTATTTTCTGCCGTGGTCGGGTTTTGAGTCTTTACTCAACTTCACACCATGCAACACGGGCAAGAACTCCTTCTTTGACTTTTCCATTTTCAACTACTTCAAAATCTTTTCAAGGTATGTTCTCATTGAAAATATATCAAGTTTCTTGATCTATCTCTATAGATCTTGATGCTCAATATGTAAGTAGATTCATCAAGGTCTTTGTTTGAAAAACTCTGCTCAAACTGTCCTTTATGCTTTCCCGAAAATTCTACATTATTTCCGATCAACAATATGTCATTCACATATACTTATCAGAAATTCTATAGTGCTCCCACTCACTTTCTTGTAAATACAGGCTTCACCACAAGTCTGTATAAAACCATATGATTCAATCGCTTTATCAAACTATATATTCCAACTCCGAGATGCTTGCACCAGTCCATAGATGGATCGCTGGAGCTTGCACACTTTGTTAGCACCTTTAGGATTGACAAAACCTTCTTGTTGCATCAAATACAACTCTTCTTTAAGAAGTCCATTAAGGAATGCAGTTTTGACAGCCATTTGCTAGATTTCACAAAATGTGGCAACTGCTAATATGATTCAGACAAACTTAAGCATCTATACGAGTGAGAAAATCTCATCATAGTCAACATCTTGAACTTGTCTAAAACCTTTTGCGACAATTCGAGCTTCGTAGATAGTAACAGTACTATCAATGTCCGTCTTCCTCTTGAAAATCCATTTATTCTTAATGGCTCACCGATCAATGGGCAAGTCAATCAAACTCCATACTTTGTTCTAATACATGGATCTCATCTCAGATTTCATGGCTTCAAGCCATTTCGAGGAATCTGAGCTCATCATCACTTCCTCATAGTTCGTAGGTTCATCATGGCCAAGTAACATGACCTCCAAAACATGATTACCATACCACTTTGGTGCGGAACGTATTCTGGTTGACCTACAAGGTTCGGTAGTGACTTGATCTGAAGTTTCATGATCATCATCATTAACTTCCTCACTAATTGGTGTAGGAATCACTAGAACTGATTTCTGTGATGAACTACATTCCAATTCGGGAGAAGGTACAATTACCTCATCAAGTTTTACATTCCTCCCAATCACTTCTTTCGAGATAAACTTCTTCTCTAGAAAGGATCCAATCTTAGCAACAAATATATTGCCTTCAGATCTGCGACAGAAGGAGTACCCAACAGTTTCCTTTGGGTATTCTATGAAGATGCATTTCTCCGATTTGGGTTCGAGCTTATCAGGTTGAAACTTTTTTCACATAAACATCATAGCCCCAAACTTTAAGAAACGACAGCTTAGGTTTCTTGCTAAACCATAGTTCATATGGTGTCGTCTCAACGGATTTAGATGGTGCCCTATTTAACATGAATGCAGCTGTCTCTAATGCATAACCCCAAAACGATAGTGGTAAATCGGTAAGAGACATCATAGAGTGCACTATATCCATAAAGTACGGTTATGACGTTCGGACACACCATTACGCTATGGTGTTCTAGGTGGCATGAGTTGCGAAACTATTCCGCATTGTTTCAAATGAAGACAAAACTCGTAAGTTAAATATTCTCCTCCATGATCAGATCGCAGAAACTTTATTTTCTTGTTACGATGATTTTCCACTTCACTCTGAAATTCTTTGAATTTTTCAAATGTTTTAGACTTATGTTTCATCAAGTAGATATACCCATATATGCTCAAATCATCTGTGAAGATCTGAAAATAACGATACCCGCTGCGAGCCTCAACACTCATCGGATTGCATACATCAGTATGTATTATTTCCAATAAGTCAGTTGCTTGCTCCATTGTACCGGAGAACGGAGTTTTAGTCATCTTGCCCACGAGGCATGGTTCACAAGCATCAAATGATTCATAATCAAGTGATTCCAAAAGCCCATCAGCATGGAGTTTCCTCATGCGCTTTACACCAATATGACCTAAACTGCAGTGATACATATAAGTTGCACTATCATTATTAACTTTGCATCTTTTGGCTTCAATATTATGAATATGTGTATTACTACGATCGAGGTTCAATAAACCATTCACCTTGGGTGTATGACCTTAGATGGTTTTATTCATGTAAACAGAATAACAGTTATCCTTGACTTAAATGAATAACCGCATTCCAAAAATATGATCCAATCATATTATGCTCTACGCAAACACCAAATAACATTTATTTTAGGTTCAACACTAATCCCGAAGGTAAAGGTAGTGTGCGATGGTGATCTTATCAACCTTCGAATCACTTCCAACTCACATCATCACCTCGCCCTTAACTAGTCTCTGTTTATTTTGCAACTCCCGGTTCGAGTTACTACACTTAGTAACTGAACTAGTATGAAATACTGAGGTGTTGTTATAAACACTAGTAAAGTACACATAAATAACATATATATCAAATATATACGTTTGTTCACTTTTCCATCCTTCTTATCCGCCAAGTATCTAGGGCAGTTCCACTTCCAATGACCATTTCGTTTGCAGTAGAAGCACTCAGTTCCAGGCTTGGGTCTAGCTTTGAGCTTCTTCATGGGAGTGGCAACTCGGTTTCCTTTCTTCTTTTAAGTCCCTCTTTCTTTCCCTTTGCCCTTTACTTGAAACTAGTGGTCTTGTTAACCATCAACACTTGATGCTATTTCTTGATTTCTACCTTCACCGATTTCAGCATTGCGAAGAGCTTGGGAATTACTTTTGTCGTCCCTTGGATATTATAGTTCATCACTAAGTTCTAGTAACTTGGTGATAGTGACTAGAGAACTTTATCAATTACTAACTTATCTGGAAGAATAACTCCCACTTGATTCAAGCAATTGTAGTACCCAGACATTCTGAGCATATGCTCACTGGTTGAGCTGTTCTCCTCCACCTTGTAGGCAAAGTACTGTCAGAGGTCTCATACCTCTCCACACGGGCATGAGTATGAAATACCAATTTCAACTCTTAGAACATCTTATATGTTCCGTGGCATTCAAAACATTTTTGAAGTCCCAGTTCTAAGCCGTAAAGCATGGTGCACTAAACTATTAAGTAGTCATCATACCGAGCTTTGTCAAACGTTCATAACATGTGCATCTGCTCCTGCAATAGGTCTGTCACCTAGCGGTGCATCAAGGATATAATTCTTCTGTGCAGCAACGAGGATAATCATCAGATCACGGACCCAGTCCACATCATTGCTACTATCATCTTTTAACTAATTTTTCTCTAGGAACATATCAAAAAAAACGGGGAGCTACATCGTAAGATATTGATCTAGAACATAGATATGCAAAAACTATCAAGACTAAGTTCATGATATATTAAGTTCAATTAATCATATTACTTAAGAACTTCCACTTAGATAGACATCCCTCTAATCATCTAAGTGATCACGTGATCCATATCAACTAAACTATGTTGGATCATCACGTGAGATGGAGTAGTTTTCGATGGTGAACATCTCTATGTTGATCATATCTACTATATGATTCACGTTCGAACTTTTGGTCTCAGTGTTCAGAGGCCATATCTGCAAATGCTAGGCTCGTCAAGTTTAACCCGAGTATTCTGCATGTGCAAGACTGGCTTGCACCCGTTGTATGTGAACATAGAGCTTATCACACCCGATCATCACGTGGTGTCTCAGCACGAAGAACTGTCCCAATGGTGCATACTTAGGGAGAACACTTATACCTTGAAATTTTAGTAAGGGATCATCTTATAAAGCTACTGTCGTACTAAGCAAAATAAGATGCATAAAAGTTAAACATCACATGCAACCAAAATATGTGACATGATATGGCCATCATCATCTTGTGCCTTTGATATCCATCTCCAAAGTACCGTCATGATCTCCATCGTTACCAGCATGACACCATGATCTCCATCATCTTGATATTTATCAACATGTCGTCACATGGTCGTCTCGCCAACTATTGCTTTTGCAACTATTGCTATCGCATAGCGATAAAGTAATGGAATTATATGGCGCTTTGCATCTTATGCAACAAAGCGACATGATCATCTCATACAACAATTTATATCTCATCACTTCTTCACCATATCACATCACAACATGCCCTACAAAAACAAGTTAGACGTCCTCTACTTTGTTGTTGCAAGTTTTACGTCGCTGCTACGGGCTGAGCAAGAACCGTTCTTACCTACGTATCAAAAACCACAACATAGTATAGTGATTGCTTTTTGATCTTCAAAAAGAACCATGTTCATTGAAACCGATTCAACTAAAGTTGGAGAAATAGACACCCACTAGCCACCAGTGTGCGAAGCATGGCGGTAGAACCAGTCTCACGTAAGCCTATGTGTAATGTCGGTCTGGGCCGCTTCATCCCACTAGTAGAAAACAGGGATTTGGTTCGGGCCTGGCCAACCCATTAGTCCCGCTTCAGTCACGGACCAGGACCCATGGGGGTATACGTCCTAGTTCGTGAGCCCGGGGGGGGAGGGGCGGCCAGGGCCTCGTGGGCATTGGTCCCGGTTCATCTAGACCCATTTGTCCCGGTTATAGGCACGAACCGGGACCAATGGGCCTAGCTCCTGGCCCACATACATTGGTCCCGGTTCGTGGCCCGAACCGGGAAAGAAGGTGGAGCATTAGTCCCGGTTCCAGCCACAAACCGGGACAAATGAGCTGCCTATATATACCCCATCGCCGCAGCAGAGCACTCCACAGTGATCTTTTTTTCTAGCTGGCGAGGGGAGGGCATTTGGGTGCTCTAGCTCCCCTCTTATGCACATGAGGTGTTCGATGAAATGCCCGAGCCACACTAGTTAAGCTTTCTCCTCTCGAAGCTCGACCTCCAAGGTCCATTTTCCCGAGATTTGCATAGGTTTAGCGGTCCGTCACGTCCCGTCCCCGTCTTCACCGCCGTAGATCGCCTGCACTGATCACGTCGCCGACACCACCATGGTGAGCGTCTTGTTCTTATCTTCTTTCTAAAAGAAAAAATATTCTTACTTTAGATATATACTTGTCTAATTTTCTTACTTTTATTATTGCTTGTTGTTATATAGTGCGATGGTTTTGGTATCCGCCCCCGTCGGCCCACGTCCTAGCTATGATTCGAATGTGGTATATATTATCTTTATATAACAATATGGTTCATTTATTGTTTATGACAATTATGCCGACCAATGTGACATAGATTTTATTTATGTAGGAGGTAGTTGAACCGGAAATTCCAACCGACCCTATTGTCAAGAGGTTAAATTTAGTTGAAGAAGAAAACAATTACTTGAAGGAAAAAATAAAAAAAATTGAGGAGGAGAAGATGATATTGGAGTTGCACGTTGCGGATGTCTTCGATGATCACAAGATCAAGATGGATGCAATGCGGTTGAAGATGAGAAAGACTAGAAAATATGCCATTCATACCGAGGCTTGGTATCAATATGTTGTTGGATCAATTGTTACCTTGGTTGTGATTATGATCAAATTTGTTGTTGCATTGAAATGTTTTACATATTTTCAATGTATGGTTTAAGCAGATGCTCTGGAGAGCTATATGTTGTTTAATTTGAACTATGTATGTACTTTGGTTTTAATGTGATGATGAACTTCTATTAATTTGGTCACTTATCTATCCATGTGAATCTATAATGGTTTTTGACACACATATTTATATATAATGCAAGCAGATGAAACGACAATGGATGTACGGTGACAGACACACGTAATTATGTTTCTCGAAGTGGCTGAGGCAAACAAGTAGAATGGTTGCATGAAAAATAAAAATGAAGTCGGAAAGGGTTGAAAATTTATGATGTGGCTTTGGATGGTGCATTTTGAACACACAAAAAGTCTGGAGTCCACATAAGTTCAAAAAATGAAATCCCTTTGTAACAGATGAGTTTTCGTCTGAAACCCTAATACCTCGAAAGAGATTGTCCATTTTGTACACGAAGTGCATCTAGTTTTTTCCGTAACCATCTCTACTTTTTAGCACATGCTATGTGGGTGAAATGATGACACCATGCCGACTTTCACCTTTTCAGAGTTCATTTGTAGTGCTTTTCAATTTCAGGGTCACTTAGTGCAAAAAGAATGAACTAATAGGAAAAATAATGAACTAGAAACTTTTATGAAACTCTGATAGAAAAAATAATAAACTAAAAGAATGAACTAGAAAACTTTAATGAAACTCTAATATAAAAACCAATGAACTAGAAAACTTTAATGAAACTCTAATAGCAAAAGGAATCAACTAAAAATCATTCATAAACCTCTAGTATTATTGAAACTAAAATTATATAAAATTTATGGAACTAAAATTATCAAAGTATTTTATGTCCAAAACATTATAAGCAAAAAGAATTTTCATAAATAAATTTTTTAGAATCTTTAATAGCAAAAAGAATTATCATAAAAAAATTGTTAGAAACTAAAATAACAAAAATTGTTCTAGAGTAATATTAAATAGGAGGAAAAAGAATCACTCCAAAATCTATTTTTAGAGTAAAGTTAATCACAAACTAGTAATTCACACAAATTTCAAAGAATTCAAATATAAACTATTCAAATTGGTAAACTAATGGCACTAACAGAAATTTTATTATTTTTATTACCTAAAATCAAAAAGAATCACTCACAAATAGTAAGTATTTTATTTTTTAGTAAAGTTAATCACAAACTAGTGATTCACACAAATTTCAAAGAATTCAAATATAAACTATTCAAATTGGACAACTAATGGCACTAACAGAAACTTTATTATTTTTATTACCTAAAATAAAAAAGAATCACTGAGAAATAGTAAGTATTTTATTTTTATAGTAAAGTTAATCAAAAACAAGTGATTCACACAAATTTCAAAGAATTCAAATTTAAACTATTCAGATTGGAAAACTAATGGCACTAACAGAAAGTTTATTATTTTTATTACCTAAAATCAAAAAGAATCACTGAAAAACAATAAGTATTTTGTTTTTATAGTAAAGTTAATCACAAACTAGTGATTCACACAAAATTCAAAGAATTCAAATTTAAACTATTCAAATTGGAAAACTAATGGCACTAAGAGAAAGTTTATTATTTTTATTACCTAAAATAAAAAAGAATCACTGAAAAACAGTAAGTATTTTGTTGTAAGTGAAACGAAATAAAATAAATAAAGTAACAAAGATAACAAAAAACTGGAAAAAATTAAAAATTGGCACCTAGTGGGCCACCACGGCTTGAATACGACTAGAAATCCACCCATGGGCCAGGATTCATGTCCGCATTAGGCCCAGTAGGCCCACAGGCAGATAAAGTGACTTTAGGCCCGTAAGCCTGCATTAGAGAGGAGCTCGAAGTGGTCAGCACAGTAGCGCTTATAAACCACTGTCAAAGCCTCTCGGCTAGCGAGGTGGGACTAAATATCCCATAGCACAGCGAAAGTTCTAGCACAAGACCATTGGTCCCGTTTCATGGCTCGAACCGGGACGAAAGATGGCCTTGGGTCTCGGTTCGTGGCACCAACTGGAACCAATGCCACCCCTTTAGTCCCGGTTGGTGCCACCAACCAGCACCAAAGGCCTCTGCTTCCCGCCCTTTGGGCTGCTGAAAAGAGAACTTTGGTCCCGGTTGGTGGCACCAACCGGGACCAAAGGGGGCATTGGTCCCAGTTGGTGGCACGTACCGAGACAAATGCTTCGTGTATATAAGCAAGACTTGTGGAAATTGCCACTTCTCATTTCGCAGTTGCCACCCCGACGATGCCGACGACATCCATGCCGCCAGGCTGCTGCCCCCGACCGCCGTCTCCGTCGTCGCCGTTGCCCCTGCCCGGCCTCGCTGCACCCTGCACCCTGCCCCAACCTCGCCGCGCGCTGCCCCGACCTCGCCGTCGCGCACGCCGAGCGCCCTGCCCCGACCTCGCCGCCGCTCACCTGCACTGTGAGCCTCACCGTGTCGTTCCACCTCCTCTCCCCCTTCCCCCCGCGCCCCAACACCACCACGCGCCCGCCCCCACACCGGCGCCCACCTCGACGCCGACGACGAAGGCCCTGTTCACATATATAGATTTTTTTCATATTGTAGTAGTAGATGATGACGATGATGATGTATGTATGTTTATATGCAAAAGTTAGAATTTTTTCTGTTCATAGAATTTTTTTCGTGATATTATTGTAGAATATGAAAATGTTTGTATGTTCATATGCAAAGAATATGTCATTTTTTATAGAATTTTAATAATTTTTTTTCTGTTGTAATTTTGTTCATACAATTTTTATTGTTTTTTCTGTTGTAATTTTGTTCATAAAGTACTTTTTATTGTTTATGTTTAGTTTAGGAATAACGAAAAGAAAAAGGAGAAGAAGAGGAGAGGAAGAAGAGGAAAAAAGGAAAAAGAAAGAGGAGAAGAAGAAAGGAATAGAGGAGAAGAAGAAAAAGTAGAATAAATTCTCTTTTTTCTTTTTCTCTTCTATTCCTTTCTTCTTCTCCTCTTTTCCTTCTTCTTTTTTTTCTTCGATCTTCTCCTCTTTTATTTCTTCTTCGTCTTCTTATTTTTTATCGGGTATGTTGTTGTCGATATACCCCCTCCCGATAACTTCAACACGAGGGGGGGAGTCGATATACCCCCTCCCCGATAACATTATTTTCCCATGTATCCATCTATCGTTGTCGATATAACCCCCTCCCGAATAACTTCGACATGAGGGGCGGTCGATATATATACCCCCTGTCGACCGTGATAACTAATACGATGGGAGCACCCCCCGGCCCTCTTGCTCGACCAAAACTCTCGAGGACACCCAAAGCCTAGAAAAAACAACGTCGGTCTCCTACCCCCTCCCGCCGCGCCCCTACCCGACAAACTCTCTCGAGGCCACCAAAATTTTCCAAGTTAAAAGAGCGTTGTCGTCGAGGCCACCCCAAACCCTTGAAGCGTTGCCGAGGCCACCCCAAGCCCTAGAGAAGCGTCGATCCCACTAATATGATTCCTTATTGTGATTAGCTAGCTAGTTCTACATTTGCCACTAGTATATCCATCTATCACGTTATAATAATTGCCATGTCGTAAATATTTGCAGAAACTATGGAGCACCCCTGAGACGAAGCAACAGATGTAGTGTTGGGGGACATAAGCACAGCCGGAAGTGATGTCATCAACTCATTTCGCAACGAAACCGATGGTTTGGAAGGACAGGGTGATGAAGCAGGCTATGGAGATCGAACAATGGAGGAGGAAGGACATGATTATGATGGCTCCGGTGACCGAATGCGGTCGAATAAGGACACCTTGATGACGGCTCCGGTGACCGAATGCCGGTGGAAGAAGGACACCGTGATGACGGATCTGGTGACCGAATGGAGTCCGGCCAGGTATATATATTAATTAACACTAGTAGAAAAAGGGTCAAATGTGAAGCACATTAGTGCCGGTTTGAATTTGAGCCGGCACTAATGTGTGCATTAGTGCCGGTTCCAATGGCTAGCCGGCCGCTCTCATTACTACCGGTTCGTGGCGAACTTTTAGCACCGGTTCGTGCCACGAACCGGTACTAAAGTGAGTGGTGGCAGGATGTTGTCAGTCCGGGGCCCCTCCAGCACCTTTAGTACCGGGTCGTATCACGAACCGGTACTAAAGGTCGTCCTACATAGACCCTTTGTCCACCCGATCTCGCTCTGTTCTTCCCCTTTCCCCTCTCCTCTCTGTTCTTTTCCCTCTTCCTCTTAAGCTCATCACACATTTTGCCCAAAATTTGTCTAGATTTGAAGGCCCCCCATCCATTCAAATGATCACAAAGGTTAGCAACTTTGTCCTTTAATCTCTCATTGCTAGATTAGCTCATGCAATGCTTTATATAGTGGTTGATTTTTGAGTTTAGTAATTTGGGAGAATTATATATATGTGCTAGTATTTCATTTATATGCAATTTCAGGTTAAAAATAACACTTAGTTTGCATATGTAGGTGTGGTTTACTTAGTACCTTCTAAATCTCCGTCGTAACAACCGTCGATCGCTCGCAACGTCCCGTCGCCGGCACCACCTTGTGGTGAGCCTCTTGTTCATGAATTTTTATATAAAAAATTGATGTTTGTGTGATTTGGATATATAGTTACTCGTATAATTATCTTACCCATACATTGCTTGTTATACATAGTGCCATGGTTTTGATATCCGTCCCCGTCGGCCCTCGTCCGGGTTATGATTCGGATGTGGTATATTCTCTTTTAAAACTATTCATTTCATTTCGTTTTTATGACAAATTATGCCCATCAAGTTGACATAGATATTTGTATGTAGGAGGTAGTTGAACCAGAAATTCCAACCGACCATATTGTCGAGAAGTTAAATTTAGTTGAAAGAGAAAACAAGGATTTGAAGGAAAAATTGAAAAGAAATGAGGGGGGAGAAGATGGAATTGGAGTTGCATTTTGCCGATGTCGTCAATGATCACAAGATTAAGATGGAGAAAATGCGGTTGAAGATTAGGAAGATTAGAAAATATGCCATTCATAGTGAGGCTTGGTATCATTATGTTGTTGGATCAATTGTTACCTTAGTTGCGATCTTGATCGCATTTGTTGTTGCATTTAAATTCTTTAGCTAGAGAGTTATTTGTTTGTTGCATGTAAGTGTTGTTTGATCTTTATGTATGAACTTTATGTATTGTATTAATTTGGTGTTTTCGATGCTGTGTATTGAAGATGAGCCGGCAATGGATGTACGATGATCGATGCTCTCCCGAGTACATTAATGGCGTGCGTACTTTTCTGCTTGCGGCTGAGGCAAACAAGCGAGCAGATGGATTTATGCCTTGTCCATGTGCTGGCTGTAAGACTGGTCACAATTACTCTACGTCAAGAACCATTCACGTCCACCTGTTTGAGTACGGTTTCATGCCCCACTCTAATGTTTGGACCAAGCATGGATAAAGAGGGGTTATGATGGAAGACAATGAAGAAGAAGAGGACGGTGACAGCTATCCTGGCCATGGGTTCCCTGAATACGATGATAGAACAATGAGGGAAGAAGCTGAGCCGGTAATGCGGGAAGAAGCTGAGCCGGCAATGCGGGAAGAAGCTGAAGAAGAGGCATCGGATGAGCCGGTTGATGATCTAGGTCGCGCCATTGCCGATGTAAAGAGAAACTGCGCAAGTGATTTGGAGAAGAAGAAGTTGTAGCGCATGTTAGAGGATCACAAAAAATTGTTGTACCCGAATTGCGTAGGTGACAAGAAAAAACTGGGCACCACACTGGAATTGCTACAATGGAAGGCAGAGAATGGTGTATCTGACAAGGGATTTGGAAAGTTGCTGGTAATGATAAAGAATATGCTTCCAAAGGACAACGAATTGCCCGAGAGTACGTACGAAGCAAAGAAGGTTGTCTGCCCTCTAGGGTTAGAGGTGCAGAAGATACCTGCATGCCCTAATGATTGCATCCTCTACCGTGGTGAGTACGAGGATTTGGATGCTTGCCCAGTATGCGGTGCATTGCACTATAAGATCAGCCGCGATGACCCTGGTGATGTCGAGGGTGAGCGCCCCAGGAAGAAGATTCCTGCCAAGGTGATGTGGTATGCTCCTATAATACCACGGTTGAAACGTTTGTTCCAAAACAAAGAGCATGCTAAGGCGATGCGATGGCACAGAGAAGAACGTAAGAAAGACGGAAAGTTGAGAGTACCCGCTGACAGGTCGCAGTGGAGAAAAATAGAAAGAAAGTACGGGAAGGAGTTTGCAGATGACGCAAGGAACGTATGGTTTGGTCTAAGTGCAGATGGCATTAATCCTTTTGGGGAGCAGAGCAGCAACCATAGCACCCGGACTGTGACTCTATGTTTGTATAACCTTCCTCCTTGGTTGTGCATGAAGCGGAAGTTCATTATGATGCCAGTGCTCATCCAAGGCCCTATGCAACCCGGCAACGACATTGATGTGTACCTAAGGCCATTAGTTGAAGAACTCTTACAACTGTGGAATGGAACAGGTGTACGTGCGTGGGATGAGCACATGGGGGAAGAATTTGTCCTAAAGGCGTTGCTGTTCGTGACCATCAATGATTGGCTTGGTCTCAGTAACATTTCAGGACAGAAAAACAAGGGATACCGCGCATGCACGCACTGTTTGGACGATACCGACAGTGTATATTTGGCTAATTGTAAGAAGAATGTGTACCTGGGACATCGTCGACTTCTTCTGAGCAGGCATCCCATAAGAAAGAAAGGCAAGCATTTCAAAGGTGAGGCGGATCACCGGACGAAGCCTTGCCACCGTACGGGTGCTGATGTACATGATATGGTCAAGGATTTGAAGGTGGTCTTTGGAAAGGGTCCTGGTGGACAACCTGTTCTGAATGACGCTGACGGACGCGCACCCATGTGGAAGAAGAAATCTATATTTTGGGACGTTCCCTATTGTAAAGACCTAGAGGTCCGCTTTGCAATCGACGTGATGCACGTGACGAAGAATCTTTGTGTGACCCTGCTTGGCTTCTTGGGCGTGTATGGGAAGACAAAAGATACACCTGAGGCACGGGAGGACCAGCAAGGTATGCACGGAAAAGATGGCATACATCAGGGTCATGCAAGCTACGCTCTTACCAAAGAAGAGAAGGAAATATTCTTTGAATGCCTGCTCAGTATTAAGGTACCGTCTGGCTTCTCGTCGAATATAAAGGGAATAATAAATATGGCAGATAAAAAGTTCCAGAACCTAAAGTCTCATGACTACCACGTGATTATGATGCAACTGCTTCCAGTTGCATTGAGGGGGCTTCTACCGGAAAACGTTCGATTAGCCATTGTGAAGCTATGTGCATTCCTCAATGCAATCTCTCAGAAGGTAATCGATCCAGAAATCATACCAAGGTTAGAGAATGATTTGGTGCAATGTCTTGTAAGTTTCAAGTTGGTGTTCCCACCATCCTTCTTCAACATCATGATGCACGTCCTAGTTCACCTATGTGAAGAGATTAACGTTTTGGGTCCTATATTTCTACACAATATGTTCCCCTTTGAGAGGTTCATGGGAGTCTTAAAGAAATATGTTCATAACCGTGCTAGGCCAGAAGGAAACATCTCCAAGGGCCATGAAAATGAGGAGGTCATTGAGTTTTGTATTGACTTTATTCCTGAACTTAAGCCGATTGGTGTTCCTGAATCGCGGCATAAGGGCAGACTGGATGGAAAAGGCACGCTAGGAGGGGAACAAATAATATGTATGGACGGACATTTACTCACTGAAGCACACTACACAGTTCTACAGAATTCCTCCTTGGTGGCTCCGTATACGGATGAACACAAGAATTTTCTACGCTCCAAACACCCGGAGCGGTCTGATGACTGGATTACACGTGAACAAACCAGGAGTTTCGCCAGCTGGTTGCAGACACGTACCATGCATGACGCCTCTATTGAAGATGACATGTAATTGCTATCCCAGTTACCATCTTCGAATATAATGACTTTCAAAGGGTACGAGATAAATGGTAATACATTTTACACGATCGCCCAAGATAAGAAGAGCACCAACCAAAACAGTGGTGTCCGCTTTGATGCAGAAACCAAGACGGGAAAGGAAACATATTATGGTTATATACAGGACATATGGGAACTTGACTATCGACGTGGTTTGAGGTCCCTTTGTTTCGGTGCAAATGGGTCAATATGACACGAGGCGGGGTAACGGAAGACCCGCAGTACGAAATGACTACAGTGGATCTCAACGATATTGCTTATGCAGACGAAACATTCGTCCTAGCCAATGTTGTGGCACAGGTTTTCTATGTGAAGGACATGTCTACCAAGCTGAGAAAAAGAAAAGATAAGGAAGCGAATGCATCGTACGATGAGCCAAAGCGGCACATAGTTCTTTCTGGGAAGAGAAACATCATGGGAGTGGATGACAAGATAGACATGTCAGGAGATTATGAAAAGTTTGATGAAATTGCTCCATTCATAGTGAATATTGACCCGAGCATCCAGTTAAATGATGAAGATTTTCCATGGCTACGGCGCAAAGGGACACACGTGAAGAAAAAGTTTCACACCCAAAGATCTGGGATGTGATCCGCTTCACTATCATCACTTTCTTCTGTGTTTCACACCCAGGAGGGAATCTTTGTAATAGTTAGGGTAGCTAGTTATGTGTTTTGGCATTTGAAACGCGAAGAAATTTTATGTGCAACCAAATTCTTTCATGCATTTACTGATTTTTTCAGCTAAATGACCCTGAAATTGAAAAGCATTCAAATGAACTGAGAAAAGGTTGAAAGTTGGCATGGTATCATAATTTCACCCACATAGCATGTGCAAAAAAGTAGAGAGGGTTACCGCAAAAAGTGGATGCACTTCGTGTACAAAATGGACAATCTCTTTCGAAGTATTAGGGTTTCGGACAAAAACTCATCTGTTACAAAGGCATTTCATTTTTTAAATAACCTAAGCATTAGCAAATTGAATATAATGATAAAACACACTAATATTAAACATAAGAAAAAAGAATCACTAAAAAATCTAATTTCAAAGTTAAGTTATTCACAAACTAGTGATTCACACAAATTTCAAATAATTCAAAATTTAAAATATTCAAATTTGTAAACTACCGGTACTAACAGAAAGTTTGTAATTTTTTGTACATAAAGCAAAAATATTCACAAAGAAACTCTAAATACAGCAAAAAACAACTCAAAAATAAATAAAACAAAAATAAATAAAGCAAAAAAATAAGAAAAAAAGCCCACGTACTGGGCCATAGCGGCCTGCATACGACTAGAAACCCAAATTCTAGTTGGGCCATGATGCAGGCCCGCTAACCCAGTAGGCCCAACAGGGCATCGCAGCAGAGGTAGGCCCAGAAGGCCTGCTTAAGAGAGGAGCTCGAGACAGGACCGACGGCGGGGCTTATAAGCAGGTGCGAGTGCCCCTCGGCTAGCGAGGTGGGACTAAACTTTTGCGCCCCTCGCCTGGCAGCGCACAACCTTTATTATCGGGTCGTGGCTCCAACCGGTACTAAAGGGGGGGCCTTTAGTACCGGTTGGCGCCATGACCCGGTACTAAAGGGGTGCGGTTCCCGCCGCTTCGCCTGGCCAAAAGAGACCTTTAGTACTGGTTGGTGGCTCCAACCGGTACTAAAGGTGGGTTCTATATAAGAAAACACTTCAAAAAAATTGTCAGCTTCTCATCTCTCCCTGCTTCTTTCTCCTCTGCCCCGTCGCTGCCGCTCCTCGTTGCCGCCCCCGTCACCGTCCATCACCGTCCCCGTCGCCGTCCATCGCCGTCCCCGTCCCCGTCCCCGTCGCCGCGCTGCGCCCCGCCCCGTCCTCCCGTCGTCCCCGCCCGGCCCGTCCCCGTCCCTGTCGTCGCCGCCCCGTCCCCGTTGTCGCCGCCCCGTCCCCGTCGCCGTCTCCGTCCCCGTCCCCGTCGCCGCCCCCCGTCGTCGCGTCTCGCCGGTGAGCTCATGCCCCGGCCGCCAACCACACACACACACACACATTGTTATAGAATTTGTTAGCAATCTTTCTGTTTTTTAGTTATAGAATTATTAGAAATGTTAGTTTTAGTTATAGAAATGTTTAGTTATATAGAAATGTTAGTTATATAGAAATTAATGTTAGTTATATTAGAAATGTTAGTTATATAGAAATGTTTAGTTATAGAAATATTAGAAATGTTAGTTTTAGTTATAGAAATATTAGAAATGTTAGTTTTAGTTATAAAATTTAGAATTTGCATATATGAAATCACAATCCATCATTTAAAAAATGTTACTTTACTTTTGCGGCATATAGTATTTGTTGTCGATGATGCCCGGCCCGCATCCTCGCCGTCGACCCGTTCACGACGACGTCCTGCTTTAGAGGACCCATGTCCGGGACAGGGCTCCGCCGGGCTGGCACTGGGAGGTGCTACCTTCAGGGGCACGACGCTTGGTGAGGAACCCGGCCCCGGGTCCCATCGTCGACCCTCATCTCCTTTGGTGGCGTTCGCGTGGGCCACTTTCGGTGCGGAGGGAGCCGGCCCCGCCGGAGGTGGTACGTCGCCGTGTTAGGGAGGAGGACGAGCACGTCCATCGCTACATGGCTACTATGGACGTCAGTTTCTCCTATACCTGGCAGGTTCTTTGGGGAGATCACCCGAGCTATGATCCAGTGATGGTTCCTTCACTTTGGTTGTCCACTGCCTAGATTACTCTCTAGTATTCGATCTTTATTAGCTAGCTAGCTAGTGATGTATTCGATATATAATATTCAAGATGATTTATTCAAGATTATATATATTATTCGAGACGATGTATTCAAGATTATGTCTATTATTCGAGACGACGTATTTGAGATTATATTCGATGATGCTTATTATGTACTATGAATTATTCAGTTTTTCCTTATTAATTGATTGCATCCATGCATTGTAATTTGAATATATATTTCTTTTGGATTAGTTAAACAAAACCTATGGCGGACAATACCGGCAGAGAGGGAGAAGAGGCCCTGTTCAATATCATACACAATCCTCACGGGCCAGATGATGATCAGAATCAAGAAGATTATGACGGCTCCGAATATCTAAACAACACCGGGGAGGGTGATATGATATTCGATCGCGACGACCGAATTGATGAAGTCATGAACTATCAACACGACGAAGAAAATGTTGATCTTGAAACAACAAAGACCGGCGAGGTATATATATTTATATAAGCAGGTATCTGGTGATCATCACATGTTTTAAATGACTTGAAGATATATTAACGAATCGATCTTTCTTCTTTGAGCCATCCAGATCGAGCAAATCTTCAGGCAACAGGAAACGAGGCCTGAACAAAAAGTTGAAGGAGGGCGTAAAGTACAATATCGAGGCCATCAAACCAAATGGTGAACCATTAGCGCCTAAGAAGATTGCGGACAAGTTCATTCGTCAGTGTGGAGTTCTTGTGAAGGACCAACCCCCGATCTCCCTTAAAGAATGGAGAGAGCCAGCAAAGCCACATCCAGGATTACTTTTGTCGACGACAGACAAAAACTTCTGCTTTGGGAAACACTCATGGAACATTTCACCCTACCAGATAATTTCACAGACGCAGATGTGGAGAAAGTTAAGGACACTGCTCTTAGGAAGATGGCGGTTGCATTCAAGAACCACAAGATTCGTGAATGGGCCAAGTATGTCAAGGGAGGAAGGAAGACTCCAGTATTCGAGGGAACACTATAGAAGCAAAGTGCTCATCGGGACGATTTCGTGAAATTCAAGGATTCGGAATTATCTAAGGAACGGTCGAGAATAAACAAGTCCAATGCCGCAAAAAAGGATAAGTTCCATAAGTTGGGGCCAGGTGGCTATGCGGTGGGAATGCCTAAGTGGGATAAGTCCGAGAAAGAGATGGGGGATGCAGGTGTCACTCTAAAAACATTGAGCTGGCCCCCAGGTGCAGGACTTGGTTCTATGCACATGGGGGGGAGTTGGACCCGAAGACAGGCAAAGTTTCGAAGAAGGCATGTCTGGACGGAGTCGAAGATAAGCTACTTGTTGCAATAGAAGAGGCTCGATCGGGGGTGTTCGAGCCCAACAGCGAGAACGACAAGCTTACGCATGCCCTGGGAAATCCTGAACACCCGGGAAAAACACGAGGCATGGGCGCTATTCCGTGGTATGAGGGGTTTTCGGACTGGAACACCGACTACAGAACCCGTGCGAGAAAGAAGATTGCGGAGGAGAAGAAGAGGAAGATGGAGGAGGAGCAGAGGAAGCTAGACTATGAACGCCTTCAAGGCCTAGAATCAGCACACGCGGACTTGGCTGTCAAATTCCAGCGGCAGCAGGAGCATATCGACTCACTTAGCCCGCAAAGGGGGTCTCAACGGCTAGGGGATGATCCACCATTGGATAGCACCGTCCCATCCATGCCGAGAAGCAGCGTGGGTTCCGCCCCGGGCGACGCATTTCTGGATAGCTACCCAGTGGATGACATCATGGAGAACACTAACTGCGAGCTACACTTCAAAATGAAGAACATATCCATGAAGGTGGCGGACGCCCTTGCTTTTACAAATCCCCCCGAGGCAATCTTCCATTGCAACCCGATTCCAGTGGGCTATGCTCATGTCTTGGTTGATGGGGTGGTGGACCAATATTCAGGGCTAGAGCTTGACATTCCTGGAGGTGACGATGAGCACACACTGGGAGAGGCCAACCATCGTATCATCCTATGGAGAAAGGATTGCATCATCTTTCGAAGGCCACCGACACTGCATCATCCGACTCCTCGTCTTAGTCCGCCACCGAGTCAGCAGACTCCCGCTCCTCCAAGTCCACCAATGCGTCTGGCCACTCCTCCTCCAAGTCCGGCACAGCTTTAGGCCACTCCTCCTCCTCCACGTCCGGCAAAGCGTCAGGCCCCTCCTCCTCCAAGTCCGGCACAGCTTCAGGCCACTCCTCCTCCAAGTCCGGCACAGCTTCAGGCCACTCCTCCTCCTCCAACTCAGCCACGTCAGCCGTCTTCGCCGCCTCAACAATCACGGAAGAGAGCCGCCTCAGCTATGGTGCGTAGCGGTACAAGTCGAGGTAGTACTTGAGGTACAGGAGGAGGCAAGCGATTACAATATGGTCCAAGCCTCACGCCTCTTCTGCAGAGGCCTTACGACAAGTCCGAGGAGGAAAACGTAGCCATATCGAAGGCCAAGGTGGAAGCCCATTTTGCACCGAAACCGCCACCGCCGCCAAGGGAGAAAGTGCCTGTGGAAAAGATTGACCACTTCATTCGTATGGCTAGAGCACCAGCTCCCAAGCCTGTTGACACAGACTATGAGCGCCACATCAAGAAGTTAAATCGAGCACGTCTACAAAAAGAGGCGAGCTCGAGCTCGAGCAAGTCAGCTGGCAAAAGGAGCGGTAAAATCGTTCCCCAGCTGGGAGAACAGGCGGTGCAATCAATACCCCACGCTTGTTGTGCCAACAACACATGAGAGTAGGCGCGCCCAATATTATTGTGGTCAAACCCTTAACGTTCCCGGGGTGGGCGATGTGGTAATAACCGAGGAGCATATTGAGCAGGCTGAAACGATCGGGATCACCGTTGGACAACTCCTCGATATCGAGCCCATGTCTCCGACTAGAGAGGAGCAAATAAAACGGAATATGTCCGGGGCCAACCTTTGGTCGAGCCAGACGAGGTCAAGAAGGATCATTACTACCATTAATGGTACATGGACATTACCAAGATTTCCAATCGAGAGTCCCTCATGGTGAATGTCAAGAAGGATCATTACTACCATGAGAAAGCTGTGACCGTTGAGTATTCTGAACTATTTCAGCTATACAATCAAGACGCACTCAACAAATCTATCGTCAGTTGCTATTGTCTATAAGGGATTTCTTTCTATAATTTAAGTCTCAAGCTAGCTATAGTGATCATTTTAATCAATCATTACCTGTAATTATCCTCATTATATTCTTTTCTATGGTATTATGCACGATGAAGATTTATGAAATGAAAAAAGGTGGACGCTATGGCATTGGGTTCGTTGACCCAAATACCATTAATGAATACACATGGAAATAGATTCATATTATGAAAAAAAGTGTAGAGGAAAGCATGCTAGAGTTCTTCAAGCGCCTCAAATACAATGAAGATATACTACTTCCTTACAACTTCGAGTGAGTCACACTATCTTGTACTACAAATTCTGTTTTTGCCTACTAGCTAGCTACATGTTTTTGCTTACATATGCCCGCTTAATTAAGACATGCAAACGTGTGTGCATGCAGATTTCAGTGGATCTTGTTAATCATTAAAGTTGATGAAGGAACAGTTGAAGTACTAGACTCACTACTTAAGAAAGCAAGTGACTACACCATCGTGAAGGGGATAGTCAACAAGTAATTTCAATCATTATTAACTATATCTCGGCCTATTTAATTAGTTCGTCATTTCCTGATAACAACTATTTAATACCCATTTATTCATTTTCTTTGTCGGCGGGCAGGGCTTGGGCAAAGTTCATCAGGGCCACTCCACGCCCATGGAAACAAAATCTGAAATGGTATCTACCCCAGGTAAGTAATTAAGTAGTACTAGCTAGCTGCCATCTCTTTAATTATCATGCTTGATTAATTATTATCTGATCAAATTCGATTCTCGTAAAGGCCCTGAAGCAGGCGCCGGGGAATAATCTGTGTGCATACTACGTTTGCGAGAACATTCGCATGATGGCATCCGAAAGGAGCAGATCTCAAAGACAGGAGTGGGTACGTTTGTCAGAACACTATTCACAATTTTTACACCATTATCGATATCTAGTCACACAACTAATACACATGCATATTGATCTCCTTCTTAACAGTTCAAAGAGGTGCGGGAGAAGCTCCTAACAGAGGACCGCATAGAAGCAATTCAAGAGGAAATAGCGGGATTTTTGCTCGACAAGGTCACAGATCCCAAAGGAGAATACTATTACCCGCTACCGCCCCCATGAACCACTTCCAATTGTTATCGTGCTCCGAAGGCACCAATTAGGCTATGCCACTGGCTCCAAAGGCACCAATTAGGAGAAATTGTATATATATATACATGTGTGTATATATGTGTGAATTAATTAATGGTGGTTGTGAGACATTCGATGATATATATATATTATGATCGGTTCTACTAGAAATTCTATTTATATATATATATGCATAACGTGTACAATATGTAGTATCGTAAAATACCAGCAAACGAAAAAGAATTAAATGGAAAACACAAAATTAAATCAAAAATAAATCATAAACCCAAAACCCCCCCAACCTTTTATTACCGGTTGGTGACACCAACCTGTACTAAAGGGCTCCCTGCCCCCGAAGCTGGCTCGTGCCACGTGGTTTCCCTTTAGCACCGGTTCGTGCTGAACCGGTACTAAAGGGGGGCCTTTAGTGCCTACACTTTAGCGCTGGTTACCAAACCGACACTAAAGGGCCTTACGAACCGGTGCTATTTCCCGGTTCTGCACTAGTGTAAGCATGTGCTGACTATAGCTAATAGATGCATTAATTATTTTTGGTATGTACACATATTAATTAATAACTCTAGTATTTCTTCTTTTCTAGCCCTCCGGATCGAGCACAACTTCGGTAAAGAGACTAGGCCCGAAGAAAAAGTTGCGCTTGGATGAAAGGTTTGAGATCACAGCAATCGCACGAGATGGCCAGTCAATTGAACACATCCGGACAAAGGAAGCATTTTCTGCTCAGTGCGGGGTCCTTTTTAGGGACAAGATCCCGATCAGCATCCACCAATGGTTTAAGCCAGCTAAAGATGACCCTGAGGTGTCTTATGTCAACGATATGCAGAAAGACGATCTTTGGACCGCGCTGAAGGCAAATTTTGTGGACCACAAGACATCGGACAAGATTAAGAAGATGTCAGCGACAAACAGGAAAAATGCTGCGAAGAAGAAGCTTCACCATCGCAAGGGGTCAGGTGGCTACCTCAAAGCCCGGCCGTTGTGGGCCAAGGCTGAGAATGACCTGCTTGATAAAGTGGTCGAACCAGAGACATTGAACTGGCCAGACCGTTGCCAGACTTTGTTCTTCGGGGTTGGCGAAACCTTGGACCCTGTATCAGGGAAGTGTCGTTGGACGAACGAGCAACTGCGAATACGTGTCACGAAGCTTCGGCAGTATATCGATGCAGCGCAGCAAGGGACGTTCGTTCCAGACAGAGAGAACGACGAGCTCACAATGGCCCTCGGGAATCCTGAGCACCCTGGATGGACACGAGGCACGCCAGGCTCAGTTCCGTGGAAGGCTGGGTTTCTGGACACAGGTGGTTACAAATGCTAGGAGAGGAGGAATAAAGTGGAGCAGACCCAAATGCAGGCGCTACACGCAAGGGTACAAGCGATAGAGGAACGAGAAGCACATCGTAGCAAGCAACCTGCCGAAGCTTCCCCCGAAGTTACCCCGCCATCTCAGCGAAGAAGCAGCGTGGCCTCCCCCGAGCTGCTTCAGTTGGAGCCTGTCTTCATGGCTCCTGCTAGCTACCCCATGGACTTAATCATGGAGTCTCAACATTGCTACCTTTTGACGCAATGGATGAAATTGAAAGTCAAGGCAGCTGTTGGCTCTGTTGCACCTCCTGAACCTGGCACAACTTTTCACTGCCGGCCGATTCCAGAAGGATATGATAGGGTGATGGTGGATGAAATAACTGACGGATTTGAGGACCTCGAGCTTGACCACCCTACGGGTGAAGGGGAGACTCGGCTGGGTTCTTCTCTGAAGACTCCATGACTATCACTACTAGGAAAAGGGCTATAGCTAATATGGACATTAATGGTGCACCATGTATGTGGTGCGCCAGTACTATATAGCAGTGGCGCACCAGATACATGTGCGCCATTAGTGTCCTCATTACTAATGTCGCACCAGACACACGGTGCGCCATTACTAGCAAATTTTATTTTTTTATTTTTCCAAAACTATTAATGGTGCAGCAGGGCACAGTGTGCTATTACTAGTTTTAACTAGTAATGGCGCACCACATGCTATGTGCGCCACTACTAATAATGTTTTCCTTTTTTTTCAAAACTAGTAATGGCGCATGTCGGTGTCAAAACCGACGGATCTCGGGTAGGGGGTCCCGAACTATGCGTCTAAGGCGGATGGTAACAGGAGGCAGGGGACACGATGTTTTACCCAGGTTCGGGCCCTCTTGATGGAGGTAAACCCTATGTCCTGCTTGATTTATTCTTGATAATATGAGTAGTACGAGAGTTGATCTAACACGAGATCGGAGAGGCTAAACCCTAGAAGCTAGCCTATGGTATGATTGTATGTTGTCCTACGGACTAAAACCCTCCGGTTTATATAGACACCGGAGGAGGCTAGGGTTACATAAGGTCGGTTACAAAGGAGGAGATATACATATCCATATTGCCTAGCTTGCCTCCCACGCCAAGTAGAGTCCCATCCGGACACGGGACGAAGTCTTCAATCTCGTATCTTCATAGTCCAACAGTCCGGCCAAAGGATATAGTCCGGCTGTCCGGAGACCCCCTAATCCAGGACTCCCTCAGTAGCCCCTGAACTAGGCTTCAATGACGATGAGTCCGACACGCAGTGTTGTCTTCGGCATTGCAAGGCGGGTTCCTCCTCCGAATACACCACAGAAGAGTTTGAATACAAGGATAGTGTCCGACCCTGCAAAATAAGTTCCACATACCACCGTAGAGAGAATAATATTTCCACAAATCTAATCTGCTGACACGTTTTGGCAGCATGACATCATGCCATGGCCCGATAATTATCCGAACCACTTTTCTTTAACCATCCCCGCACATAACGCGAGGCGGTTTCTTGACACGTCTTGTAAAAGCAGAGATCGTGTTCCCTTTATTACGGGATTCTCATTAATACGGACTTGGGTAACCCAACCGTGCCTAGGACTCCTAGATTTTAGGCAAGTCCCAAACGGCCACAAGGAGGACGCTTGATATTCACCCTCTTTATAAAGGGACAAGGCTTTTACTTTTTTCCCTCCCGTCCTCAATCGAATCCTTCCCTCGCCTCGAGTTCTAACACCCAAAGCCCAGGTCAGGCGCTTTGGACCTTCAATCATGTCCGGATCCAACCTTCAAGGCTAGTGGATACCTTCCTCCGTCATGGAGGAGGACATCAAGAAGTTGAGGGAAGCTAGATACCTGATCGCCGAAATTTCGCATAGGCTGCCCGCCCGAGGGCAGGTCGTCCCTACTCCCGAACCCAACGAGAGCGTTGTGTTCGTCTCTCGCTTCCTCCGAGGACTAGGCCTCGCTCTGGATCCCTTTGTTAGGGGTCTTATGTTCTATTACGGGCTGGATTTTCATGATCTGGCCCCGGATTCCCTTCTTGACATCTCGTCATTTATTGTCATTTGTGAGGCCTTCCTCCGCATCACCCCTCACTTCGGCCTGTGGCTCAAGACCTTCGATCTGAAGCTGAAGATGGTCGAGGGGCAGTATGCAGCATGCGGAGGTGCTCTAATAAGCAAAATCGCTGACGCTCCATGGCCAAATGGTTACTTTCCAGAGGTGTGCGGATTGTGGCAACAGGAGTGGTTTTACGTCACAGCTCCCCGAACTGCCAAGTGGGTAGCTGTCCCCACCTTTCACCCGGGCCCTCCACCACAACTGATGTCATGGGTCAGCAGGGGGCTGAGCTGGGGTCCAGCCAAGGACGTGCCAATACTGCAGAGCCGTATCCGAGATCTCTTCGAGGGAGATTTCAGTATGGTTATGGTAATGCAAGTTATGTTGGTTCGTTGGGTCCAGCCTTGCAAATGCCGGCCCCTCCGCATGTGGGAATTCAACCTGGAAGGACCACGCACTATTCAGAATTTCCTCGGCATGACGCACACGGAGATGTACAAATCGTTCTCCGGACCCCAAATAGAGTGTCCGGACACTACCGACACTACTAGGAAAAAGGCTATAGATAGGATTGACACTAATGGCGCACCAGGGAAGTAGTGCGCCACTACTATATACTAATGGCGCACCAGTTGGTGATGCGCCATTAGTGTGAAAGACACTAATGGCGCACCAGAAAATAGGTGCGCCACTAGTGATAAATTATTTTTTTTACTTTTACATACATACTAATGGCGCATCCTACCGAAGTGCGCCATTACTAGTTCTAACTAGTAATGGCGCACCAGACATGGAGTGTGCCAGTACTGAATTTTTTTTTATTCTTTTTTTCTGCAAAACTACTAATGGCGCACCACCTGCAGGTGCGCCATTAGTAACCAGGGTTACTAATGGCGCATTTGCAGGTGGTGCGCCATTAGTAACCTGGGACCCCAACAAGATATTTTGGACAGCCCCACACCTACCCACTCACTTTCCCCACTTCATTCCCTCCACCTCCTTCTCCAAGCTTTCGGCTGCCTCCTCCTCCTCACCTCATTTCCACCATAGATTCATCAAAATTAAGTGGTGAAATTACCTTTTTTGATAGGTAAGTAAGCGGAAAGCTATCTTCATGATGTAGATCTACTTTTTTTCTCCCTAGCTTGCTCCAACAACGTGCACATGCACTTTTTGTGGCCTAGCTAGATCTATGTATGTTTGTGGTGTTGCATGTGTTTGTGGTGTTGCATATATGTTTGTGTTTGTAGGTACCGGTATTTGAAATGCGATAGTTGCCAATATTTTGCCGGAATGTTGATTCATTTCCGTTTCGGCGAGAATTTTGGCACTATGCATTCTTTTTGGTCCTATTTTTAGGGAAGGTCATGCCAAATTTTTTCTTGGTTCTAAAATATCGTTTTGCTCTACCCCGCAGGCGACCATGGTCCGCACGATGACCGAAGGCATCGTGAATAGGTTTTTGAGCTCCGCGAAGGCCGAGATGCTTCAAAAGAACGAGATGGAGATAAGATGTCTGTGTCGAAGATGCAAGCTGAAGAGCCTTATTGCGGACCCGGATTCTGGGCAGGTGCGGGACCACCTGCTCTTGCGTGGTTTCATGGATGGCTGTCGGTGGCAAGGTGATGAAGATGACTATGAAGTCATCCATGGGGGCCAGGTAAGAAATGAGGAAGGGCAACAAGACAAGTACCACCGCGGCGAGGGCGGGCGAGAAGACGAAGAATCTCCAGGACATGATCACGACGGTGATGCTGTACACACTCATCATGTAGAAGATGTCGTACATGATGATGAGGAAGATCAAGATGAAGGGCATGATCATGAAGATGAAGATGCCGGAGCAGACGACGATGGAGGCTGGGTGCAGGACCCTCATATTCAAGAGCTGCTTCTCAAGCAGACGGATAACGCAAGAGCTGCCGCCCGAGAGAAAGCCAAGCTGGATCAACTGGAGATAGACGCGGTTACTCCATTGTATGAAGGATGCAGGCCCTAGGATACCCGCCTGAAAGTAACGCTCATGGCTCTGGAGATGAAGGCAAAACACAAAATGACCGACGCATGCTTCGACGAGAACATGTCATTCTGGCACGAACGTCTTCCCAAGGGGAATAAGTGCCCGACCAGTTTCGAGGAGGCGAAGAAAATCATGTGCCCTCTATATTTACCGCACGTGAAATACCATGTGTGCATGCACAATTGCATCATTTATCTGGACGAGCACGCGGAGTCTACCATATGTCCGGTGTGCAGCGTCACTCGATACAAGAAGAGGAAGAAAGCTCCTCAAAAATCGGTGTGGTACTTTCTGATCACTCCTCGTCTGCAGCGGTATTTCACGGACCATATGGTAGCAAAGCTCCGGCGTTGGCACGCAGATAGGAAGGAGAAGAAGCGGGAAGATGACAGAAATGATCCGGAGATAAATAAAAAGACAAGATGCTGAGTCACCCTAAGGATGCGAGCCAGTGGCAAGAGTTGAACTTCGAATTCCCAGAATTTGGGAAGGATCAAAGGAACATCGTGTTGGGCGTGAGTACCGATGGAGTCAATCCGTTTGGCAGCCAGAGAAGCACACATAGCATGTGGCCTGTGTTTGTGTGGATGTACAACCTTCCCCCCTGGTTGTGCATGAGGAGGAAGTACAATCACATGAGTATGCTAATTGAAGGGCCGAAACAACCAGGGAATGACATCAATCTATATCTGGGGCTGCTGAAAGAGGAGCTAGACACGCTGTGGAAAACGCTAGCCAATACGTGGGACGCCGCAGAGAAAGAATATTTCCCTATGAGAGCCGCACTGCTCACGACGGTGCACGACTATCTCGGTTACGGATATCTCGCGGGGCAGGTAGTCCATGGATTTTCTGGATGCGTAAGGTGCATGGATGACACAACGTATCGCCAGCTAGATAGAGATCCCGGATCTTCGAAAACCATGTTCATGGGACATCGAAGGTGGCTTCGCGACGATGACCCGTGGAGGAAACGCAAGGATCTGTTCGATGGTGAAACCGAACCCCGAAAACGCCCGCGTACGAGGAGCGGCGAGGAAATAGACGAGCTGTTGAAAAATTGGAAAGATTGCCCACTGTCGAGAAAGAAGCAAAAGGCGCCAGAGCCGGGAAAGAAGCGAAAGGCGCCAGAGCCGCTGCTGAAGGTATGGAAAACGAGGTCTGTTTTCTGGGACTTGCCGTACTGGAAGATCCACCGTGTGCCTCACAGCCTTGATGCCATGCATATCACGAAGAACGTGCACGAGAGTCTGCTTGGTACCCTGCTCAACATGCCAGAGAGGACCAAAGATGGGCCGAAAGCAAGGGCAGACTTGAAATCAATGGGCATCAGGCAGGAGCTTCACGCTAATGATGATGATGATGATGAGGCAAAGCAGGACACAGAAACTCGTCGCAAAGGCAAAAAGGCCAAGAAGACCGGAAGTGACTACCCTCCCGCGTGCTTCACTCTAAGTCAGGAGGAGATCGAGCAGTTTTTCACCTGCCTCATAGGAGTAAAACTTACTTACGGTTACACCGGGAAGATAAGTAGATACCTAGACCCAGCGAAGCAGAAGTTCAGCGGGATGAAGTCTCACGATTGTCACGTGCTGATGACGCAGATATTCTAGTTGCAATCCGTGGGATCATGGACGCGCACGTCCGTGAAACGCTATTTGGCCTATGCAAGTTTTTCGATGTCATCTCTCGGAAGTCGATTGGCGTGAGGCAACTCAGAAGGCTATAGGAAGAGATCGTGGTGATACTATGCGAGCTTGAGATGTACTTCCCGCCCGCATTCTTCGACGTTATGGTCCATCTGCTGGTCCATATCGTGGAGGATATCATCCAACTCGGGCCGACGTTCCTGCACAGCATGATGCCATTTGAAAGGATGAATGGTGTCATCAAAGGATACGTTCGCAACATGTCACGTCCAGAGGGAAGTATAGCCAGGGGCTTTCTGACCGAAGAGTGCATCTCCTACTGCACGAATTATCTAGGCATCGAGAACCCCGTTGGTCTGCCCGTCAACAGGCACCTCGGCAGGCTCGCTAGATGGGGTCACCGTGAGGGTCACCGCGAAATGCATGTCGACTTCGAGGGTCGACTCGCCGACTTTGAAAGAGCAAACCTAGTCGCGCTACAACACATAGACGTGGTCGATCCTTGGGTGGTAGAGCACCAAACCTTTATTGAGAAGACGTACAATGACCGAGGCCAACAGAGGACGGACGGAGATATAATCAAAGAGCACAACTCATGTTTCACGTGTTGGTTCAAGCAGAAGCTTCTGTCGTACCCTTTACATGAGGATTCTTCCGCGGAAGAACAAATCATATTCGCCTTGTCACAGGGCGCCGAGCACAACCTGATGACCTATGAGGCGTACGATATCAACGGCTACACATTCTACACCGAGGACAAGGACATGAAGAGCGATGGTTATCAGAACTCTGGGGTAACGATGGAATCCTACACCGGTAACGACAAGGACAGATACTACGGAAGGATCGAGGAGATCCCGATGTTCCGTGTCAGATGGGCCAAGAGCGTCCAAAAAGAAGACCGGTATTTCACCACCATGGTTATACCCGAAGCCAAATCCAAGACCGCGGGCGCAAACGTCACCGCGAAAAATGAGCCATGGGTACTGGCTTCCCAAGTGGACCAATGCTTCTTCATTACCGACCCGTCAAAGCCCAGTCGTGTTGTCGTGAGGAGAGGCAAAAGGAAGATCATCGGAATGGATGGAGTAGCCAATGAGCAAGACTTCGACAAGTACGGCGACCCGAAGATCGAACATGACGACAACGATGAAGTAGCAGCACACACCACAAGAAGAAGCAGGACCACCCTACCTAAAGGACGTCCGTTCCACAGAAGAACTCCATTTGCGAAAAAGAAGGGCAAGAAGATTGTGAACAGATAGCTATCTAAGATCGATTGTACTTAAATCATAGTCTTCATTTCTCGATTGTATTTCATGGGCACTTTTTGATATCATGAATATTTTTAAATTTCACGGGCACTTTTTGAATTCGCCCTATAGTGAGTCGTATTACAATTCACTGGCCGTCGTTTTACAACGTCGTGACTGGGAAAACCCTGGCGTTACCCAACTTAATCGCCTTGCAGCACATCCCCCTTTCGCCAGCTGGCGTAATACCCTCCGTACCCTCCCCCGGCCCGCTCCACCACCACCGCCAACACCCCGCACCCTCCCCCACTTTTTGATGATATTTTTAAATAACAAATTTGATGATATTTTCAAATAACAAATTTGATGATATTTTAAAGAAATTGATGATATTTGATGATATCTTCTGTTCTAGTCCTCATGAAAATAACAAATTTGATAAAAAAACAAATTATTAGATGCAAGAAGAAATAATGAAAAAAAGAAGTTACTAATGCCGCACCAGAGGAGGGTGCGCCATTGCTATCAGAAAAAAAGTTACTAATGGCGCACCAGAGGGGGGTGCGCCATTGCTATCAGAAAAAAAAACTACTAATGGCACACGAGAGGAGGGTGCGCCATTACTAACATTCCCCCCTCTAGCTGGATACCCCTTCGCCCGATCCCCCTTCCCTCTCCCTCGCCAGATCCCCCTTCCCTCCCCCGCCACACCCGCTCCGACGACCCCCGGCCCGCTCCGACGACCCCCGCGCCCGCTCCACACCCGCTCCGGCTCCCCCGCGCCTGTTCCGACGACCCCAGCGCCCGCTCCACACCCTAGCACCTCCCCACTTCCCCTCCCCTTGCGCTGCTTCACCCGACTAGGTCGTCCCCGCGACCACCTCGTCCCCGCACTCCACCAAGGAGTCCAGGAGCTCTGCAGTGTTATTCTACGTCATCTATGGCCAGCCGTTCGAGCTCGACGACTCTGCATCGTGCGGATCGAGGTCTTCTTCCACCTGCGGCCACCGCGGCCTCACCATCGATCCGCGTCACCTCGTCAACCCCGGCCGCGCACGAGCTCGCCATCATCTTCCTCTCGGTGAGCTGCACCAGTTCCCCTCCCCCCTTTGATTTTGTCTTCCTCTTTGTCAGTGTAGCTAGCTGTTATCCAAGTCGCCACAGGGCCGGCCTTGTTTGTTTAGGAGCAGATTTATACTTCTTCTGGAAAAGAAACCTGAACAAAAATGATCTGTGCTTAATAGCAAAACTATATATGGCAGTTGGTTAAAACTCAATTTCATGACACATTCCAGGAGATTTGTTTGCTTTTGTGTGAAACATACTAGTATGTAACTATGTGCTCATGTTAATTGCTTAGTTTATGAAAGGGAATTATGTAACAAAGTAACTGTGGCACACATAGGTAAACAGGAAATAGCATCACACTTGAGCTAGTAAAATTTGAGAAAACTCCTAGGACATCAATGACACAGAACCACAACTGTAGCAAGCAAAGACATATCTGGTGCCTCATAACAGCTAGCAACTCATATCTGTCTTTATTATTCTGCAAATTCAGTTTATACATTCCTTTGTTTCCAGACAGATGATTTGAAGCGATGATGATCCCAATGGCATATTATTAGTGGCTATTTGGCTATCAGAAAAGCAAGAGACACTAAGAACGATCTGCATATTGTTTGCTGAGTTTTGGAGAACATACTGTATTCACTCTAAGAGATAATTATGGAAACATCACTCATTTTTTTCATGGCCTGGAAAGCATGTAGGAGTTCTCACTTGTTTTAAAAAAACCGCATATAGATCTCACTTAATGCAGTAGCTCCATGGAACTGTTAGGCATTTGTTCATTTTTTCTTGCAATTTTTTGGTCTGTGAGTGGACATAACAGTATACTGCGTTGTCCATGTAGTGAGATGAAGATGTTTGGTCAGAGAACAAGGCTATAGTGATCAATGCACATGACACATGTATCATGTATCAGTAGAGTAATTTGTACAGTCACACCAACTGCTTCACTAAATGAACACATGCTTTGCTTGTGTGTTCCTGCTGCTTGACTAATTGAACACCTGCTGTTGCTACTGTGGGGCAATGTTCCTTCTTTTCTTCCTGATGTTGCTATTTCCATTGAAGTACTCATATGTGTTCTAGATGATCCGCTGCTAGTTAGTTCCCCTTAGACTACATTGTAGATTGCATAGCATAACTCCAGAATTTTGTCATTGCACACCTGCTGCTAGTTAGTTCTGTAGATACTTAAAACACATATGACTTGTCAGGTTTCATTCGGTATATTAAATCCTATGAAATTATCAAAGTGGGTTGTACTATGTTGGACATAATTTTACGTTTGGACTTGGGTGAATGTAACCAGACTTATACTCTCAGATTTTTTCATAGTCGATGGTGTGAGGACTTATAATGTGATAAAGTATATATGGTGTGAGGACTTATAATTTTTGTTGGGTGACCTATCAGATCTGGAATGGAAGCTCACATAAGTTGAGCTGATTTTTGTCCATATGCAAGCAGAGGACCATATGGTCTGTGGCCTTTTCATCCATATGAAAGTAGAGGCACATTGTGGTGCTGAATTTTCTGCTCTGATTGTTGCTCAAAGAAATTTAGCAACAAAATGGGGTCCTGGGAGACGCCGCTGCTGCTTGACGCCCTTGGGAGGCCCTTCGTGTCGTGATGATTTTGCAGGTACCCCGAGAGGCCCTTGAGTTTGCCGGAATGTCGATTAACTTCCGTTTCGGCAAATTCGGGTACTCCAAATGTATTATTTTCAGCAAAGGTCATGCTGAAATTTTTCGTGAAATTTAGCATGACTTTGCTAAAAATCGGACATATGAGGTACTTGCTACTAATGCATGGGCCGGGGTATCTTAGTACTTAATTAAGTAGGATCAACTGCCCCTTTATTCTTGCTGCATTAAACCATAGGTGGAAATAGAGCCAACTGATTAGGCCCAACTTAGAAATTCTCCTCAGCATCGATAAACCCTAGATGATAAACCCAACATAGGTGGCAATAGAGCCAACTGATTAGTGCCAAGTGATTAGGCCCAACCTAGGGTGCCTCGGCATAGATAAACCCTAAATGATGAAAACTTAGCATTTAGGGTGCCTCGGCGTCGACAAACCCTAAATGATGAAACCTTGGCTTTTAGGGTGCCTCGGTATCGATGAGAACCGAAATGATGTACGCTTAGGCTTTTAGGGTGCCTCGGCATCGACAAACCCTAAATGATAAAAGCTTAGCTTATAGGATGCCTCGGTGTCGACAAACCCTAAATGATGAGACCATGATCTTGTTCCTTGACAATAACCAACTTTTTGACCAAATTTTTTTCCTATTTAGAGCGAAACATGGCCCACAACGATGAGGCCGGCGGTTCGGGCGGCAAGCAATTCTGGGAGCTCTCCCAGGAGTTGGAGGAAGAACCTCACCGCTATGAGGATGCCGCGGAAGACACCGATCCTGACTACACAACCCCTAGTGGCGTCGAGGATGACACCACTGATGATGGCGCCGCGGATGCCACCACTGATGATGGCGGCGCATGCACAAATGGCAGCCAACCGAAGAGGCAACGGAAGGACTGGCGCCCGAACGTGCTCGGCACCGTCAGGGAGGAATTTACTGAAGTGAACTCCGACGGGCATCCGACGGCGCCCAAACACGTAGTCAAGGGGTACTCGATTCAGCTCGGCTGCATTCTCCGGAGCACCACCTCGATCAACACCGAGACCTAAGGCATAAGGACCGAGGGAATTTGCGCAGCCTCCTCTTCACGAAGCTGCACGAACGATACAAGTTCCCCGCTGAGTTCGCAAACACACGCCTCTCGGGTTATAAAGTGAATGGTGCCGCCCTCACGATGATGAGCACGGCCCTGTCTACTTGGAAAAGCATGGTGAAGGCAATGATTGAAAAAGGTGATAGTTATGAGAAGATCAGGCGAAATATCCTTTGATGAGCGAAGATGACTACAAGGAGTTCAAGATCAAGTGCGAGAGCCCCGCAACCTCCAAATCAAGTCAATGGGGGAAAGAAATGCGGCAGTTGAACATAGGGGTCCACCAACTCGGTCCCGGCGGTTACAGAGTGGCGGAGCCTGTATGGGACAAGGAGGACGCGGAGCGTGCCGAGCAAGGCCTACCGCCCCGCTTCGCGAAATACAGTGACAAGCAGAACAGGAACTTTCTCAGGGCCCGGTACAAGGGGGACCCGGTAACAAAGGAGCTTACCACGGATCCAAAGACCAAGGAGCTTGAACTTGTTCTGGTAAGGAATACACCCCCGCGTAATTAGCTCCATATGGTTGCATTCTAATTAATCCCCAATATTTCTAAATGGTTCACGTTCCTTCCGTAGGACAAAGAAAGCAGTAGCGCAGGGTCGTCTCACAGCTCCCCTTTCGACACCCCTTTGAATAGGGCATTGAATGTAATGAAAAACAGGGATAAGCTCAATAAGCCGACGTCAGCTGGTCGTGTGGCCGGCAAAGGCTTGTCCACAAAATGGTCGTCATACTATGGCGCTGGTGGGCGAAAGGAGAAAAAGACCAGCTCGGAAAGCCAGTCGCGCGAGGTTGAAGCACTCAAGGCGCAAGTGGCGCGGATTCCGGAGATGGTCCAAGAGCAAGTGCAACAACAACTGGGATCGACTCTTACCGGCATTATGCCTACCTTAATTCATGGGATAACAACGTGGATTGCGGGTGGCCAACAGGGGCCGCCCCTGATTCCCAGCTTCACGGCCAGCAACTCACACAACACGCAGGCGGCGCCATTGGTGTCTCCGGCGGCGGCGGTATTGGTGTCTACGGCGGCGGCGGCATTGGTGTCTCCGGCGGCGGCGGTATTGGTGTCTCCGACGCCGACATTGGAGCTTAATGCTCCTGGGTGTACGCCGGCCGGCACCTCGCCAGCAAGCGGCCCCTTCGTCAGTTGCACGCCCGCCGTTGGCGGTGCCTCGACATTAGCCGAGCTCGATGGCATCATGGTAACTAAGCTTCTCGGCCGAGGACTTCATCTCCTTGCCTTTGACTGGGCATCCCTGACGCCCTACATGTTTTCGCAGGGCGCTGCCAACGTTCCTTGCACTCTCCTGCACTTCGTGGGCGACGAGTTGGTCGATGTCGCCAAGGGTAGAATCGTTCAACCGGGCAACCCCGTGTTCCACGGTAATCTGATGCCACCCACAATGTATAGGGTTGAAGTGGTTCGGGTGCTGCCAGGCTGCGATGAGCTGTTATCTCCAATTCGACCTGCTGGGGCCGACGAAGAAGATGAGATGACCCTCAGCGCCTGTGTAAGCTGGCCCCTGCTTTGGCCGAAGAGCCAGATTCATTTAGGGGCGGGGGACACCACCCTACAGACAAGACCGCTAGTCGTGCCAGCGCCAAGCCATGGCAAGAACGCCGCAACGCTACCGGACATCCCTATGGCACAGGATCCGGACATGCGTATGGCACAGGATCTGGACAACGACGACAACGACGATGGTACATTTACCAACGTTGATAAGTACTTTGCCGAACATGGGTACGGTGACGAGTTCTGTGGGCCTCCTTCTCAAGAACCCAAACAAGACGACCGTGATCTAGCTGGTACGGCGGAGAAACCCAATTACAACAGGCGTCGTCTGGCGTTCAGTTCTCAGGAGACGCCTCCAGCTGCCGCCTTCACCGAGCCTTAGATAGCGGAGGTGCCAAATATTATCAGCCCCAACACGCTCAAGAAGGCGGTCTGTGAGCAGAACTCGGTCCCATTACTGCAGATCAAGAAGAAGGGCCGGAAACGGCCGACTAAAAAGGCCGCCGGTGCGAGCCAGCCGACACCGAGTACGATCCGTGCTCAGGATGGGCCACCTTCACCTAAGGATATCTTGAGGAGGGTGCATGTGGCGGGTAGGGCGATGCTACCGACAAATATGCTCAGTGCTGCAACCGGTGCTATGCGGAGTCTGCACGACAGTGTTCTTTCTTTGGAGAAGCGGCATCTCAGAGAGAATGATGTGGCATACCCGGTTTTCATGGCCAAGGTGCGAGAGGGCAAGGGCTTTGTGGATGGCGCCATCAGGGGTACGATCGTCCTGCGGTTTGATGACATCTTTGCTATGTTCAACCTTCATCCGCTGCACTACACCTTCGTTCGGCTATTTTCACTGAGTATGGAGATGTGGATCATTAGAGACAACACCCCAAACATCGTGATCGTCGACCCCTTCTACATGCGTCCCAAGCTCTTGAGCAGCGCTGGGAACCGCCAAGTCGCGAGTTCACACCTCGAAGACTTCATTCTGGCAAACCCAGATAAGGATAACTTCCTTGTGCCTTACTTTCCCGAGTAAGTCATCCCTTAACCGCCCTGTAACATATGATTTCTTAGATTTCGATCGTTCTTTTTTTCTAACATTCCGTGCTCTGTGCAGTGACACACATTGCACACTCATCCACTTAAGCCCGAAATATTCCATGGCCACGTATTTCGACCCGAACCGTAACTCCAAGATAGACTACACAAATATCAAGAAAGTTCTTGATGATGTTCTCCCTGGCTACGCTAAATCTGGAGGCACCTTCATCAGGGCAGTTCGTAATTATGGCAAGCACGTGTTCGCCCACAATACGATGTTCTGCTGCGTCAAGCAGCCGCCTGGCGGTCATAACGATGCCTACTATGCCCTCCATCACATGTGGGCGATCGTAAGGGACCATCATCACCTTCTGCTACCAAATAATCTCAAAGATTGGGCCGCGAGCTTGTCGGCAATCCAGGACGCAGACATCAGACAAGAATTCTTTCACATCCAGTCGGAGTTTGCAAACATCATCCATCAAGATGTCCTTCATACCTCGGGGCAGTTCTTCCTCGGATATCAAACATCCAACATTGAGATAGACGGAATGCTACAAATGCAGGCTGACAACGCCCGCGATTTCATGACCATCATGAAAGACGGCGGCTTCATCCACGCTCCTGTCCATGAGTCGAGTCAAAAGTAGTGATGTGTAGTTCTGAAACATTGATTGGCTCATGTTGTAATTAAACTTTAATGAATTGTATGACTCTTTGGTTTGGACAGTCGTTCAACTTAGATGTAATCGATGCTATTTATTAGTAGGATCATGAATCGTGATATTAATGTCTTGCTTTTCTCTTCCGATCATTTTGTTGCATACTTATATATTGCTTGGGTATGTATTGTCTATTGTTTGGCTTGTGCATAGAGATGCCATCGTATGTCGTGTACAAGGGTAAGGTTCCCGGAGTCTACGACGACTGGGAGGAGTGTCGGAGACAGGTTCACCGTTTTAGCGGTAACAGTTACAAAGGGTACACCACTAGGGCGGAGGCCGAATCTAGATACGCCCGCTATCTAGCGGGAGAGAGGAGGGAGCATTGGAGGAACCGGATGAATACCAGTTTGATCGCGATGATGCTCATCGTGATGACCGCAGCTCTCTTCTATGTGATGGTAGTTTAGATGATTGATATCGACTTGTAATGTGAAGACAAACTCGATACTCGCGGTCTCGAGACTTGTAATGTTTTATCTTTGTTCGGTCTTTTGAATTCGGAGACTAATATGATGAATTGTATTCAGAGACTAATCTTCTATTGTATTCGATGAATCTGATGTTGCCGTGTGCTACTGTCTATATTCTATCAAATAATATATTTTGTAACCTGTGCAAAAATCAGAAAAGTAAAAAAAAACAAATATTCATACTAATGGCGCATCACCACAAGGTGCGCCATTAGTATGCCAAAGGATACTAATGGCGCATCAAGACAGAGTGCGCCATTAGTATGCCAAGTATACTAATGGCGCATCTATCCGCAGTGCGCCATTAGTGTGCCAAAGCACATGGTTAAATATTGCCCCTGGGAGGCACACTAATGGCGCATGGTGTTATATACTAATGGCGCACTGGATGGTGCGCCATTAGTATGCCAGATACTAATGGCGCATTAGTGGTGTGCCATTAGTAAAAAATACTAGTGGCGTGATACTAATGGCGCACCAGTGATGCGCCATTAGTAGGCAAAACTGGTGCGCCATTAGTAGGCCTTTTCCTAGTAGTGCGAGGACATGGGCCTGAGCAGCAACTGCACCGCTGCCCAAGTAAGTAATCCCATGGCCGAACACACTGTCCTTTTATTTATCATGACATCATTCTGAAGAATCGCTCTTTGACCAGGACTGGATAACAAAGGCAAAGATGATCCGGTGTTCGGCCCCCCTTCCCGAAGGCTTGGACAATCCGGTGCTAGAAAAGATGCTCGAGCCGGCACATTGCCCGGTGCCGTCAAAGGAAGACGAAGGGGGAATGAAGAGGCCAAAAGCGGGCCTCCATCGCTACCTATTCCAACCGAGGGAATGAGCGCCTCCGTGAGGGAGGATAACCAAGGGGAAGAATCTGACATTCTCTCTCCCCGGGGAAGGAAGAGGACTACCTCTGAAGATCCGGAAACCAAGGTTTCCAAACGGGAGATGAAATCTCCACCAGAGGGTCCTGCCTCGGAGGGTGTTCTTGCCGCACAATGTCCGCGTGGGGATCAGCCCTCTAACGAGCTGTAAGTAATCAAAAAGTATTTAATAGTGAAGATATCCGACCTTACTTCTGAGCAAAATAACCGAAGAATTTATCTTGCAGTTCAGATCCTAGCCCTTCTCAGCAGAACTCGTCTTCGGGGGATCTTCTTCCAGAGATGATGGAGAGCGAAACGCCTCCCCTGCCACACCGCCTCACGAGGAGGGCGACCCCGAGGTGTTGTCCCGGAGGGTTTCTCCTGATCCAGCGAGGCCAGAAGGTAATCCTATGGCCACCGAAAGTCCCCAGTATCCGGCTCTTGAAGAGAGCAATCAAAAGAGTCCGGCACCATCTGGTATGCAGTCGGACGTACTGAGGTATCTGCTAGAGTGAGCGACTATCTCAAAAGAGCACCGTACGTTGATGAGTACGGTGACTGAAAGGATTTCGTCCGCCGAAAGCGGGTTGCATGAAGCCTTTATGAGTCTACCGACGGGTTTTGAGGTATGTGAAATGATGTACATTTTTGACAGTACCGCACATTTTTAGGTGTGCCCTGTGTAGATAGTAGCCCCAGAGACTCTGGTTGTGGTCGAGAACGGCGGCAAACAGAGGATCGTAGTCCTAGGTAATAAGCAGAACGCCTTTGTGTGCAGGTGGTTGAAGCTCCGGTGGCTAGCCGGACTGATGGGGTTGCCGAACTAAAGCGGCAACTGGATACAGCAGATGCCGACATCGTGCTTGTTAACAAGCGGCTTGACGAGGCACAGGGTAGGTGATTTTTCTTGTGAATGTCACAAAGTAAGAGCAGCATGATGCCAGTATCTTTAATATGTTGTTACTGCAGATGGAGCTGCCACCGTGGAGACCCTTCGAGCGGAGCTTGCCCGAGCCAAGGAGCAAGGAAGGAGTAGTAATGCAGCCTCTTTAAAGGCGGACGAAGAGTTAAGGGACGAACAGGCCGCACATTGCGGGAGCAAATTTTTTTTGCCAACATGGCCGTGGAGTTAAAAGATGCTGCTGACCGTTACCGACTTCTTGAAGAAGAAAACCGGGTGAAGGTGACGGACCTGGAAAAGGCCCGGGTGGCTGCCAAGGAGGCCCGCTTCAAAATTAGAGCGACGAAGGAGGAGCTGAATCAAGCTGCGGATATCATTTCTGGGAAGGCCTTCTTGTTGCGGTCTAAGTTCGGAGATCCGAAATATGCTCCCCTGGACTGGCTATGGAGTTCTGCGGATGAGTACATGAATTTGGCTACGAGTGCTGCGGATGCGACCGAGTACTTCAAGGATCAGAAGGGTCTTGAAGTGGAGAAGCTGTTCTGGTCACAGTTTCACGCTCGAGTCCGTCTGCTGTTGCTGAATGAGGGATTGGCTAGTTGAGCCGAGCTCCATAGATTGTCCGGACTGGCCATGAGGTCCGTTGTGGATCATTTGTCGCCAGGAGGGCCAAGGCCGAATAGCTACTTTAGCTTAGTGCAACAATTCCTTGGCGCTGTGCCACGCATCGATGCTGTAAAGAGGTCGGTGTGCATAGAAGGCTCGCGGATGGCCCTTGCCCGTGTCAAAACATACTGGGCGGAGATGGATGCCACCACTATTGCGGCACAGGGTTCGGCCATAGGCCGAGTGGCTCCCGAGCACTACTTTGAAGAAGTTCTTGAAGGCGCTCGTTCAATAGAGGCTCAGTGCTCGAATAATATTATGTTTGAGCGACATGTATTCCCATTGTAAAAACAATGTTTTATTGAATTTATCAAGGCTGTATTTATACTTTTACCCAAAAGTGCTATGATGCCTGATGTGCGGCTGTTTATGTATATATGTATATAACCTGAAAGATTGCAGTCGTCGGCTTCAGCCTCCACGCATATAATGCAGGGGTGTTCATAGAAGATGCATGTTCACACTTGATCCAACGTCTTGGTCCATTAAGAAGGTGATAGCGCAGCGAACTAGGCAACCGGACTATAATGCTTTAACACTTTCACTTAGCCAGAGGAGTTTGATAGTGGGGCTACTATATAGCCCCTGGTGGCTCCGCACTCATCTGAATTCAGGGTGCTTACATGCCTGGCCGGGAAACGGCCCTTCGTTAAAGCGGAGGAATCTCGAAAATTCTGCTAGGTCATCGAGTGGTTGACCAGTCTCACGCTATATCATGACAGTCAGTTTTCGGCGTTCTCTACTGAGGTGCTCATCCGGATGAACAAGGGCACAATCGCAGTAGTTCTCCTGGTGCTGCCTTAGCCGATAGAGCGGAACGTACGGCAGCAAAACACAGCAGCAGAGCAAACCCAACATTTGACCAAAGACATGATTCGGAGCTGATGCATATAAGGTCGAACTCGCGACGCCGAACACTCCCTAAGGTATTCGGTCTTTATGGTGGAAACCAGGCTTAAGCAGTGCCCTTTGTAATAAGCCCCTGGTGTCCAGGTACGTGCAATATTCTGACGTGGTCACATGCCAATACGTCAGCATCCTTCTCAATTGTACTGAGAATCTGGGGGATGTGTATCAACAAGAGATAGTAAAAAAGGTTTACGCAGGGTCTTAATCTAAAAAGAATCCTTGGAACGGGTCCCTACTGCATGTCTACGCCTGTGTCTCCGTTGTGCCGTATCCTGGACGGGTGTAGCAAGATGGTCATCTGTAAAAGAGAGGAACTTAGTTGAAAAGTTGTCATGCAAAAAGGTAGGTTAAATAAACTATGTACAGTTCAACATGAGTAAAGTTGAGCCTAATTGCCACTTGTTCGCGCGTGTTGAGCCCCGTGTATTATAATAGGGCTATAGCCATCAAACCTGTATCAATTACATATAGCTGCGCCGGACTTGTCTAACCTCGTCCGTGGTCTTAACGACCTGTTAGATGCTTTAGTTGGTGAGGCCGTGTAGTGTGCGGCTGCCAAAGCAGCAGCACAGTCTTCCGCGCCCTAGGAGCGCTCAATCTTTCCATTTACCGTAATGATGCCACGTGGACCGGGCATCTTAAGCTTGAGAGAAGCGTAATGCGGTATTGCGTTAAAGTGAGTGAAAGCTTCGCGTCCGTGTAGTGCTTGATAGCCACTTTGGAATGGAGCGATGTGGAAGGTTAACTTTTCGCTGCGGAAGTTATCGGGGAAGCCGAATATAATCTCTAGTAGCAGGGAGCCCGTGCAATGGGCCTCTAGGCCTGGCATTACTCCTTTAGAGGTAGTATTGCTATGGCTAATTTTTGCTGGGTCTATCCCCATGTTGCGGACTATGTCCTGATATATCAGGTTTAAACTATTGCCGCCGTCCATCAGGACTCGTGTGAAGTGGTATCTGTCAATTGTTGGGTCTAATACCAAGGCAGCCCATCCTGCGTGTTGGATACTTGCCGAGTAATCCCGATGGTCAAAGGTGATTGGTTGGGACGACCAGCGGCAGAACTCCGCGGTGATAGGCCCTGGGGCATGTGTCTCTGGGAGTGCCGCTTTGTTTCTCTGCTTTATCACGTGTAACACGTTGACTGTTTTGACTTCTGGTGGGAATTTCTTCTGGTCCCCAGTGCTTTGCTTGCGAGGCTCGTCCTTGTCTTCGCTTGGTGTATCCTGCCCCTAATGTTCGGCGCTGAGCTTGCCGGACTGCTTGAAGACCCAACATTCTCTATGGGTATGATTTGCAGGTATATCGGGGGTGCTATGGATCTGACTTATTTGGTCCAAAATCTTGTTTAGGCTGGACAGTTCATCTCTATTGCCTTTGGAGGGCGTCTTTTGCTGACCTAGCCGAGAGCTTCTGAATCCGGCGTTTACCGTTGTGCTCTTCGGGCTGTCTTCTTTATTCCGGCGTTTATTTTTGCTACGTCATGATTTCCTGTTTGCGTCCCTGACTTCGGATGTACTTGGGTCGCTGGTGCTGCATCGGGCTAACCAGCTGTCCTCGCCCGCGCAAAAGCGGGTCATGAGGCTTGTTAATGTTGCCATTGTTCTCGACTTTTCTTGGCCGAGTTGTCTGGGAAGCCATTCTTCTCGAACGCTGTGCTTGAAAGCTGCTAAGGCTTCGGCGTCCGGACAGTCGACTATTTGGTTCTTTTTAGTGAGGAACCTGTTCCAAAGCTTTCGGGCTGACTCTCCGGGCTGTTGAGTTATATGACTTAAATCGTCTGCATCCGGTGGTCGGACATAGGTCCCTTGAAAATTTGCCCGAAAGGCGTCTTTGAGCTCTTCCCAGCTTCCAATGGAGTTTTTTGGGAGGCTTTTAAGCCAGTGCCGAGCTGGCCCTTTGAGCTTGAGGGGTAAGTACTTGATGGCGTGGAGATCGTCTCCTCGAGCCATTTGGATATGGAGGATGTAGTCCTCAATCCAGACCCCAGGGTCTGTCGTTCCGTCGTACGCCTCTATGTTTACGGGTTTGAATCCCTCTGGAAATTCATGGTCCAGCACCTCATCGTTGAAACATAGGGGTGTGCGGCACCCCTGTATTTTGGTGTACCATGGTGTTTTGATGTTTGTTGTGTTGCATTGCATGCTGGAGCGCGCTTGCGTGGTCCATATAAGGATCTGGTTGTGTCGTCCTTTTGATGTGAGCCCTTGCGTGGATCGCCTACTGGCTTATGTGCGGCGTCGTTTGCTGCTCTATGTTGACCACGAGGTCGTCTATCCGACCGGATGGCCGTTTTGTTTTTTAATTGCGGGTGATCTAAGGCCTCCTCATCGAATTCAGGTAGCAACTTTCGCTTCGGGTAGCTCTTGGTGTGGCGATTACCACTGTACTTCGCTGCAGTGTTGAGTACTTCACTCCATCTGATTCTGAGTGTGTCTTGTGCAGCCCTGAGCCTTTGCTTCTGCCTTTTCAGACTCCTCGCAGTAGCAACAAGCCTTTAATGGTCATTCTGTTGATCCGGGCGCCTGTCCGGTGTGATGTCGTCCAGACTGTTATCTTTGACGGAGTCGGGTTGTTCGGTTTGATTCTCTGTGTTGCCGTGGTCGGGCGATGGTTCTCCCTGCTCTAACGCTGGGTCTATATGATCGTTGTTTCTGCCGAGGTGGGATTTGGAGCGGCACTTACACCGCCGCTTTGACTGCTTCTCGAGGTAACAACCTGTCGCTGCATCCTTCCGTTCCTCGTCGTCGTTTTCTTTGGGTGTCTCCACCATGTATATGTCATATGATGACCTGGGCGTCCAGTGCCCCGTAGGCAGTTGTTCCTCTTCGTCTCCTGCATCGTTTTCCATACCATCGATGTCTTCGGAGTCAAAGTCGAGCATGTCAGTCAAATTGTCGACAGTGGCTACTCAGTGGGTGGTGGGTGGGCGGCGAATTTCTTTGTCATCCGCATCCCAATCCTGCCGAACATAGTTTGGCCAGGACTCTCCTGACAGGGAGAGAGACCTTAATGAGCTCAGTATGTCGCCGAAGGGGCGAGTGCTGAAAGATATCCACGGAGGTAAACTCCATGATCGGCGCCTAGTTGGATTCAATAGGCACGGGCGCAGGCGGTTCGGAGTCCGTGGCCAGGGAAGGATCCGACAATTTGGCATCACGGCTCTCATGAAGGGTAAGGTCAATACTCGGCTCGATCGCCAATGAGGATACGGCCTCTGTGGCGGGGTCTATCCACCCGTCCATGGATGGCACAACAGGTTCCAAATTGAGGGTCGGAGCAGTTGCCGGCGCGATCTCCTGATCACTGTCCGGTGGTAGAGCTAAATCACGCTCATCGTGACGGTGTGGCGCACTAGGCAAGGGCTCGAATCCGTTGAAGATCAAGTCTCCGCGGATATCGGTCATGTAGTTTAAGCTTCCAAAGCTGACCTGGTGGCTAGGGGCGTAACTCTCGATCTGCTCCAGAAGGCCAAGCAAGTTGGCCCGCAGTGCGAAGCCGCCGAATACAAAGATCTGTCCGGGGAGAAAAGTCTCACCCTGGACTGCATCGCTATCGATGATTGAAGGAGCCATCAAGCCTAATGATGACGACACAGAGGAACTCAAAATGAAAGCATCAATGTCGGTGTCAAAACTAGCGGATCTCGGGTAGGGGGTCCCGAACTGTGCGTCTAAGGCGGATGGTAACAGGAGGCAGGGGACACGATGTTTTACCCAGGTTCGGGCCCTCTTGATGGTGGTAAAACCCTACGTCCTGCTTGATTTATTCTTGATAATATGAGTAGTACAGGAGTTGATCTACCACGAGATCGGAGAGGCTAAACCCTAGAAGCTAGCCTATGATATGATTTGTATGTTGTCATACGGACTAAAACCCTCCGGTTTATATAGACACTGGAGGAGGCTAGCGTTACATACGGTCGGTTACAAAGGAGGAGATATACATATCCGTATTGCCTAGCTTGCCTTCCATGCCAAGTAGAGTCCCATCCGGACACGAGACGAAGTCTTCAATCTCGTATCTTCATAGTCCAACAGTCCGGCCAAAGGATATAGTACGGCTGTCCGGACATCCCCTAATCCAGGACTCCCTCAGTTCAAATTAGTAATGGCACACCACAACCACGGTGCGCCACTGCTAACATTTTTTTGCAAAACTAGTAATGGCGCACCGCTAACTGGTGCGCCATTAGTAACAAGGGTTACTAATGGCGCATTTTTAGGTGGTGCACCATTAGTAACCTGAGACCAGCTAGATACTTTGGACAGCCACACCTACCACACTCACTTTCCCCACTTCATTCTCTCCGACTCCCCCTCCAAGCTTGTCTCGGCTGCCTCCTCCTCCTCACCTCATTTGCACCATAGATTCAGCCAAATTAAGTGGTTAAATTACCTTTTTGTGATAGGTAACTAAGGGGAAAGCTTTCTTTATGTTGTAGATCTACTTTTTTCTCCCTCCAACAACGTGCACATGCACTTTTTATGGCCTAGATAGATCTACATATGTTTTGTGGTGTTGCATATGTTTGTGGTGTTGCATATATGTTTGTGTTTGCAGGTACCGGTATTTGAAATGCAATAGTTGCCAATATTTTACCAGAATGTTCATTCATTGCCGTTTCGGCGAGAATTTGGCACTATGCATTCTTTTTGGTCCTATTTTTAGGCAAAGTCATGCCAAATGTTTTCTTGGTTCTAAAATATCGTTTTGCTCTATCCCGCAAGCGACCATGGTCCGCATGATGAACGAAGGCATCGTGAATAGGTTTCTGAGCTCCGCGAAGGCGGAGATGCTTCAAAAGAATGAGATGGAGATAAGATGTCTGTGTCAAAGATGCAAGCTGAAGAGCCTTATTGCGGACCCGGATTCCGGATAGGTGCGGGACCACCTACTCTTGCGTGGTTTCATGGATGGCTATCGGTGACAAGGTGATGAAGATGACTATGAATTCTTCCATGGGGGCCGGGCAAGAAATGAGGAAGGGCAGCAAGACAACCACCGTGACGAGGGCGGGCGAGAAGACGAAGAATCTCCAGGACATGATCACGACGGTGATGGTGTACATAGTCATCATGTAGAACATGCCCTTCGTCTTGATCTTCCTCATCATCATGTCCGGCATCTTCTACATGATGATGAGGAAGATCAAGACGAAGGGCATGATCATGAAGATGAAGATGCTGGAGCAGATGATGATGGACCATCGATGGGCTGGGTGTAGGACCTTCATATTCAAGAGCTGCTTCTCAAGCAGACGGATAACACAAGAGCTGCCGCCCGAGAGAAAGCCAAGCTGGATCAATTGGAGATAGACGCAGTTACTCCATTGTATGAAGGATGCAGGCCCGAGGATGCCCGCCTGAAAGTAACGCTCATGGCTCTAGAGATGAAGGTAAAACACAAAATGACCGACGCATGCTTCGACGAGAACATGTCATTCTGGCACGAACGTCTTCCCAAGGGGAACAAGTGCCCGACCAGTTTTGAGGAGGCGAAGAAAATCGTGTGTCCTCTGGATTTACCGCACGTGAAATACCATGTGTGCATGAACAATTGCATCATTTATTGGGACGAGCATGCAGAGTCTACCATATGTCCGGTGTGCGGTGTCACCCGATACAAGAAGAGGAAGAAAGCTCCTCGAAAAATGGTGTGGTACTTGCTGATCACTCCTCATCTGCAGTGGTATTTCGCGGACCCTAAGCTAGCAAAGCTCCTGCCTTGGCACGCGGATAGGGAGGAGAAGAAGCGAGAAGATGACGGAAATGATCCGGAGATAAATAAAAAACACAAGATGCTGAGTCACCCTAAGGATGAGAGCCCATGGCAAGCGTTGAACTTCGAACACCCAGAATTTGGGGATGATCCAAGGAACATCGTGCTGGGCGCGAGCACCGATGGAGTCAATCCGTTTGGCAGCCAAAGAAGCACACATAGCACCTGGCCGGTGTTTGTGTGGATGTACAAGCTTCCCCCCTGGTTGTGCATGAAGAGGAAGTACATTCACATGAGTATGCTAATTGAAGGGCCGAAACAACTAGGGAACGACATCAATCTGTATCTGGGGCTGCTAAAATAGGAGCTAGACATGCTATGGAAAACGCTAGACAATACATGGGATGCCGCAGAGAAAGAATATTTCCCTATGAGAGCCGCACTGCTCACGACGGTGCACGACTATCTCGGTTAAGGATATGTCGCGGGGCAGGTGGTCCACGGATTTTCTGGATGCGTCAGGTGCATGGATGACACGACGTATCGCCAGCTAGATATTGATCCCGGGTCTCCGAAAACCGTGTTCATGGGACATAGAAGGTGGCTTCGCGACGATGACCCATGGAGAAAATGCAAGGATCAGTTCGGTGGTGAAACGGAACCCCGAAGACGCCCGCGTACGAGGAGCGGCGAGGAAATAGACGAGCTGTTGAAAAATGGGAAAGATTGCCCACTGCCAGGAAACAAACAAAAGGCGCTAGAGCCGGGAAATAAGCGAAAGGCGCCAGAGCCGCTGCTGGAGGTATGGAAAACGAGGTCTGTTTTCTGGGACTTGCCGTACTAGAAGATCCACCGTGTGCCTCACAGCCTTGATGTCATGCATATCACAAAGAACGTGTGTGAGAGTCTTCTTTGTACCCTTCTCGACATGCCAGAGAGAGTCAAAGATGGGCCGAAAGCAAGGGCAGACTTGAAATCAATGGGCATCAGGGAGGAGCTTCACGCTAATGATGATGATGATGATGATGAGGCAAAGCAGGACACGGAAAGTCATCGCAAAGGCAAAAAGGCCAAGAATATCGGAAATGACTACCCTCCCGCATGCTTCACTCTAAGTCAGGAGGAGATCGAGCAGTTTTTCACCTGCCTTGTAGGAGTAAAACTTCCTTACGGTTATGCGGGGAAGATAAGAAGATACCTATACTCAGTGAAGCAGAAGTTCAGCGGGATGAAGTCTCACGACTGTCACGTGCTGATGATGCAGATACTTCCAGTTGCAATCCATGGGATCATGGACGCGCACGTCCGTGAAACGCTATTTGGCCTATGCAACTTTTTCTACGTCATCTCTCGGAAGTCGGTTGGCATGAGGCAACTCAAAAGGCTATAGGAAGAGATCGTGGTGATAGTATGTGAGCTTGAGATGTTATGGTGCATCTGCTAGTCCATATCATGGAGGATATCATCCAACTCAGGCTGACATTCCTGCACAACATGATACCGTTCGAAAGGATGAATGGTGTCATCAAAGGATACGTTTGCAACATGTCATGTCCAGAGGGAAGCATAGCTAGGGGCTTTCTGACCGAAGAGTGCATCTCCTACTCCACGAATTATCTAGGCATCAAGAATCCCGTTGGTCTGCCCGTCAATAGGCACCTCGGCGGGCTCGTTGGATGGGGTCACCGCGATGGTCGCCGCTAAATGCATGTCGACTTCGAGGGTCGACTCGCCGACTTTGAAAGAGCCAACCTAGTCGCGCTACAACACATAGACGTGGTCGATCCTTGGGTGGTAGAGCACAAAACCTTTTTGAGAAGACGTACAATGACCGAGGCCAACAGTGGACAGACGGAGACATAATCAAAGAGCACAACTCATGTTTCACACGTTGGTTCAAGGAGAAGCTTCTGTCGTACCCTTTACATGAGGATTCTTCCGCGGAAGAAAAACTCATATTCGCCTTTTGACAGGGCGCCGAGCACAACCTGATGACCTATGAGGCGTACGATATCAACGGCTTCACATTCTGCACCGAGGACAAGGACATGAAGAGCGATGGTTATCAGAACTTCGGGGTAACGATGGAATCCTACACCGGTAACGACAAGGACAGATACTACAGAAGGAACGAGGAGATCTGGGAGCTAAGCTACGCTGGAGAGAAGGTCCCGATGTTCCGTGTCAGATGGGCCAAGAGCGTCATAAAATAAGATCAGTATTTCACCACCATGGTTATGCCCGAAGCCAAATCCAAGTCCGCGGGCGCAAACGTCACCGCGAAAAATGATCCATGGGTACTAGCTTCCCAAGTGGACCAATGCTTCTTCATTACCGACTCGTCAAAGCCCAGTCGTGTTGTCGTGAGGAGATGCAAAAGGAAGATCATCGGAATGGATGGAATCGCCAATGAGCAAGACTTCGACAAGTACGGCCACCCGAAGATGGAACATGACGACGACGATGAAGTGCCATACACCACAAGAAGAAGCAGGACCACCCTACCTAAAGGACGTCCGTTCCACAGAAGAACTCCATTTGCGAAAAAGAAGGGCAAGCAGATTGTGAAAAGATAGCTAGCTAAGATCGATTGTATTTAAATCGCAGTCTTCATTTCTTGATTGTAATTCCACATATTGAAATCATATTTCTTCTGTTCTAGTCCTCATGAATATTTATTTATGTTTATTATGGTATTGAGTTTCTAACTCACAAAAAGTATTGAATTTTTTAATATTTTTTGAACTCATGAATATTTTTAAATTTCATGGGCACGTTTTGAATTCATGAATATTTTTTCAAATTTGATGATATTTTGTCATATTCATAAATGTTTTACCAATTCACAAATGAATGCAACTAAAAATCCAAAAAAAAAATTTGATGATATTTTCAAATAACAAATTTGATGATATGTTTTAAAAAATTATTACTGTTTTTATAAAAAATTATTACTGTTTCATATTCATATTCGTTTTCTAAAAAGTTATTAGATGCAACAAAAAATAAAAAAATAAAAAAATAATTTTTTTTACTAATGGCGCACTGCTGGGTGGTGCGTCATTGATATCCAAAAAAAAGTTACTTATGGCGCACCGCTGGGTGGTGCGCCATTGCTATCCAAAAAATAAGTTACTTATGGCGCACCGCTGGGTGGTGCGCCAATGCTATCCAAAAAAAAGTTTCTTATGGCGCACCGCTAGGTGGTGCGCCATTGCTATCCAAAAAAGTTACTTATGGCGCACCGCTAGGTGGTGCGCCATTGCTATCCCTCCCCCGACTAAAATCCCCAATCCCCAATCTCACATCTCTCTCAATCCTCCACCAGACCTCCGCCGCCACCCCAAACCTTCCCACTACCAGCGCCCGCCGCCCTCCAATTAAATCACCGACACCGTCGCCCCCCACCACGGTAGCCCCTCCACCATCCTCTGCCGCCCCAACAACCACTCCACTACCCCTAGCCACCACCGTCGTTGCCCCACTCCAGAGCCGCGCCGTCGAGCACCCGTTTGATAGGGAGCACCACCGTCGTCGCCGAGCCACTCCACCGGCAGCCACCATCCTCGCGCGCTTCCTCCTCGAGCAGGCCTCCTCGCGATTTAGGGTTTGCTGGCACCGCCGGCCACCGGCACGGCCCCTCCTCAACCACCACCGTGGGAGCTCTACCCATGCTCGCCTCCTCTTCCGTCTTCTCTGGAAGCCGCCCAGCTGCTCTCCACCGGCGCTGCCTCTCGTCGACCACCGCCAATGGCCACCGCAGGAGCCTCACCGCCCTCGGGTCCGCCTCGAGCAGCAGGAGCTCCACCTCTGCCCGCATCTGCCATCCCCATCCACCTCGAGCAGTAGGAGCACGCCTTGAGTCTCTGCTCTTCCCCTCCTCCCTGTAACCAGACGTAAAGAAGCAAAATTACTTGCATATGCTACTTCTATGTTTCTAATTCTTCTGGATAAATCCCAGCATGAAAACCTATGTGTAGATTCGAATGTTGTGTGTGTCCTCAACATGCATTATTTCCTGGTTAATTTGATACACAACAGCTTGTGTGTGAAACATGTACTACTATTACTTCCTAGTTATGGCCGCAGTGAAGTGTGTGGCAGTTTACCTTTTATACATGCTTGATTGAAATTTGTGATGTGAAATGGATGAAAAAGGAAATAAGGCAAATTGGGATATGCACACCACATAGCCATTTTATGCCAGTATACGCAAAGAAGAGGTTTAAAATCATAACAGGCCTGGGGGATGTTTGAACCGTAGAGGTTATGATAAAAATCTTGGAGAGAAGTTCTTGGCTAGGTTCTTTGGTTACTAGCAACTAGCATTGCTAGATGAGTTCTTCTGCTATCTGGTGATAATTGTTGTAGATTATATCTTGCTTCAGTTTGTCATCATAAGTTGGTTAATTAGATTTTAGATTTATAAGAAACAGGGTCACTAGGTGCACCCTATAGCTAGTAGCTCTTGATTGAGGAGATTATATAGCCACCAGCATCTGTGACTGAAGTTAGTCCACAGTTCACCTAGTCCTTAGTTGCCCATGAAAATGAAATTTTTTGCTTGCTGTAACAAGGTGATTGGTGAATGTGGATGTTTTTTTATCCTTTGAACTCATTGTACTGCTACAAGAATTTGGTATCATCATGGTGTAATTGACTACTTGAGAAAACTAGGTAATTTGGCAGTAGAAACAACTGTTTTTTACAGTCATTTTTAGATGATGATTGTTAGATGTCCTTGATGTAGCTAGTGTGGTGTGAGAGAATTGGGTGTGGTGGTGGGTCCCTTGGTGTCAGTGAAGGTATTGGGTGGTGCAAAACTACAGTTGCTTTGGTGCAGTTCTTGATGTGATGTGTGTAGCTCAAACTAGAGTTGGTGCCTGTGCCAAACTCCAAACTGAGCAATTGGCCACTGTGATCCTGCTGCTTTGGATGCTCCTAGTTCTGATATGCTTGTTTTTTCTTCTGGCCACTGGTAGTTTTTATGGCGCATGACACTCCTAGTTCATAGGGTGGATGGTCCATAGCTCATAGCTCAGAAGATGGATATATGGCTATTTAATTTGTTATAAGTTTGTGTTGTTATAAGTTTGTTGATGTCATGGGGTGGATGATCCTCCTGCTTTGTATATGGATATACTGCAATTTCGTTTATGTTGTTATAAGTTTTTGCTATCAGCATGAGTTAACTTGGTGTCATTTATCGAAATTCAGAATGTGCTGGACTATATGTTCATTGGTACTACTTGTGATGCTGCTGCTGCACTACTTGGGAATTTTGTCAACTTATGATGCTGCTGCTGTACCCCGCGAGGCCCTTGAGTTTGCCAGAATGTCGATTAACTTCCATTCCGGCAAATTCGGGTACTCCATATGTCATATTTTCAGAAAAGGTCATGCTGAAATTTTCCGTGAATTTTAGCATGACTTTGCTAAAAATAGGACATATGGGGTACTTGCAACTAATGCATGCGCCGGGGTATCTTAGTACTTAATTAAGTAGGATCAACTGCCCCTTTATTCTTGCTGCATTAAACTATAGGTGGCAATAGAGCCAAGTGATTAGGCCCAACTTAGAATTCTCCTTCCCTTTTCTTGATAGGGTATATTATTAGAAGATACCCATATATATCAGTCAACCTAGGGTGCCTCGGCATCGATAAACCCTAAATGATGAGAACTTAACTTAGCATTTAGGGTGCCCCAGCATCGACAAACCCTAAATGATGAGACCTTGGGTTTTAGGGTGCCTCGGTGTCGATAAAAACCTAAATGATGAAAGCTTAGGCTTTTAGGGTGCCTCGGCATCGACAAACCCTAAATGATAAAAACATAGCTTTTAGGATGCCTCGGTGTCGACAAACCCTAAATGATGAGACCATGATAATTCCTCACTAACCCTTGACAATAACCAATTTTTTACCAAACTTTTTTCCTATTTAGAGTGAAACATGGCCCACAACAATGAGGCCGGTGGTTCGGGCGGCAAGGCATTCTGGGAGCTGTCCCAGGAGATGGAGGAAGAACCTCACCACTATGAGGACACCGCGGAAGTCACCGATCTTGACTACACAACCCCTAGTGGCGTCGGGGAAGACACCACCGATAGTGCCGCCGAGGATGCCACCACTGATGATGGCAGCGCACGCACAGATGGCAGCCAACCGAAGAGGCAACGGAAGGACCGGTGCCCGAACGTGCTCGACACCGTCAAGGAGGAATTTACTGAAGTGTCCTCCGAGGGGCATCCAACGGCGCCCCCAAAAATAGTCAAGGGGTGCATTCTCCGGAGCACCGTCTCGATCAACACTGAGAACCTAAGGCATCGTGACCGAGGGAATTTGCACAACCTCCTCTTCACGAAGCTGCACGAATGATACAAGTTCCCAGGTGACTTCACAAACACAAGCCTCACAGGGAATAAAGTCAACACTGCCGCCCTCACGAAGATGAGCACGGCCCTGGCTACTTGGAGAGCCTCGGTGAAGAGAATGATTCAAAAAGGTGATAGTTATGAGAAGATCAAGGAGAAACATCCTTCGATCATGGAAGATGACTACCTGGAGTTCAAGATCAAGTGCGAGAGCGACGCAACCGTGGAATCAAGTCAGTGGTGGAAAGAGATGCGGGACTTGAACTTAGGGGTCCACAAACTCGGTCCCGGCGGTTAGAGAGTGGCAGAACCTATATGGGACTGGGAGGATGCGTAGTGTGCCGAGCAAGGCCTACCGCCCCTCTTCGAGAAATACTGTGACAAGCAGACCAAGAACTATGTCAGGGCCCGGTACAAGGTGGACCCGGTAACGAAGGAGCTTACCACTGATACGTCTCCAACGATCTATAATTTTTGATTGCTCCATGCTATATTATCTACTGTTTTAGACATTATTGGGCTTTATTATCCACTTTTATATTATTTTTGGGACTAACCTATTAATCGGAGGCCCAACCCAGAATTGCTATTTTTTTTTTGCCTATTTTAGGGTTTCGAAGAAAAGGAATATCAAACGGAGTCCAAACGGAATGAAACCTTCAGGAATGTGATTTTCGGAACGAACATGATCCAGGAGACTTAGACCCTATGTCAAGGAATAAAGGAGGAGGCCACGAGGTAGGGGGCGCGCCTACCCCCCTCCCCCCCAGGCGCACCCTTCACCCTCGTGGGCCCCCTATGGCTCCACCGACGTACTCCTTCCTCCTATATATACCTACGTACCCCCAAACGATCAGAGACAGAGCCAAAAAACTAATTCCACCGCCGCAACTTTCTGTATCCACGAGATCCCATCTTGTTTCCTGTTGCGGAGCTCCGCCGGAGGGGGCATCCATCACGGAGGGCTTCTACATCAACACTGTAGCCCCTCCGATGAAGTGTGAGTAGTTTACCTCAGACCTTCGGGTCCATAGTTATTAGCTAGATGGCTTCTTCTCTCTTTTTGGATCTCAATACAATGTTCTCCCCCTCTCTTGTGGAGATCTATTCGATGTAATCTTCTTTTTGCGGTGTGTTTGTTGAGACCAACTAATTGTGGGTTTATGATCAAGATTATCTATGAACAATATTTGAATCTTCTCTGAATTCTTTTATGTATGATTGGTTATCTTTGCAAGTCTCTTCGAATTATCAGTTTCGTTTGGCCTACTAGATTGATCTTTCTTGCAATGGGAGAAGTGCTTAGCTTTGGGTTCAATCTTGCGGTGTCCTTTCCTAGTGACAGTAGGGCAGCAAGGCACGTATTGTATTGTTGCCATCAAGGATAACAAGATGGGGTTTTATCATATTGCATGAATTTATCCCTCTACATCATGTCATCTTGCTTAAGGCGTTACAATGTTTTCATGAACTTAATACTCTAGATGCATGCTGGATAGCGGTCGATGAGTGGAGTAATAGTAGTAGATGCAGGCAGGAGTCGGTCTACTTGTCTCGGACGTGATGCCTATACACATGATCATACCTAGATATTCTCATAATTGTGCTCAATTCTATCAATTGCTCAACAGTAATTCGTTCACCCACCATAAAATACTTATGCTCTTGAGAGAAGCCACTAGTGAAACCTATGGCCCCGGGTCTCTTTCTCATCATACTAATCTTTCAATACTTAGTTATTTCCTTTGCTTTTTACTTTGCTTTATTTTACTTCGCATCTTTATCACAAAAATACAAAAAAAATTATCTTATCATATCTATGAGATCTCACTCTCGTAATTGACTGTGAAGGGATTGACAACCCCTTATCGCGTTGGTTGCGAGGAGTTATTTGTTTTGTGCAGGTACAAGGGACTCGCGCGTAGCCTCCTATAGGATTGATACCTTGGTTCTCAAAAACTGAGGGAAATACTTACGCTACTTTGCTGCATCATCCTTTCCTCTTCATGGAAATCCAACGCAGTGCTCAAGAGGTAGCAAGAAGATTTCTGGCGCCCTTGCCGGGGAGTCTACACAAAAGTCCACATACCAAGTACCCATCACAACCCTTATCTCCTGCATTACCTTATTTGCCATTTGCCTCTCGTTTTCCTCTCCCCCGCTTCACCCTTGCCATTTTATTCGCCCTCTCTCTGTCTATCCTCCCTCTCTTTCTCTATTGGCCTCTTTTGCCCGTTTGCTTTTTGTTTGCTCATGTGTTGGATTGCTTGTTTGTCGCGATGGCTCAAGATAATACTAAATTGTGTGACTTCACTAATACCAACAACAATGATTTTATTAGCACTCTGATTGCTCCTCTTACCGATGTTGAATCTTGTGAAATTAATGCTGCTTTGCTGAATCTTGTCATGAAAGATCCGTTCTCCAGCCTTCCTAGTGAAGATGCCGCTACCCATCTTAATAGCTTCATTGATTTGTGTGACATGCAAAAGAAGAAAGATGTCGATACTGATATTGTTAAATTGAAGCTATTTCCTTTTTCACTTAGAGATCGTGCTAAATCTTGGTTTTGATCTTTGCCTAAAAATAGTATTGATTCATGGAACAAGAGCAAAGATGCTTTTATCTCTAAGTATTTTTCTCCCGCTAAGATCATCTCTCTTAGAAACGATATTATGAATTTGAAGCAAATTGATCATGAACATGTTGCGCAAGCTTGGGAGAGAATGAAATTAATGATACGTAATTGCCCTACTCATGGTTTGAATTTGTGGATGATTATACAAAAAATTTATGCCGGATTGAATTTTGCTTCTAGAAATCTTTTAGATTCGGCCGCGGGAGGCACTTTTATGGAAATCGGTTTAGGAGATGCTAGTAAACTCCTAGATAATATTATGGTTAATTATTCTCAATGGCACACTAAAAGATCCACTGATAAAAAGGTGCATGCGATACAAGAAATTAATGTTTTGAGTGGAAAGATGGATGAACTTAGGAAATTGTTTGCTAATAAGAGTGTTTCTTCTGATCCTAATCATATGCCCTTGTCTACTTTGATTGAGAATAATAATGAATCTATGGATGTTAATTTTGTTGGTAGGAACAATTTTGGTAACAACGCGTATAGAGGAAATTTCAATCCTAGGCCTTATCCTAGTAATCCCTCTAATAATTATGGTAATTCCTACAACAATTCTTATGGAAATTATAATAATATGCCCTCTGATTTTGAATCTAATATTAAAGAATTTATTTCTTCGCAAAAGAATTTTAATGCTATGATTGAAGAAAAATTGCTTAAGATTGATGATTTGGCTAATAACGTTGAAAGAATTTCTCTTGATGTTGATTCTTTAAAGTTTAGATCTATTCCTCCTAAGAATGATATCAATGAGTCTCTCAAATCCATGAGAATTTCCATTGATGAGTGCAAGGAAAGAACCGCTAGGACGCGTGCTATGAAATATGCCTTTATTAAAGCGTGTTCTTCTAGTTCCTATGAAAATAATGATGAAGAGCTAAAAGTTATTGATGTGTCTCCTATTAAATCTTTGTTTTGCAATATTAATCTTGATAATAATGGGACTGAATATGATCCACCTTTACCTAGAAGTTGTTCTAAAAATTCGGAGTATTTAGATCTTGATGATGAAATTGATAAAAGTGGGATTAAAAGAAATAAAACCCTAGATGATGGTAAACACACTATATTGGATTTCAGGGAATTTAATTATGAAAATTCCTCTTTAATTGATTGTATTTCCTTGTTGCAATCCTTGCTAAAATCTCCTCATGCTTATAGTCAAAATAAAGCCTTTACCGAACATATCGTTGATGCCTTGATGCAATCTTATGAAGAAAAACTTGAGTTGAAAGTTTCTATCCCGAGGAAACTTTATGATGAGTGGGAACCTACTATTAAAATTAAAATTAAAGATTATGAGTTTTATGCTTTGTGTGATTTGGGTGCTACTGTCTCTACTATTCCAAAAATTTTGTGTGATTTGCTAGATTTCTGTGATTTTGATAATTTCTCTCTAAACATGCATCTTGCGGATTCCACTATTAAGAAACCTATAGGAAGAATTAATGATGTTCTTATTGTTGCAAATAGGAATTATGTGCCCATAGATTTTATCGTTCTTGATATAGATTGCAATCCTTCTTGCCCTATTATTCTCGGTAGACCTTTCCTTAGAACGGTTGGTGCAACTATTGATATGAAGGAAGGGAATATTAGATTTCAATTTCCATTAAAAAGGGCATGGAACACTTCCCTAGAAACAAAATAAAATTACCATATGAATCTATCATGAGAACCACTTATGGATTGCCTACCAAAGATGGCAATACCTAGATCTATTCTTGCTTGTTATGCCTAGCTAGGGGCGTTAAACGATAGCGCTTGTTGGGAGGCAACCCATTTTATTTTTATTCCTTGCTTTTTTCTCCTGTTTAGTAATAAATAAATTATTTAGCCTCTGTTTTGGTTGTTTTTTTGTGTTTAATTAGTGTTTATGCCACGTAGAACCGTTGGGAAGACTTGGGGAAAGTCTTGTTGAACTTGCTGTAAAAAGCAGAAACTTTAGCGCTCACGAGAACTGATGTCATTTTTATTTGGAAAGTTATATTTAGTTAATTATTTTTGCAGATGATTAATAGATAAACTACTCACGTCCAGAAATTTATTTTAGAATTTTTTGGTTTCCAGATCTTGCGCTAGCTACAGATTACTACAGACTGTTTTGTTTTTGACAGATTCTGTTTTGCGTGTGTTGTTTGCTTATTTTGATGAATCTATGGCTAGTAAAATAGTTTATAATCCATAGAGAAGTTGGAATACAGTAGTTTAATACCAATATAAATAAAGAATGAGTTCATTACAGTACCTTGAAGTGGTCTTTTGTTTTCTTTCGCTAATGGAGCTCATGAGATTTTCTACTTTAAGTTTTGTGTAAAGATTTGATGGATTATGGAACAAGGAGTGGCAAGAGCCTAAGCTTGGGGATGCCCATGGCACCCCCAAGATAATCTAAGGACACCTAAAAGCCAAAGCTTGGGGATGCCCCGGAAGGCATCCCCTCTTTCCTCTACTTCTATCGGTAACTTTACTTGGAGCTATATTTTTATTCACCACATGATATGTGTTTTGCTTGGAGCTTCTTTTATGATTTGAGACTTTGCTTGTTAGTATACCACAATCATCCTTGCTGTACACACCTTTTGAGAGAGCCATACATGATTTGGAATTTGATAGAATACTCTATGTGCTTCACTTATATCTTTTGAGCTTTATAGTTTTGCTCTAGTGCTTCACTTATATCTTTTAGAGCACGGTGGTGGATTTGTTTTATAGAAACTATTGATCTCCCATGCTTCACTTAGATTAGTTTGAGATTCTTAATAGCATGGTAATTTGCTTAAAATCCTAATATGCTTGGTATGAAAGAATAATAATAAAACTTTCTTATGAGTGTGTTGAATACTAAGAAAAGTTTGATGCTTGATGATTGTTTTGAGATATGGAGGTAATAATATCAAAGTCATGCTAGTTGAGTAATTGTGAAATTGAGAAATACTTGTCTTAAGGTTTGCAAGTCCCGTAGCACGCACGTATGGTAAACGTTATGCAACAAATTTGAAACATGATGTGTTATTTGATTGTCTTCCTTATGAGTGGCGGTCGGGGTCGAGCGATGGTCTTTTCCTACTAATGTATCCCCCTAGGAGCATGCGCGTAGTGCCGAGGTTTTTGATGACTTGTAGATTTTTGCAATAAGTATGTGAGTTCTTTATGACGAATGTTGAGTCCATGGATCATATGCACTCTCACCCTTCCATCCTTGCTAGCCTCTTCGGTACCGTGCATTGCCCTTTCTCACATTGAGAGTTGGCGCAAACTTCGCCGGTGCATCCAAACCCCGTGATATGATATGCTCTTTCACACATAAACCTCATTATATCTTCCTCAAAACAGCCACCATACCTACATATTATGGCATTTCCATAGCCATTCCGAGATATATTGCCATGCAAATTTCCATAATTCCGTTCATCATGACACATTCATCATTGTCATATTGCTTAGCATGATCATGTAGTTGACATAGTACTTGTGGCAAAGCCACCATTCATAATTCTTTCATACATGTCACTCTTGGTTCAATGCATCTCCCGGTACACCGCCGGAGGCATTCATATAGAGTCATCTTTGTTCTCGTATCGAGTTGTAATCATTGAGTTGTAAATAAATAGAAGTGTGATGATCATCATCATTGGAGCATTGTCCCAAGTGAGGAATAAAGAAAGAGAAATTCCATAAAAAGAGAAGGCCCAAAAAAAGAGAAAGACCATAAAAAAGATAAGGCCCAAAAAAATGAGAGAAAAAGAGAGAAGGGACAACGTTACTATCCTTTTACCACACTTGTGCTTCAAAGTAGCACCGTGATCTTCATAGTAGAGAGTCTCGCATGTTATCACTTTCATATACTAGTGGGAATTTTTCATTATAGAACTTGGCTTGTATATTCCAACAATGGGCCTCCTCAAGTGCCCTAGGTCTTCATGAGCAAGCAAGTTGGATGCACACCCACTAGTTTCTTTTGTTGAGCTTTCATACATTTATAGCTCTAGTGCATCCGTTGCATGGCAATCCCTACTCCTTGCATTAACATCAATCGGTGGGCATCTCCATAGCCCATTGATTAGCCTCTTTGATGTGAGACTTTCTCCTTTTTTGTCTTCTACACATAACCCCCCTCATTATATTCTATTCCACCCATAGTGCTATGTCCATGGCTCGCGCTCATATATTGCGTGAAAGTTTATAGGTTTGAGATTGCTAAAGTATGAAACAATTGCTTGGCTTGTCATCGGGGTTGTGCATGATGAGAGCACTCTTGTGTGACGAAAATGAAACATGACAAAACTATATGATTTTGTAGGGATGAACTTTATTTGGCCATGTTATTTTGAGAAGACATAATTTCTTAGTTAGTATGCTTGAAGTATTATCATTTCTATGTCAATATGAACTTTTGTCTTGAATCTTTCGGATCTGAATATTCATACCACAATTAAGAAGAATTACATTAAAATTATGCCAAGTAGCACTTCGCATCAAAAATTCTCTTTTTATCATTTACCTACTCGAGGACGAGCAGGAATTAAGCTTGGGGATGCTTGAAACGTCTCCAATGTATCTATAATTTTTGATTGCTCCTTGCTATATTATCGACTGTTTTTGACTATACTGGGCTTTATTTTCCACTTTTATATTATTTTTGGGACTGACCTATTAACCGGAGGCCCAGCCCAGAATTGCTGTTTTTTGCCTATTTCAGTGTTTCGAAGAAACAGAATATCAAACGGAGTCCAAACGGAATGAAACCTTCGGAAACGTGATTTTCTCATCAGATAAGATCCAGGAGACATGGACCCTCTGTCAAGAAAGCCACGAGGCGGCCACGAGGGTGGAGGGCACCCCCCCTAGGGCGCGCCCCCTACCTCATGGGCCCCTCGAAGCTCCACCGACGTACTTCTTCCTCCTATATATATATATATCCACGTACCCCCAAACGATCGAGGACGGAGCCAAAAACCTAATTCCACTGCCGCAACTTTCTGTATCCAAGAGATCCCATCTTGGGGCCCGTTCCGGAGCTCCGCCGGAGGGGGCATCGATCACGGAGGGCTTCTACATCATCATCCAAGCCCCTCCGATGAAGTGTGAGTAGTTTACTTCAGACCTACGGGTCCATAGTTAGTAGCTAGATGGCTTCTTCTCTCTTTTTGGATCTCAATACAATGTTCTCCCCCTCTCTCACGGAGATCTATTCGATGTAATCTTGTTTTTGTGGTCTGCTTGTTGAGACCGATGAATTGTGGGTTTATGATCAAGTCTATCTATGAATAATATTTCAATCTTCTCTGAATTATTTTATGTATGATTGGTTATCTTTGCAAGTCTCTTCGAATTATCAGTTTGGTTTGGCCTACTAGATTGGTTTTTCTTGCCATGGGAGAAGTGCTTAGCTTTGGGTTCGATCTTGCGGTGTCCTTTTCCAGTGACAGAAGGGGCAGCAAGGCACGTAGTATATTGTTGCCATCGAGGATAACAAGATGGGGTTTTTCTCATATTGCATGAAACTATCCCTCTACATCGTGTCATCTTGCTTAAGGTGTTACTCTGTTTTTAAGTTAATACTCTAGATGCATGCTGGATAGCGGTCGATGAGTGGAGTAATAGTAGTAGATGCAGGCAGGAGTCGGTCTACTTGTCTCGGACGTGATGCCTATATACATGATCATACCTAGATATTCTCATAACTATGCTCAATTCTGTCAATTGCTCAACAGTAATTTGTTCACCCACCATAGAATACGTATGCTCTTGAGAGAAGCCACTAGTGAAACCTATGGCCCCCGGGTCTCTTTCTTATCATATCTATCTCCATCACTTTATTATTGCTTTGCTTTTACTTTTTACTTTGCATCTCTATACCAAAAATACCAAAAATATTATTTATCATCTCTATCAGATATCACTTTCATAAGTGACCATGACGGGATTGACAACCCCTAAGCACGTTGGTTGCGTTGAGCTATTGTTTTTGTGTAGGTACGAGGGACTCGCGCGTAGCCTCCTACTGGATTGATACCTTGGTTCTCAAAAACTGAGGGAAATACTTGCGCTACTATCATACCGCTGGGCAGTCCTCTCCTATTCGGGGAAATCCAATGCAGTGCTCAAGAGGTAGCAGTACCATACCGTTGGGCAAAAGGAGAGAAAGACCAGCTCGGAAAGCCAACAGCGCGAGGTTCAACAACTCAAGGCACAAGTGGCATGGATTCCAGAGATCGTCGAAGAGCAAGTGCGAGACCAACTGGGAGCGACGATCACCGCCATTATGCCTACCTTGGTTTCTGGGCTGCAGGCGTGGATTGTGGGCGGCCAACAGGGGCAGCCCCCGATTCCCAGCTTTATGGACAGCAACTCGCGCAACGCGCCGGCGGCGCCATTGGTGTCTCCGGCGAAGGCGGCATTGGTGTCTCCCGCGGCGGTGCCGGCATTGTAGCTTAATACACCCGGGTGTGGGAAGAATACGCCGGCCGGCACCTCGGCAGCAAGCGGCCCCTCTGTCACTTGCATGCCCGCCATTGGCGGTGCCTCGACATTAGCCGAGCTCGATGCCATCACGGTAACTAATTAAGCCTCTTGGCCGATGACTTCATCTCCTTGCCTTTGACTGGGCATCCCTGACGCCCTACGTGTTTTCGCAGGGTGCCGCCGACGTTCCGTGCACTCTCCTGCACTTCGTGAACGACGAGTTGGTCGATGTCGCCAAGGGAAGAATCGTTCAACAGGGCAGCCGCGTGTTCCACGGTAATCAGATGCCACCCACCGTTTATAGGGTTCAACTGGTTCGGGTGCTGCCGGGCTTCGACGACATGTTACCTCCATATCGACCCCATGGGGCTGACGAAGATGATGTGATGACCCTTAGCGCCTGCAGAAGCTAGCCCATGCTTTGGCCGAAGAGCCAGATTCGTTTGGGGGTGGGGGACACCACCCCACAGACAACACCGCCAGTCGTGCCGGCGCCAAGCCATGGCAAGACCCCCGTAACGCTACCGGACATGCCGGACAAGGATATGGCACAGGATCGGGACATGCATATGGCACAGGATCCAGACGATGACGACGATGACAACGACGGTACATTTACCAACGTCGATAAGTACTTCAACGAACATGGGTATGGTGACGAATTCTTGGGGCCTCCTTCTCAAGAACCCAACCCTGTAAAAGACGATCTAGCTTGTATCGCGGAGAAACCCAGTTGCAACAGGCATCGTCTGGCGTTCAGTTCTCAGGAGACGCCTCCAGCTGCTGCCTGAAACAAGCAAAGGTTTAAGCTTGGGGGAGTTGATACGTCTCTGTCGTATCTACTTTTCCAAACACTTTTTCCCTTGTTTTGGACTCTAACTTGCATGATTTGATTGGAACTAACCCGGAATGACGTTGTTTTTAGCAGAATTGCCATGGTGTTATTTATGTGCAGAAAGAAAAGTTCTCGGAATGACCTGAAACTCCACCGAGCATATTTTTGGAAATAATGAAAAATACTGGCAAATGATCAAGGCCGGGGGCCCACATCCTAGCCACGAGGGTGGGGGCGCGCCTGCCCCCTACCTCGTGGGCCCCCCGGAGCTCCTCCGACCTCAACTCCAACTCTATATATTCACTTTCGGGGAGAGAAAATCAGGGAAAAGGATTCATCGCGTTTTACGATATGGAACCGCCGCCAAGCCCTAAAACCTCTTGAGAGGGCCGATCTGGAGTCCGTTCGTGGCTCCGCAGAGGGGAATCCGTCGCTGTCATCATCATCAACCATCCTCCATCACCAATTTCATGATGCTCACCGCCGTGTGTGATTAATTCCATCGTAGGCTTGCTCGGCGGTGATGGGTTGGATGAGATTTATCATGTAATCGAGTTAGTTTTGTTAGGGTTTGATCCCTAGTATCCACTATGTTCTGAGATTGATGTTGCTATGACTTTGCTATGCTTAATGCTTGTCACTAGGGCCCGAGTGCCATGATTTCAGATCTGAACCTATTATGTTTTCATCAATATATGAGAGTTCTTGATCCTATCTTGCAAGTCTATAGCCACCTACTATGTGTTATGATCCGGCAACCCCAAAGTGAAAATAATCGGGACCACTCCCGATGATGACCGTAGTTTGAGGAGTTCATGTATTCACTATGTGTTAATGCTTTGGTCCGGTACTCTATTAAAAGGAGGGCTTAATATCCCTTAGTTTCCGCTAGGACCCCACTGCCACGGGAGCGTAGGACAAAAGGTGGCATGCAAGTTCTTTTCCATAAGCATGTATGACTATATTCGGAATACATGCCTATGTACATTGATGAATTGGAGCTAGTTCTATGTCACCCTAGGTTATGACTATTACATGACGAACCGCATCTGGCATAATTCTCTATCATCGATCCATTGCCTACGAGCTTTCCATATATTATTCTTCGCTTATTTACTTTTCCGTTGCTATTGTTACAATCACTACAAAATACCAAAAACATTACTTTTGTTATCATTACCTTTGGATACCGTTACCACTACTATCATATTACTTTGCTACTAAATACTTTGCTGCAGATATTAAGTTTCCATGTGTGGTTGAATTGACAACTCAGCTGCTAATACTTGAGAATGTTCTTTGGCGCCCCTTGTGTTGAATCAATAAATTTGGGTCGAATACTCTACCCTCAAGAACTGTTGCAATCCCCTATACTTGTGGGTTATCAGTCGATATCACTTCTCTCTGTATGCATATGTTCATGACGATCTTCTGTTTCCTTCATTTGCTTACTAGCTAGCATGTCGAGTCCTCTCTATATGTATAGTACATAGCATCGACCAAGCACGGAGATAACAGAGGACACTTCTCTGTATTAATTAGCTAGCTAACACAATATATGAAACACCTAAATTAACCCCCCAAAACCCCTAAACCACCCCCTTTCAAAAAAACTAAGACCTCAGCTCCTGCCAGCTGCTGATGCGTGGACGCCTATTGGTCCCGGTTGGTGCCATCAACCGGGACCAAAGGGCATCCTGCCTGGGCTCGCCGCACTAGCCACGTGGAGGCCCATCTGTCCCAGTTCGTGTAAGAACCGGGACTAAAGGCCTAGGGCTTTAGTAACGACCCTTTAGTCCCGGTTCAACAACCTGGATAAATGGCCCTTTTTCTACTAGTGTCCAACAATACCGCCAAATCAATAATCAACTAGCAACGGCAAGCAATATGTATATACTCACGCCCAGAACTCCTTTGTGTTCTACTCGTGCATATAACATCTACGCATAGACCCGGCTCTGATGCCACTATTGGGGAATGCAGTAATTTTAAAAAAATTCCTACGCGCACGCTAGATCATGGTGATGCATAGCAACGAGAGGGAAGAGTGTAGTCCACGTACCTCGTAGACCGTAAGCGGAAGCGTTATAACAAAGCAGTTGATGTAGACCGAAAAAAATGTCTATGGGCCGAAACTAGAACAAAGCAGTGCACAGGGGCGGGGCTGCTCACCAGGCCCCATGGGCCGGTCGGTGGAGGAGGCCAGGTAGGCCGGCTGGGCGCTGCTGGGCCTTGGGAGGCTGCGGTCAACGCGCGCGGTGGGCTGAGGCCCACGCACGGGAGGCGTGCATGTGCCCGCACGCACACATGCGTGAAGGCGGGAACGGCGACAACCGGTGGCGGGGTGGCGCTCCAGCGGCGGGGCGGTCCGGCAAACGATGGGGATGGATGCGGGGGCGGCGGATCCAGGCAACTCCAGCCAAGATCTAGCCGGAGGAGGCACGACGGCGAGCTCCATCGGGCGGCCATGGAGGAGCTCCTGCAGGAGAGAGAGAGGGGTCGTGAGAGGGGAAGACAAGGGAGAATCAGAGGGAGGAGGAGAGGAACAGTGCGGCGGGGTCCGGCCTGGGTGGTCTCCAACAAGGCCGCCGGTGAGGACGGGGCTGGACTTGTCGCCGGCGTGAGGAGGAGATCGGGATCCAGGCTCCTACGATCCAGAATAGTGAGGCAGCGGAGAGCTCGGGTGCGCGCAGGCTTGCGACGGGTGGCCTCGGGCCCAGATCGGCAGCGGCGGGCCGGATGCGGGCCTGCAGGGCCGCAGCGAAGTGGGGCGCGGGGAGGACGCGTGGCGCCTTCCTGTTGGCTGCGGGCTGATACGTCTCCGTCGTATCTATAATTTTTGATTGTTCCATGCCAATATTATTCAACTTTCATATACTTTTTGGCAACTTTTTATATTATTTTTGGGACTAACATATTGATCCAGTGCCAAGTGCCAGTTCCTGTCTGTTGCATGGTTTTGGTTTCGCAGAATATCCATATCAAACAGAGTCCAAACGGGATAAAAATGGACGGAGCTTATTTTTGGAAAATATGGAAAATTTGGAAGGAAAATCAACGAGAACCAGTGCCCGAGGTGGTCACGAGGCAGGGAGGCGCCCCCCCCTTGGGGCGCGCCCCCTACCCTCGTGATCCCACCATAAGGCGGTTGACGCTCTTCTTTTGCCGCAAGAAAGCTAATATTCGGAAAAGAAATCACGGTGAAGGTTTCAGGCCAATCGGTGTTACGGATCTCCATATATATACGAAACGGTGAAACGGGGCCAGGAGAGAACGCAGAACCAGAGAGAGACAGAGATAGATCCAATCTCGGAGGGGCTCTCGCCCCTCCCACGCCATGGGAGCCAAGGACCAGAGGGGAAACCCTTCTCCCATCTAGGGAGGAGGTCAAGGAAGAAGAATAAGAAGAAGGGGGGCCCTCTCCCCCTTGCTTCCGGTGGCGCCGGAGCGCTGCCGGGGCCATCATCATCACCGCCATCTTCACCAACAACTTCACCGCCATCATCACCAACTCTTCCCCCCTCTATGCAGTGGTGTAACCTCTCTCTTACCCGATGTAATCTCTACTTAAACATGCTGCTCAACGCTATATATTATTTCCCAATGATGTATGGCTATCCTATGATGTTTGAGTAGATTTGTTTTGTCCGAATGGCTATTTGATGATCGTGATTGGTTTGAGTTGTATGTTTTATTATTGTTGCGGTCCTATGGTGCTCTCCGTGTCGCGCAAGCGTGAGGGATTCCCGTTGTAGGGTTTGCAATATGCTTACGATTTTCTTATGGTGGGTGGTGTGAGTGACAGAAGCACAGACCCGAGTAAGTAGGTTGTTTGCGTATGGGATAAAGGGGACTTGATACTTTAATGCTATGGTTGGGTTTTACCTTAATGAATCTTTAGTAGTTGCGGATGCTTGCTAGAGTTCCAATCATAAGTGCATATGATCCAAGTAGAGAAAGTATGTTAGATTATGCCTCTCCCTCAAATAAAATTGCAATAATGATTACCGGTCTAGTTATCGATTGCCTAGGGACTAATAAATTTCTTGTTGACAAAAGCTCTCTACTAAAACTAATTTAGTTGTGTCTTTATCTAAACAGCCCCTAGCTTTTATTTTCATGTTCTTTACTTTCTTGCAAGCTTACCCAAAAACACCTACAAAGTACTTCTAGTTTCATACTTGTTCTAGGTAAAGCGAACGTCAAGCATGCGTAGAGTTGTATCGGTGGTCGATAGAACTTGAGGGAATATTTGTTCTACCTTTAGCTCCTTGTTGGGTTCGACACTCTTACTTATCAAAAGTGGCTACAATTGATCCCCTATACTTGTGGGTTATCATGGGCATCTGTGTGGTGGCAGCAGGCCACTAGGAGCCCGCCACGTGGTGCTGGAGGGATGGCCGGCGACGGATTTGTGGTGGGAGGCGGTGGCTGCAGGGTGGAGGTGGTGGCTGCGGGTTGGGGCGCGGATTTCATGGAAGATGCGATGGATGGAGGTGGGAGGAGGCTAGGAGGGGTAGGTTTAGGGGCTAGGGATGCCCAAAATGGCAAGGGGGGCTGCTTAAATAGGAAGGGGCTACGGTTTAGGTGGGTTTGGGGGGTTTTCGGACCCTCGGATCGTGATCTTGCGGCTCTGGACCGAGGGGGATTAGATGGACTGCAGGTGGGCTGTGCAGAGTGCGATGGGCTGAGAGGAGAAAAGAGAAGGAAGCCCGACAACGGTTTCCGGAGACCGAAAACGTCCGACGTGTGACCGGCTATAGCGCTGCTATATGTTTAACGGTTGGGCTATCAAACGAGCTTCGAACATGATGAAACTTGACAGGAGGTCTACCTACACTATAACAAGACCGCACGCCAACTTTCATCCCATTCCGAGAATATTTTTTGGCCAGTTATAAAATAATATTTCGGACGTGCCGCGGGCGCGTGCAAGTGTGTCTGGACTCAGAACGGACAACGGAAAGAACTTGGAGACCCGGAATGCATGTTTTGAAAACATGAAGATGCAATGCACATGATGACATGGCAAGATGCAACACGCAAGCGAATGAGAAGGCAACAACAGCGAATAATTGGAAGACACCTCGCGCAATAGTCTCGGGGCATTACAAAATTGTATGATGTACATCGCACATACCTTGATCTGGCTGACTGTTTCTTTTGTGTTGCCTAATCACAAACAGTTCGTCCGAGTGAACAGTATGTTGTACATCGCACACACCTTCATCTGTCTACCCATTTCTTTTGTTCGTTCTCATCACAAATGGTTGACTAAATTGAACCGTACGCCCTACATCGCACATGCAACTAAAATCTGAACCGTGTTTTATGCTTCCTCCATCGCAAGCGTTTTGCACCTTTTTGACGGGCTTTTTACACCACTGTTTGCGATTATGGCATCGCACACAGTTTCGTCGAAGGGTCTCTGATTGTAGTGTCGCGTTAGCAGCATCTTGCAGTAGTGGGGGTGGCGGAAGATCGGAGGTGGTGGGCGGTTCAGGGTAGGGCGGGGGCCGGTGGTTCGGCCGGCGACCCGTGCGGTGGTCTTTAGGGGAAGAATAAGTGGCGAGGAAGAAGAAGGGTTAGGAGACGTAGGATCTTCATCTAACCGCCTAAAATGGTCGACTGACCCAAATGACGAAAGTTGGGCGACTTGCATGTAGGCATTCCCATATATTGAGTACTACTATCGTAGGTGCTTCGAGACGTACGTGCAAGCAGTGCTCCTCAAGCCATCAAGCTAAACAACATGCCACTCATAATTCCAAACATAGATGCTCAAATACGAATCTTTATGCTGACATGTACTAAAACTGAGAATGTTTAATTGGTCAGTTAATGTTCCTACTTTCCTTTCGAAAAGCACATGCACCACATATCAAGGGATAGCAGGGAGTTACGTTCTTTATGTGCTTTGGTTCATCATGTGTGGCCACCCAACATTTTATTATCCAAAATTTGCTTGCTCTTCTTTAGCATGCTCCTCTTCTGTTCTTCCTTTTTAAGTACTCTCTCCGTACCTAAATATAAGTCTTCGTAGAGATTCCTCCATGGACTACATATGGAGCAAAATGAATGAATCTACACTCTAAAATGTATCTATATACTTCCGTATGTGATCCATAGTGGAATCTCTACAAATATTTGTATTTAGGAACATAGGGAAGTATAATAATTGTACAGTATGTTCTTTGTAGTGAAGAGGAGCAGGGACATTTGCAGTGTACAGGTCTATTCGGTCGCTTGTCATGGACGCTTTCAACTCTTCATGTTGGTCTTCATATCGATTGTCATGGATGCTTTCAACTCTTCGTATTCGATCATCTGTGTCGCCTTTGAGAGTTAGACTGATAGTAATAGTATTGCGCCTTCAGTTGCATGGAGCTAGTATGTGAAGCCATTCTAGCCATACCGGGAATACTAGCACATATATGTTGGGTTCTACAATAGGGTGCGTCGACTTCAAATTAAAATTTCCCTCTGCGCAGAACACCCAAGAACATGCTACGGGAGATGGATCACAGTTTGTTACCACTAGACGCGTTGTGCCATGCAGCGGAACATGAGTTGGGGCAGCGCATCCGCGTGGATGGTCTCCTCCTTGTCCGATCTCCCTCGTACAGCCGGTAGTCGGTTCCGACATACAGGTTCGCCGGAGCGGTGCAAGTGCACCGCCTCTAACGGTATCTGCGCGTGCAAGAGGAATGTCGTGCGGCGGACTGCTAGGTCCGATCACACAACCGGCGACGAGTGGAGGAGTCTATTCGCAACACATGCAAACCCTAGAGACAGCGCCGAAGCGATCAACCACGTGAGTGTGCGGCACCTCCACTTTATATAGGCGTCCGTCACGAGCTCAACACTTGGGCCTCGCACGGACCCTAAAGCCCATAAATCTACTCGGCCACAATCCGAATACAGCTCTTATCACTTCCGTCCAGTTTCCTCGGATCCGACCTCGTAGGTTCCTTCCCTTAAGCACGTGACCCCTTAGGGTCAAGCCGACTTGGTTGCAGTTCGGATCACCTCCGAACTGCACGGTTGGCAGCGGCCCCTAGCAAGGCATGCCGAACACCAAGCAGACTATGAAGCTGGTTAGGCGAACGTGTACATCATACTTGCATTCCTTTTGCCACACGATATATGTTGTTGGCTCAAGGCGAGTCTGTCATCCTTGTGCTAGCCTGACCTCTTTCTCGTTCTAGAGATGCTGACCACAAACCAGATTAACTCATAATCCTTGTCGCATGGCCATGCTTATCCTGGTCGGATCACACGAGGGGCCCAGAGTATATCTCTCCTGATCGGAAGGCCAAATCCCATCTTGCTCGACCATGTCTCGCGGCATGGGTCTGGACATGCCCGAAACCTACCTTTGTAACTACCTACTCACGAAGTAGCATTTGGTTGGCCCAAAGCAAGTCTAATACCATCCCGATTATATTCGCCAGCTCAGGTCTTAGGACATAGAACATATGTTGTACTAGAGACTCACAGATGACATATCGCTGCGTCTCATAGTTGGGTCTGTCCGACTCGGACCTTATCTCAACTCGGATCCGATTACGTCGAATCCGTCCAGATCCTTCCGAGTCCATATTATCCAGTTAGCATCCAATGCTCCATGGCTAGTGAGACCAAACCATCGACCGTGTCATATGCTAGTCTAGTTGGCTGCGCGTCCACACATCCCTTTCGACTAGGGACCTTTTAGGACGGTCATCATACAATGTATTGTCCCAGAAACAAGTCACGTACTTGCTGATACACATCCTTGATAATGTCCAAGGACTATCTTTATTCATAAACACATAGGAAATATCATCATACATGATTGCCTCTAGGGCATATCTCCAACAATATATTCCAGCAAATTCCACTTTCCTGATTTTACTCCTGATGCTTAGGGTTTTCCCATTATATCTACACTATGATCTGCGTAGGTGCTTTGTGCCCTACTAGCAGCTGTCCACCCTTTAAAGCTCAATAACACACCATTCATACGTCCTAAGGTTCTTCAAATATGAATGTGATATGATACGGACATTAGTTAACAGACACACACTTAGTTGGTTAGCTAATGCTCCCAATTGAGTTTCCAAATGCATGTGGCCACATATAGAGAGACATCATGTAATTGCATTTCTTTGGGCGCTCTGATTCATCATGGGTGGGCAACCAACATTGTATAGAAAGAAGGGGAATCTCGATAATATGCTTCCCCTTCTATTCTTTAACATGTTCCTATTCTGTTCTTCTTTAGTAATCATAGTATGTTCCTTGTTAGGAAGGGGAGCAGGGACATCTGCAGTTGACAGCTCTATTGGGCCGGTTCTACTAAATGATTTTGCACTTCAAGTTGGTCCGCCATAATACCCCGGAAATCGCCTATCCTCCATGGAAGGTTCCTCCTGCAGCTTCGGATTGTACAAGCAAGGCACACACAAGTCCAAAGCGTCTGGGTCGAAATATGGCTTTCAAATTAAGTTCCGAATTAGTAGGCTATGACAATTGAGAAATGACATTTTCTTTTCTTCCTTGAGAATTCATGTGTCTGAGCCAGGAAAAAAAGTGATCCACCTAGAATATATGATCGATACCAAAAGATTGGATGTCATTTCTCAACACCAGCTTCTCACCTGGTCAGTTGCTGCTGACAAGTCAACTAAACTTTGTTTTCACAACTGTCACCTATATTTAAGCACCTTCTAGGTCAATCAAAAATAGGCTGTTGGACTGGACCATGACTGAACCTGCCAGACATGGACTAAAACAATCGGGACTTTTCAGAGATTGGATGTAGTTACTAATTCATGATCTGGCATGTACAGAATGAAAACTTCATTCTCGATTCTATGGGAATTTCTATGAAGGCATTTCATTTGCTCCTCTTCAATGGAACTTTCACTTTCCCTGAATGTATCCTAATTTTTTGCCTATTGGTTCTCGCTGAAGTATCTAAATGGTTCTATTGGGGTTCTCTTCGAGATATCCAAATATTATTTTGAATTTAGCACCCGTTTGGAGCTTGGAATGCGACTATAAATTGGATCAGTCACACCAGGCGATCACTCTCCTGGAGAGATCTTATGGCTCTCATGTGATAACTAACTCGCCTTGCTCATAATCTTGTGAATCGGAATCCGTGGTTGTGTCTGTTGGTAGTAGCACTTTTTCATTGTATTTGTGACAGGTAATGCCCTATTTCCTAGCAGTGAAATCTAAGATCAGACAAGAAAGAAGCTAAAACCCTGTGTTTTCCAGCCAGTTCCACTTTCCCGATTTATTTATGGTGGTTATGGTGTACCCCTATTGTCTACACTACGATCTGCCTACTGGCTCTGCGCTCTCATTATCATGGTTTGGCAATAAACTTTCTATACGGTATATTATGAACCTATCATCTGCCAACTATCCTTACATCTGGGATCCCAAGAGGGAGCCTATTTTTTTGTGTAATTGTGCCAGATTATATTAATGTACTCACCATATTACAGCACACATGGGCTCTTTCATCAGAATCAAGTGATAGCACACAAGGGTTTACAAGGAGCCTCTATTATATTACAATATCCTCTGCATTACAAAGATAATCTCACTACTATTTGTGCTTTCATGCTTTACAAATATTGTACATAATCACAATGAATATAAGAATGCGCACATCAGAAGAATATTGCAGAACAACTCAATGTGAAACAAACTTGGCATCAAGCGATTGAGGTCCATTGTGGATGCAATGAAACCCACATTTTCCCGAACTATAGATTCTTATTCAGAATATGATCCTAATGACTATTCTAAGCTCAAGGAGTCAAAGGCAGATGGCCTATCCTGTTCACCCAATAAGGTGCATGTTCTAATTTGGTAAGGTTTTATTGGTTGCACATATCTTGCATAAAGTGTCTTGCATTTCTTTTGCTTCGCAGCACCCGATGATATATGTGAAGATGCCATGCCCATCCATTATCAACACCTATTCAATTTGTGGGCATACCATGTTTTTCCATTCAAATGTTGTTCTTGTGTTTTAGACATCCAAAAGGAAGAGGGCGATTGCAGAACCTTAAGGAGTACAAGCAAAGTCCTTGAAAAAGGTGGTGCTACCGGGGAAATCACATAGCACCCGATGTATATTGGCGATAGAACAAGCGCCGCAAAACCTAGGATATCACAACTATGTTGGTCGCTGTTTTGCTCTTATGAGTATCTATTGTCCTATCGTTGTCCTTACATTCATACCTGGTGGATTATGTGACATCATTGTGCATTATAGCTTGCTTATCCACTATTCGCTCCAAATTATCAGATCTATATTAACGCTTAAATTAATGTAGAATAAAACGAATTCTTATGAAGAAATTTAGTTCTCCATTGTTCTTGTAAGTATATGATGTCCGTCATCACTTTACTTATATTTGTCAGCTAGTTCTTCATGCACACTTTTCAGCTTATTTTCCCTTGTCCTCCATTTTTCTACAGATCAGATCTACATTTACTCTTGCCAAAATATTGTATAAAACCAATGTCACTGAAGAAGTTTAGCTCTGCATTGCTCTTGTCAGTGCCTTCTGCCTGTATGCTGTATTTACATTTGTACTCTGCATCTTAAGTTAAATAATTGCCATTTGTTCCTATATTTTCACATATATATTTACTCTTAAAAAATGTAGAATAAAGGCAATACTCTTGAAGAAGAGTGTTCGGTAAACTTCTTCAATTGCCCCCCCATCAATATGCACAAGGCCTTTATAGAGCCTGTCTTCACTACTAATGTAAGTTTGTCCTCCTCGAACCTTGAAACTTTGTTGTGTATATTTGGATAGCTATGAGTGCAAATGTCATTTTTTTTCTACATCAAATTGCTTGTTCAAAGTTTATAAAGTAGAAGTACATAAACATAAGTTTGTCCTTCACTTGTAGAAAAGGGGGCAAAGGTCCAGGCCGGGTCAGCCCATTAGTCCCGGTTCAGTCACGAACCGGGACTAATGTGAGCACTGGTCCCGGTTCGTGCGGTTAAGGCATTAGTCCCCGTTCACCTGAGCCCTTTAGTCCCGGTTTGAGTCACGAACCGAGACTAAAGGGTGTGATGCCCTTTAGTCTCGGGTTGTGTCTCAATCCGGGACTAAAGATTAGACCTTTAGTCCCGGTTTGAGACACAAACCGGGACTAAAGGTCCCATTTTCAAACTCTACCACCCGCCCCCACCCGTGGATCGCCTTTTTGTTTCGAAAAAATCAAAAGAAAATGATAAAAACTTCAAAAAAAATAAAATCCTTCGAGAGGTAGTTATATTACTACATCTACTAGTTTGGAAAATTTAAAAACTTAAATTTGGACATGTTTTGCAAAAAATGTAGGGAAAATGTAAAACGGCTATAACTTTTGCATACGATGTCGGAAAAAAACATATAATATATCAAAATGTTCAGAACGAAAATCCGCTTTCAATTTTGACCTCCTACGACTTGTTTGCAAATTTTTAGAATCCTCAAATTCTAAAAGGAAAAAAGTTATTCTCAAATTTCAGTTTTTTTTGAATTTTTGTTAAATCTGGTCAAACTATGGTCAAACTACTTATTTAAGAAGTATTAGTGTTACTAAATAATTATTCAAGAATATTAGTGTTACTAAATAATTATTTCAGTTTTTTTGAATTTTGGTCAAATATGGTCAAACTGTGGTCAAACTGTGGTCAAACTACTTATTCAAGAAATATTAGTGTTACTAAATAATTATTTCAGTTTTTTTTGAATTTTGGTCAAATCTGGTCAAACTATGGTCAAACTGTGGTCAAACTACTTATTCAAGAAATATTAGTGTTACTAAATAATTATTGTTTTTTAGAACAATAGTTTCAAACTCAAACGGTGAAATGTGTGACTACATGCTCAAGCAAAATTCCTGAGGGTTAATAGGATTGACATCTTATTATTGTCAATAAAACAACAAGTGCAGACTTGCAAACGAGGGAGAATAGAACCCGGAAGTTAAGCGTGCTCAGGCTGTAGTAGTGAGAGGATGGGTGACCGTTCGGGAAGTTAGATGATTTGGAATGATGAGGGGTGACTAGAGATTAAAGGTTAAATTGAGCAGGGATGAGGGGTGATTAGAGATTAGAGGTTAAAATAATTCAGAAATTTGAAAATAAAAAAATTCAGAAAAATTCAAAAAAATTCAAAAAAAAATCATAAAATTTCCTTTAGTACCGGTTGGTGTTACCAACCGGGACTAAAGGTGGACCTCCAGGCAGCGGCCACGTGGAGGGCCTTTAGTCCCAGTTCGTATAACCTAGTTCCTTATGCATACCATGTAAATTAAACTAAACATAGCAAGTTATCTTCTTTAGCACTATGTGTATGCTTGTGTTCTTGATGTGTAATCCCGTGGTGTGGTGATACTACCAACAATAGCACAATGTCATATCCTGCTATGTCTCGACTATGAACAATGCCATATTATATTAATGTTATTTAAATTGTGTCTCTTTAATTACCAATCTGAAATGGTATAAATTGACAGTACACACACCATTCATGTTTGTACGTTGTTTAGAACTGCATCTATGCTTGTATTCCTGATCTATAATCCAGTGGTCTGATGAAGCTGGTTGCTCCTGCACAATGCCATTTCCTGCCGTCTTAACTATGAACAGTGCATAGCTGGTTGCTCCTGCACAATGCCATTTCCTGCCGTCTTAACTATGAACAGTGCATATTATGTTAATGCTATTTTAAACCGTGTCTCTTTATTTCTGACAAAAAATGAGATGAAGTGACAGCGCTCATGCTTATATGTGCAAAACCTGTTATCTACCTACTTGGTTCTCTTTCAGGGTGACAGCACTACTGCTACGAAGAACTGCCACAATGATAGTGAGACGAACCCATTGTTTGTCCCTCTAACACATATTCCAGAGGAGAAGGCAACACATCTTGAGGGTAGGGATACAACCACAAAGTCGCATCTTGATGTAGTGTCAAACTTACTCAGTGACACAAGCTTGATGAAGTCGCCGCCTGAATCTGTTCGACTTCTTCAGTCTGAAATTAAACCAGAAATACATGCTTCCGCTCAAATCCGACTGGAACTTCAATCTCTATGCAAGATTAACCATAAGAACAGGAAATTTATTGATGCTATGCAACTTAAGTTGGTGGATATGAGCGCCAAAGAAGCGCAGTGTCACTAGGTTGCTAAGCCGCTTGCGCTACAGCTCCTCGGCCGGACTAACCTTTCTTGAACTGTGTTGAAGTGTTGTCGGGTTTTTCTATTATTTTGCCGGCCTGTTAACTTCCACTTGTGGCGACTAGCCTAGTTTATGTAATGTGGTGTCTGGTTGCCCTTTATTGTCACTGGCAGTGAACTTTGATGCCTAGGGGATGTAATATACTGTAATTTCTTTGTTGTATACTCCAGGTTTATTCTTCATCGCGATGTTGTAATCTATTTGTTGTTTCTGCTCTTGAAGCTCTGAGAAAAGGTCGTAATCTTCGATCGATCTGCAATGAGCCAATAGGTTAGGTTTATAAAATAATAATATTTATACTAAAACTGGTCGGTTGCCAATCGCTAGTACGGGCCGAACCGTGGGCCTACAATCATCTTGGGTCATTAGTTAGGTCTAGTCTTAATCTGGTCCACTATTAGTTTCGGGCCTTTAAAAGGCCGAGTAAACCGCTTGCCTTAATTGGGCCCGAAAATTAAATAGGCTTTTAGCAGATTGAAAACTAGATTCAGCCCTAATTGTGGCGAACAAATCACGGGCCGACAGCGTGCTGTAATATAAATCGGCCCATTATTGACCCATTCGGGTGACGGGCCATTAACAGGGTGAAATGTTTTCGGGCCTTGGCTGACCCAATTATATGACGAGCGGGAAGCAGGCTGGATGTATAACTGGCCTAAATTAGGCCCAACTCTCTCAAGGGCCTTAAACGGGCTGATAGGCAGTTTGGGGTAGAATATATCCACGAAGACTACGGGCCATTAAGAGGCCGAATGTAACTATGGACCACAATTAGGCCCAGGTGTAACTCGGGCCTTTAATTGGCCGCAAGTGAAACCGGGCCAAAATAGGCCCATATGTAGACAGGGCCGCTGACAGGGCAAAACTAATATTGGGCCGAACTGTTAAACGGGCCATTAAGAGGCCAAAGAGCAAATCAGGCCGCCAATGGACCCAATGGCACAGTAGCTGTTAAAAGGGTCGTATCTGTTATGGGTCGTAATTGGGCCCAAGAAATAAAAGTCAGTTAACGGGCCGGATCAGGTGTGGACCGTAATTTGGCCCAAACTATTGCAGGCTATTAATGGGAGGGATCTGATATGGGCCGTAAACTGGCTCAGAATATTGCATTCATTTAACATCCCGTATCTGATGTGGGCTATAATTTGGTCTAGAAAATGTTAGGTTGTTAACGGGTCGGCCCATTAGATCTGACGAAATCTTGTGGGCCTATTCCTGGGCCGGCTTTTAGACCTATATGGACATCTATTGGGCCATCCCACGTGTCAATGTTTCATTGGTGATTCTTGTCAAATGGACAGTTGACATCTGTCCCAACGCTAAGCCGACACGTGGTTCGTCGGCGAATGAGAATTCTACATGTGGAAAATCACCATTGGTCTAGGGTGTTAAAGGGTTATCGGATCCAAACCCGAACCTGATAGCTTAATGGCGACCCGTTACGGTGGATGCCACGTGTCGGTCACCCTTGACGAAACCACTTCTATGACGCGCGATTTATCGTCATGGAAGTGGACACTTCCATGATGATAATTTTGGTAATGTCATGGAACACTTCTACGACAGCACAGGTATGACTATCTTGATTCTGTCATAAAATCGTCATGGAAGTACGTGCATGACAGAAAATGTGACCTACTGTGACAAACACGTATCATCACGGAAGTGTATTTCTTTGTAGTGTATGTGCGCAGATAATTGGCTTGGACTGTGTAACACTTAGCTCCAACTAGATCGGCTTCTCAAGAGCACATTGATACGTCTCCAACGTATCTATAATTTTTGATTGTTCGATGCTATTATATATTCTGTTATGAATGTTTAATGGGCTTTATTATACACTTTTATATTATTATTGGGACTAACCTATTAACCCAAGGCCTAGTGCAAATTGTTGTTTTTTTTGCCTATTTTAGTGTTTCGCAGAAAAGGAATATCAAACGGAGTCCAAACGGAATGAAACCTTCGGGAGCGTGATTTTTGGAACTAACGTGATCGAGAGGACTTGGAGTGGACATCAAGAAACAACCGAGGAGGCCATGAGGCAGGGGGCGCGCCCTCCCCCCTCGTGGGCCCGTCGTTGCTCAACCGACCTACTTCTTCCTCCTATGTATACTCATATACCCTGAAAACATCGAAGAGCACCATGAAACCCTATTTCCACTGCCGCAACCTTCTGTACCCAAGAGATCCCATCTTGGGGCCTTATCCGGAGCACCGCCGGAGGGGGCATCAATCACGGAGGGCCTCTACATCAAATCCATGGCCCTTCCGTTGATGTGTGAGTAGTTTACTTCAGACCTTTGGGTCCATAGTTATTAGCTAGATGGCTTCTTCTCTCTCTCTCTTTGGATCTCAATACAAAGTTCTCCTTGATCTTCTTGGAGATCTATTCGATGTAACTATTTTTCCGGTGTGTTTTCGAGATTCGATGTATTGTGGGTTTCTGATCAAGTCTATCTATGAACAATATTTGGTTCTACTCTGAAATCTTTTATGTATGATTGGTTATCTTTGCAAGTCTCTTCGAATTATCAGTTTGGTTTGGCCTACTAGATTGATCTTTCTTGCAATGAGAGAAGTGCTTAGCTTTGGGTCCAATCTTGCGGTGCTCGATCCCAGTGACAGAAAAGGAAACGACACGTATTGTATTGTTGCCATCGAGGATAAAAAGATGGGGTTTATATCATATTGCTTGAGTTTATCCCTCTACAGCATGTCATCTTACCTAATGTGTTACTCTGTTCTTATGAACTTAATACCCTAGATGCATGCTGGATAGCGGTTGATGTGTGGAGTAATAGTAGTAGATGCAGGCAGGAGTCGGTGTACTTGTCAAGGACGTGATGCCTATATAGAAAATCATGGCTAGGTAATCTCATAATTATTCGCTTTTCTATCAATTGCTCGACAGTAATTTGTTCACCCACCGTAATACTTGTGCTATCTTGAGAGAAGCCACTAGTGAAACCTATGGCCCCCGAGTCTATTGTCCATTATATTAATCTTTCGTCAACAAGCTATTTCTATTACCTTTTATTTTGCAATCTTTACTTTTTATCTTTATCATAAAAATACCAGAAATATTATGTTACCATCTCTATCAGATCTCACTCTCGTAAGTGACCGTGAAGGGATTGACAACCCCTTTATCGCATTGGTTGCGAGGTTCTTTTTTTTGTGTAGGTACGAGGGACTTGCGTGTGTCCTCCTACTGGATTGATACCTTGGTTACCAAAAAATGAGGGAAATACTTACGCTACTTTGCTGCATCACCCTTTCCTCTTCAAAGGAAAACCAACGCAGTGCTCAAGAGGTAGCAAGAAGGATTTCTGGCGCCGTTGCCGGGGAGTCTACACATAAGTCAAGAAATACCAAGTACCCATCACAAACTCTTATCCCTCACATTACCTTATTTTCCATTAGCCTCTCGTTTTCCTCTACCCCACTTCACCCTTGCCGTTTTATTCGCCATCTTTTTCCATTCTCCTTCTCTTTTTCTGTTCGCTTTTTTCTTTCGCTTGCTTCATCGTTATGGCTAGTCCTTTATCTACACCTTTGTCTCCCGATTTTGAAGTCCTCTAGTTCAAACAAAGACAAGGAGAAAACTTAAAAGATACTCGGTATAGGATGATAGAATCTTATCATGGTTGCACTATAGAGGGAGACTCCAAGATTTTACTTTGCAATTTTTATATTGGGCTAACCATATCCCATAGGCAACTCCTTGAGTTTGCCGCCAAAGGGAATTTTATTGATATTGATCCCAGTGTTGCTTATGAAATTATAGAAGGGATAGTAGGAGTACTTCCCCCTCAAAAGGGACCATCTCCTCAAGAGGGAACCCAAATCTTAGAGAAATTATGCGAATTGCAAAAGTCTATTGAACCTCTTAAAAATGTTGGAGGGAACCTTCACCGCATTAATACGTTGATTACACTTTGCAATAAGCGCTCGGATGCTTTAGATCTAAAAATATCCAAGTATGAAGGGAAACGTAAGGAACCTCCCGGATCCAAGCATAACTCCATTAAAAAGATAAATACCAAAGATGGCAATACCTAGATCTATCCTTTCTTTTATGCCTAGCTAGGGGCGTTAAACGATAGCGCTTGTTGGGAGGCAACCCAATTTTATTTTTTTTCTTGCTTTTTGATTCTGTTTAGTAATAAATAATTCATCTAGCTTTTTGATTCTGTTTTGATTCTGTTTATATGTGGTTTTATGCTTTTAATTAGTGTTTGTGCCAAGTAGAACCTTTGGGAAGACTTGGGGAAAGTCTTTGCGATCTTGCTATAAAAAAACAGAAACTTTAGCACTCACGAGTTTTGCTGCCATTTTTTACTGGAGAGTGATATTTATTTAATTCTTGTTGAATATGATTAATATATAAATTCCTCACGTCCAGAAATTTATTTTAGAATTTTTGGGGTTTCATAAGTATTTGAAACCTACAGATTACTACAGACTGTTCTGTTTTGGACAGATTCTGTTTTTCGTGTGTTGTTTGCTTATTTTGATGAATCTATGGCTAGTAATAGAGTTTATGAACCATATAAAATTTGGAATACAGTAAGTTTAACACCAATATAAATAAATAATGAGTTCATTACAGTACCTTAAGTGGTGGTTTGTTTTCTTTTACTAACGGAGCTCATGAGATTTTCTGTTCAAGTTTTGTGTTGTGAAGTTTTCATGTTTTGGGTAAAAGATTTGATGGATTATGGAACAAGGAGTGGCAAGAGCCTAAGCTTGGGGATGCCCAAGGAACCCCAAGGTAAAATCCAAGGACAACCAAAAGCCTAAACTTGGTATGCCCCGGAAGGCATCCCCTCTTTCGTCTTCGTCCATCAGTAACTTTACTTGGAGCTATATTTTTATTCACCACATGATATGTGTTTTTCTTGGAGCGTCTTGTATGATTTGAGTCTTTGTTTTTTTAGTTTACCACAAGCATCCTTGCTGTACACACCTTTTGAGAGAGATACACATGAATTGGAATTCATTAGAATACTCTATGTGCTTCACTTATATCTTTTGAGTTGGATAATTTTGTTGTAGTACTTCGCTTATATCTTTTAGAGCACGGCGGTGGTTCTATTTTATAGAAATAATTGATCTCTCATGCTTCACTTATATTATTTTGAGATTCCTTTAGAACAACATGTTAATTTGCTTTGGTTATAAAATTAGTCCTAATATGATAAGCATCCAAGATAAAAACCGGAAAGTGCATTAAAAACTAAGAGAAGTTTGATACTTGATAGTTGTTTTGAGATATAAAGGTGGTAATATTAGAGGTGTGTTGGTTGATTAATTTTGAATTTGAGAAATACTTGTGTTGAAGTTTGCAAGTCCCGTAGCATGCACGTATGGTAAACGTTGTGTGACAAATTTGAAGCATGAGGTGTTCTTTGATTGATTTCCTTATGAGTGGCGGTCGGGGACGACCGATGGTCTTTTCCTACCAATCTATCCCCCTAGGAGCATGCGCGTAGTGTTTGGTTTTGATGACTTGTAGATTTTTTCAATAAGTATGTGAGTCCTTCATGACTAATTTTGAGTCCATGGATTATACGCACTCTTACCCTTCCATCATTGCTAGCTTATTCGGTACCGTGCATTAACCTTTCTCACCTTGAGAGTTGGTGCAAACTTCGCCAGCATCGAAACCCCGTGATATGATATGCTCTATCACACATAAGCCTCCTTATATATTCCTCAAAACAGCCACCATACCTACCTATTATGACATTTCCATAGCCATTCCAAGATATATTGCCATGCAACTTTCCACCGCTCCATTTATTATGACACATATCATCACTGTCATATTGCCTTTCATGATCATGTAGTTGACATCGTATTTGTGGCAAAGCCACCATGCTTAATTTTTCATACATGTTACTCTTGATTCATCGTATCCTAGTGCACCGCCCGAGCCATTCACATAGAGTCATATTTTGTTCTAAGTATCGAGTTGTAATTCTTGAGTTGTAAGTAAATAAAAGTGTGACGATCATCATTAGAGCACTGTCCTAAATGAGGAAAGGATGATGGAGACTATGATTCCCCCACAAGTCGGGATGACTCTCCGGACGAAAAAAAAAGAGGCAAGAAAAAAAAGAGAAGAAGGCCAAAAAAATGGGAGAAAAAGAGAGAAGGGACAATGTTACCATCCTTTTTCCACACTTGTTCTTCAAAGAGAAAAGAGAGTCTCCTATTTTGTCACTTTCATATACTAGTGGGAATTTTACATTATAGAACATGGCTTGCATATTCCAAGGATGGGCTTCCTCAAATGCCCTAGGTCTTCGTGAGCAAGCAAGTTGGTTGCACACCCACTTAGTTTCTTTTATGAGCTTTCATATATTTATAGCTCTAGTGCATCCGTTGCATGGCAATCCCTACTCCTTGCATTGACATCAATCGGCGGGCATCTTCATAGCCCATTGATTAGCCACGTCAATGTGAGACTTTGTTTTTTTTGTCTTCTCACACAACCTCAACCATTATATTCTATTCCACCCATAGTGCTATGTCCATGGCTCGCCCTCATATATTGCATAAAAATTGAACGAGTTTGAAAAGGCTAAGTATGAAACCATTGCTTGGCTTGTCATCGGGGTTGTGCATGATGAGAGCATTTTGTGTGACGAAAATGAAGCATGGCCAAACTATATGATTTTGTAGGGATAAGCTTTCTTTGGCTATGTTATTTTGATAAGACATAATTGCTTGGTTAGCATGCTTGAAGTATTATTATTTTTATGTCAACACTAAACTTTTATCTTGAATCTTTTGAATCTGAACATTCGTGCCACAATAAAGAAAATTACATTGAAGAATATGCTAGAAAGAATTCCACATAAAAAATCTATTTTTATCATTTACCTACTCGATGACGAGCAGGAATTAAGCTTGGGGATGCTTGATACGTCTCCAACGTATCTATAATTTTTTTATTGTTCCATGCTATTATATATTCTGTTTTGGATGTTTAATGGGCTTTATTATACACATTTATTTTATTTTTGGGACTAACCTATTAACCCAAGGCACAGTGCAAATTTTTGTTTTTCTGCCTATTTCAGTGTTCCGTAGAAAAGGAATATCAAGCGGAGTCCAAATGGAATGAAACCTTCGGGAGCGTGATTTTTGGAACAAACGTGATCCAGAGGACTTGGAGTGGACGTCAAGAAACAACCGAGGAGGCCACGAGGCAGGGGGGCATGCCTACCCCCCCGGGCGTGCCCTCCCCCCTGGGTGGGCCCCTCATGGCTCAACCGACCTACTTCTTCCTCCTATATATACTCATATACCCTGAAAACATCCAAGAGCACCACGAAACCCAATTTCCACCGCCGCAACCTTCTGTACCCAAGAGATCCCATCTTGGGGCCTTTTCCAGAGCTCCACCGGAGGGGGCATCGATCACAGAGGGCCTCTACATCAACTCCATGGCCCTTTCGATGATGTGTGAGTAGTTTACTTCAGACCTTCGGGTCCATAGTTATTAGCTAGATGGCTTCTTCTCTCTCTCTCTCTTTGGATCTCAATACAAAGTTCTCCTCGATCTTCTTGGAGATCTATTCGATGTAACTATTTTTCCGGTGTGTTTTCGAGATCCGATGTATTGTGGGTTTTTGATCAAGTCTATCTATGAACAATATTTGGTTCTACTCTGAAATCTTTTATGTATGATTGGTTATCTTTGCAAGTCTCTTCAAATTATCAGTTTGGTTTGGCCTACTCGATTGATCTTTCTTGCAATGGGAGAAGTGCTTAGCTTTGGGTTCAATCTTGCGGTGCTCGATCCGAGTGACAGAAAGGGAAATGACACGTATTGTATTATTGCCATCGAGGATAAAAAGATGGGGTTTATATCATATTTCTTGAGTTTGGCCCTCTACATCATGTCATCTCACCTAATGCGTTACTCAGTTCTTATGAACTTAATACTCTAGATGCATGCTAGATAGCGGTCGATGTGTGGAGTAATAGTAGTAGATGCAGGCAGGAGTCGGTCTACTTGTCACGGACATGATCCCTATATATATATGATCATGCCTAGATATTCTCATAATTATTTGCTTTTCTATCAATTGCTCGAAAGTAATTTGTTCACCCACCATAATACTTATACTATCTTGAGATAAGCCACTAGTGCCCGGGTCTATTCTCCATTATATTAATCTTTCATCAACAAGCTATTTCTGTTTCCTTTTATTTTGAAATCTTTACTTTTTATTTTTATCATAAGAATACCAAAAAATTTATCTTATCATCTCTATCAGATCTCACTCTTGTAAGTGACCGTGAAGGGATTGACAACCCCTTTATCGCGTTGGTTGCGATGTTATTATTTGTTTGTGTAGGTACGAGGGACTTGCATGTGGCCTCCTACTGGATTGATACCTTGGTTCTCAAAAACTGAGGGAAATACTTACGCTACTTTGCTGCATCACCCTTTCCTCTTCAAGGGAAAACCAATGCGGTGCTCAAGAGGTAGCACGCATGTACAATTGTGCATACATGAAGAAGTGGTAGTACATGCCAAGTGACCACATTCAGAGAAGGACATCCGAACACACATCGTGGAGATTTTTTTTCTCTATATATGTTTCTTTTTTATAATTCAGCTCATAGTTTGCCTTTTGCAGCATAGTATTCCAGAAATTGTATTCTATGGTTTGGAAATTTTCATTGTGGCATCTCTACAATCCTGTCTCCCTTGCAGGCACCGTTATATGATGGATTGGTTTTCTGTCAGCGGCCCGACAACACCATTGTTCGGCAAATTCTGATATGCAATCACACTTTGATGCTTCCACTCTGTCGAGCCGACCCCCTACCGTGTTCCTTTAATTATTTGTTTCACTCAAATTAATTAGTTGGAGGAATTGTTAATTTTTTGTTTTACATCATTTTATTATTATTACTTCTGCCTTGCACTATTTTATGTGTCACGCAGTCACCTCGGCATATGGAGTCGTCCTCTCGCCTCCATCAACCAAATTCCACCGTCATCATGGTGTGATAACCTGTGTCATCATTATCGCGTCGTCACTTCATCAAAATGATGTCCACCATGCCAACCTGTTTCGAAACGTTAACTGGCATGGGGACTTCATTTTCACGCTACCGAACAACTCTGTCTCCTCGGCTGGACTGGGGGCTTCGCCTCGGCACTTCGGCAATGTCGTGCTATCACTCCATCAAGCCGATCTCTTCGCTTGGGTACGTCAAGACCGTCTTGGGGGTTGGGACCTTGAGCCACTACAAGCTCGGCACACGTCACACCGAGCACATTAACCAGCTAAGTCGCTTTTATGCTCAAAAACTTTCAGGTTTAAATTTTGTTCGGTTCATCCAAGCATTATACTTTTTTGACAAAAATTCATTTGCGAAAAACTTTCTTTATCAAAACCTTGTTTGTTACAAACAAATTCAAATACCCTGTTTACTTGGGGGCTTCCATTATGAAGCCATTCTTCTTGCATATGATTATTAATGTATCGCACAATTCCTTGTTCGTGTATTATGCCAAAATATGCATCACGTTGACTTAAGTGTTCCGCAAAGCTGGGTTGCCTGGCTCCTGTGCTTACCCCCTACATTCCCGATTGTTCGGCTAGGGAGTAAGGGAGCACCTCTACGATTGTTATGACCAGGTCATCCGAACTCGTACATCAGACGGGTGAAGCCGAAAGCTAGCACTATTATTGTTTTCAACTATGGTCGGCACACGACGGAACTCACACGTACACAAATCTATTGCTCAAGTCTCATAGTAATCATGAGCGACCAAAGAAAGGTACCATTGGGGCACTATTTTCTTCGAAGATGGTTCTTACGTTGCAGAAGTAATATAGCATAAGTTCCCTGGGCGTGCTTTGTCTGTTACAGCCTCATGGCCTGATTGCCTGGTTATCTGAAACACCGCCGATATTCTCGGTAGGCGGAGTAGATAACACTTTTCGGCCCTTAGCCGAAGAGGGAGAAGCAGACGGTCGGTTAACAAGCGTTCAAAGTTCGGGCGAACGCAAATATTATATAAGTACTTCAGTACATACAATCATTATACATAAAATTCTTTTACCCAAGTCAGTTTGGGGCTCTTAAATCAATATGAGCCGTTTTATAATGGATGTTTTCTTCTTAGTCACTTCAAAGTCTTTTTCTACCACTCCTTTCTCGACTCAGGTGTATGATCAATAGCTGGGTAGCCTGGTTTCTCTCTAAAACCGCTCACATTTAGTTCGCTAAACTGGCGTGAGAAACACTTCGCCTTCGGGGTAGGGAGGTTGAAGCCAAAGGCTGACTCACTTGAAGTCTAGAGATCGGATGTGCCATGCCAAAGCACGATGGAAGTAAAATTTTAAGACCAATTTCATATTGGCACCAATATAGCTTGATTCAATCTAAGACGTAAAAAGATTTACGCATGTTTTTTTGTTCTTTTGAGCTTATAACATCTTTCACCTATTTTATGTTTTCCTTTCAGGAAGCGGGGCATTCTCTTGGTTGAGGTGTTCGGTGTGAAACTCTTTTATAAAACTACAGTTCAGCTTCTTTCTCCTGAAATTCACCTCAGTATTATCAAAACATACATGATAGTTGAACTAGTTCCTGAGGAGGTATGATCCTAGGGTTGTCCATGTTGCCCGACCCAATTCTCGGGGGCTACTTCATTGACAATCCAATGCAGAAAATTCAAGTACAATATAGTTTCCAAGGAGATTATGTTCCTCAGGTTGGCCGGCCGCACCCAACCTGAGTCTCAAGGACTATGCACACCGCTTTTTGTGTGCCGAAGTATTCTGTTGAGCTATGAGTTGATCCTCAGGCCGATTTTGTGAATCAACCTAAGTCTCAGGAGCTAATAGGATCAGCGGTCTTATGTAATCCTTCAGGTGCATCTCGGGTTTTAGACCGACACACACCTTGAGGGCTACTTTCTGTATATCTTGGCAGAGAATAAATTGCACCAATCATTCACAAAAAATCAGCCCGCAGTCGGGGTGGTGCACAACCTCGGAAGTAGTCCGGCATAAAGCTCGGGCACCAGTGGCTTGCTCCATAGAGGGCATTTCTGGTATTAAGCTCAGCTAAATTTGTTCAATCTTTTAAAGACCGAGGTAGTTTATGACACCTCGGATGCTGACCATCATTAGAGCTCGGATGCAGTCCGGTGTTGGAGCTCGAAAGTGGTCTGGCATGAAGCTCGGATTCGAATGGCTCATTCCATAGAAGACTACTCCGGCATTTAAGCTCGGATGAACTCATTCAAATTTTCAAAGGCCAAGGTAATCTATGCTACCTCGGATGCCGACCATCATCGGAGTCCAACTGTGAAAAGACGCCTCGGATTTAGTTCGGCATTAGAGCTCGGACGCAAGAGCACGTTGTGGCATGGGAAACACTTCAAACCCTAGGTGTGGCATAAAAAACTTACAAGGCATTCATAAAGGCCGATAACTTAAAGGGGTTCCTTGGATGCCCGACATGTAAAGTCTTCAGATTTAGCTCGGTGATCGTCACGATCAGACATGGGAAGATTTGTGGAACTAGTTTTCAAGACCGACGGTCGAAGACGAAGAATTATTCAAAAGAACCGAGGAGCATCCTCAACTTGAAGACCGGTTCAAGGGCTACTGACAGTGTCCTGGACTAGGGGGTACTCACCACGTCGTCTCCCGACCAGTGGGTCGGGCCGAGGACCCCCATGATGATTCACAAATGGGCCAATTCGGGTAGCCCATGCCGAGTACATGGAGGATTCCACTGGACTTGGCGCACGAGACAAGGACTCCTCTAAACCCTAAGCCTACGGTGCATATATAAATCGAGGCCAGGCTAGTGAATAGACAATCTCATATTCATTAGACCAATCTCGTGGTAGATACCTGTACTATGTACTATCCTCATATCAATACAATCAAAAGCAGGATGTAGGGTATTATCTCCTTGAGAGAGCCCGAACCTGGGTAAAATCCTGTGTCCATGTTACCATCGCTCCAAGACGCCTAGCTTAGGACCCCTACTATGATATCCGCCGGTTTTGACACCGACAGCAGATGTAGGATGAACTCCTACCACATGATCACATTCAAGCAATTCAAGAGGAATTGGCGGGATTCTTTCTTAACCATGTCATAAATGAGAAGGGAGAATACCATCTGGAAATTGATATGGATTTTAGATGTTAGGGATTATAAGAGAAGTTATATTGTATATATGTAGTAGCGTCGGATAGATATACAAAAACTTGTTGTTCGACCAATCTCTTAGAGAAAGAGAGGTCACTTCTCTCTGTATATGTTCACGATGATCTTGTGTTATTAATGTTTCCTTCATTTGCTTACTAGCTAGCTTGTCGAGTTCTCTCTATATGTATAGTAGCTAGTGTCGACCAAGCACGAAGATAAATAGAGGTCACTTCTCTCTATTAGCTAGCTAACATAATATGAAACCCCTAAATTAACCCTCCAAAACCCCTAACCGCCCCTCCCCTTTAAAAACAACAAAAACCCCAGTGCCTGCGAGCTGCTAACGCGTGGCTGCCTTTTTGTCCCGGTTGGTGTTACCAACCGAGACTAAAGGTCCTCCTGCCTGGGCTCCCCGCAGCGGCCACGTAGAGCCCCTTCTATTCTGGTTCGTAAGCCAACCGGGACTAAAGGTTTTGGGCTTTAGTCCCGACCGTTTTGTCCCGGTTCCAGAAATGGGACTAAAGACCCTCCGGAACCGAGACTAGTTCCCTGTTTTCCACTAGTGATCATTAAGTAATACTACCTCTGTACAATTATATAAGACATATTTATAGTTCAAATTTTAACTAAGTGTTTTCGCAGTTCAAATTTGAACTGCAAATATGTCTCATACTAGTTTACAGAGGGAATATATTGGGTTCTTTAAAAAAATTGAGGTCCTAATAACCATATAATCAAATTGTGGTAAAGTAGTTTTTCTCTTCTTTTCTTGTTTGCATGGAAATTAAGTAGAAGCTATTAAATTTGTCATTGAGTAGTTCCACAATGTAAATTTGTTGTTAATATCTTGGAGACCACAATAAAGCATGTGAAGATCTTTTTCACAAAAGAATGGGTGCCTTATCATTTGTCCATGCACCTACGCCCATATTTTGTTGAGGCTTCATGGTTTCTGAGATTGCTGATACTCGTTTCCATTTGACCCGGGAGCAATCCAATCATGATTTCAATATCAAAATGTATTGGTCAAAAATGCTAATACGTAAATACCACCATGTCTTGTAGCCACGATCTAATTAAGAAAGCAAATTCAAAATAGAGGTATTATGGTAGCTTAGTTGTTTGTTTATTATGCATGGAATGTCATGAAAACAGGTGAAGACACTGAAGCCCAGAAGACTCAAGTGGAGCCAGTCGGCCTAGAAGGCTGGCCCAGCCCAACTCACGCTACACTGGGCCGACCTGGACTAAGTGGAGTGGGTGTATGTGTAGCTCGCAACAGAGAGTGTGGAGGCATCGAGAAAGATCAGAACCCTAGACCCGGCCGCCTGTGGCGGATTCCCCTCTCCCACCTCCAGGCTCTCCTCTTGAATCCTCCTTCTTGCTGCCTGAGATTTCTGTATCCACTTGTACCTGAGCTTGGATCTATGTAAGCGAGTGTTAAGCCTGTGACATTTGGTATCAGATTGCCACTCGATCCCCCCCTATTTCCAAATCTGGCACCCCAACGCACCCGCAAACTCGAGGAGGTGATGGCGGAACTGGATCTGCAGAAGCAGATGACGGCGGCGGAGGAGGAGCGCGGAGCCATCGCCAAGGCATTGTTGGCGATCCAGAAGTCCTTGGACAAAATCAAGCTGGCTGTCTCCAAGATGGAGCCCCTGCTCGCGTCGATCGAGCCTACGGTCAACGACCTGGCGGCTTGACGGCCCGGCGTCGACCACGCGGTGGGCAAGCTGCAGCTCAACATGGGCGAGATCTGCGCCGAGCTCTCCAAAATCGCGTCAAGCCCACTCCTCAACGGTGCCCCGGCGACCCCAACGAACACTACAAGGCCGCTCCTGGCGGGCGCGCCTCTCTCTCCTTTCGGCTCTGGGTGGCGACGGCCACAGGCTAATTAGCCGCGATGCTGCAATGATGACACGGGATCGGTCCTTGGGGGCACGTTGCCCCCGGCGCCGATCCCGGCCAACGGTGTGTTCCCGTTACTCCCTTTCCTTACTAGTTCCTCTGTTGGGTCCGAGTGGGGACACCATTCCGAGTTGCCATCCATCGTTCTGCGGGGCATCCAAATTGGATTGTCCAGAGTTCGATGGAGACAAACCCTACGGGGTTGGCGCATAAAGTGTGAAGGCATATTTCAGGTTGTTCCATCGAACCACCTGCTTGGGTCGATTACTGCCTGGGTGCACTTTACCGGGGCGGCAGCCTTGTGTTGCAATGGTCCAAATCGCATATTTAAGTTTCCACAGTGGAGTATTTTGTTGTGTCAGTGTTAGAGAAATTTGGTAAATTCTAAATTTCAACAGATGCTTCGCAAATTCTCTAGATTAAAACCAAACTGGTAGTGTCTTAGAGTATGCTGAACAATTCAATGGTGCTATGCATAGTCTCCTTAGTTCATCATAGTCTTGGATCCTTTGTTCTTTTTACTACCCAACTTTTAGATGGTTTGCCAAAGTGACATTAAAGTTTGCAGTATGTTACACCGTCCCACACTTGGGATACTGTTTGTGGCGCTTTGCTAAATTAAAGGAAAAGAAGCTATGGAACTGTTGCGGGAGGAAAATATGGGAAATGACAGGGCAAACGCTTCGCTGGGCCACAATGGCAAAAGGGCACCGGTTCTCCCCGAAGCCAAACCTGTCACTCCCTCCTGTTGAGGCCTCAACCAGCAAAAACGGGCACCTCATCGTTTTGCCCAGTCCAACAGCGACCGAAAGGCGCGTTAACTCAGATGGTTGCCAGAAGTCCAACAGCCGTGACTTCTACAGATGACAAGCTGAAAGCACTCAGCCGTGCTTCCACAGATGACCATTAGAGCACCTCAAAGGAGTAGTTCTTGAGCGTGGAGTGGTAAGAGTATGTACCAAAAATTCTGCCAGAGAGAGCCACTCTTTCCAACGTTTTGGACAGTTATGCACAAAACGCCTGAGGTAGATCTCCATGCATTGATTGACCCTTTCCGACGTCCCATCTGTCTGCGGGTGCCTTGCTGAGGAGATGTTCAGTGTAGTGTGAGATAAACGGCACAACTCTTTCCAGATTTTACTTGTGAAAATTCGATCATGATCTGACACCAGAGCATCCGGGGATCCATGGAGCTTAAAGACATAGTCCATATATGCCTTGGCCACGTGCAGTGCTGTGAAGGGGTGTTTGAGTGGTATGAAATGAGCATACCTAGTCAATTTGTCCACAACCACCAGAATCACATCATAGCCATGTGATTTGGGGAGTCCTTCGACAAAGTCTATGAGTCACCATTTGCCAAGCTTGCTCAGGAACAGGCAGTGGTTGGAGGAGTCCAGGGTAGCGGACATGTTCTGGTTTTGCTTGTTTGCAGACCGTGCATTGGTTCACAAACTCTTTGACTGTTTGCTTCAACTTTGGCCAAGCAAAGAGCTTCACAAGTCGATTGTAGGTAGCTTGGACTCCGGAGTGGCCACCCAATGCACTGGCATGGAATTCTTGCAAGAGCATTTGTTGGACCGTAGTGTTGTGTCCAATCCAAACTCGCCCTTTGTATCTGATCAACCCATCTTGGACGGAGAATGGATGCTCGAGAGGGTCCTGCTCAACTGCGGCTGCCAACAGCCGAGTACATTGTGGGTCATTGTGGTATCCTTCTTTCACTGCCTGTAGCCACATTGGCACTCACACAGTTAAAGCCAGAGCTTGATCTGAATGATTCCCTCGGCATGACAGGGCGTCCGCTGCATGATTGGTAGCACCCTTCCAATACTCAATGGTGTATCGGAGACCCAGGAGTTTTGTTAAGGCTTTATGTTGCCACGGGGTAGTGAGGCGCTGCTCATCCAAGCACGACAAGCTCCTGTGGTCAGTGCGGAAGGTGAAAGCCGACAAGAGCAAGTACGGCCTCCAGCGGTCGATTGCCATTAGAATGGCCAAGCATTCTTTCTCATAGGTGGATAGAGTTTGCAATTTGGGGCCTAGTGCTTTGCTGAGGAAGGCGATACGGTGCTGCTCCTGCATGAGCACAGCTCCGATACCACAATCTGATGCATCCGTCTCCAGAATAAACGGCTTTGAAAGATCTGGAAGAGCCAAGACCGGGGCTGTGGTCAGTCCTGTTTTGAGTGCAACAAAAGCCTCTTCATGCAACGATGTCCAGACGAAGACAGTGTTCTTCTTCAGCAAATCAGTCAGCGGTCTGCTAATGACGCCATAGTTGCGGACAAACTTCCGGTAATAACCCGCTAAACCCAAGAATTTCCTCACTTCCTTGGCTGTGCCTGGCCTTGGCCAATCACGCACCTTGTCCACCGTGTTGGGGTCCGTGTGCACTCCTTCCGCACTAACCACATGACCGAGATACTTTAGTTGTGGGCGACAGAAAGTACATTTGCTCAGCTTCACCTTCAGCGAGTACTGCTGCAACCTTTGAAATACCGATCGGAGCAACAGTAGATGCCCTTCCAAAGTGCGGCTATAAATGAGTATGTCGTCAATAAAGACGAGCACTCCTTTGCGTAGCAGAGGACCCAACACAATGTGCAAGCCATTCTGGAATGTGGAAGGCCCCCCTGTGACTCCGTTGGGCATAACTTTAAACTCGAAATGGCCATGGTGGGTTTGGAACGCTGTTTTTGCTTCATCTTAAGGGCGCATACGGATCTGATGATAGCCGGAACGCAGATCCAGACTAGTGAACCAAGCAGCACCAGCCAATTCGTCAAGGAGTTCATCTATAATTGGCATTGGAAATCTGTTTTTAATCGTGATCGCGTTCAAGTGGCGATAATCAACACAGAACCTCCATTCACCATCCTTTTTGAGAACTAATAAAATCGGCGATGCAAACGGACTCTTTGCTGGGCTGAATGATCCCTTGAGCTAGCATGTCAGCAACGATTTTCTCAATCTCATCTTTTTGGGCTGGTTGTAACGATACGGCCTCAGATTCACCGGCTTAGCCCCTGGTATAAGTTCAATTACATGATCAAACTCCCTCTGCGGTGGCAATCCCCGCGGCTCCTCAAAGAGCGAATCAAACTCTTGCAAGAGTTCAGCAACTTCCGTGGGTACATCGTCAGGTGGAACAAGGGAAGATTCACTGGTCCGGTTTCCCCACATCTCTGGCAACTTGGGAAGACCTGGTGCCGCTTCGGACGCGCTTCCCTCGAGCTTTGGCTTGGGGACAAGCCAAAAATGTAAACGGCGGGGAAATGTCATGAAAACAGGTGAAGACCCCGAAGCCCAGAAGACTCAAGTGGAGCCCAGTCGGCCCAGATGGCTGGCCCAGCCCAACTCACGCTACACTGGGCCGACCTGGACTAAGTGAGTGGGTGTATATGTAGCTCGCAACAGAGAGTGTGGAGGCATCGAGAAAGATCAGAACCCTAGACCCGGCCGCCTGTGGCGGATTCCCCTCTCCCACCTCCAAGCTCTCCTCTCGAATGCTCCTTCTTGCTGCCTGAGATGTCTGTATCCACTTGTATCTGAGCTTGGATCTATGTAAGAGAGTATTAAGCCTGTGACATGGAAGTAAGAGGTCTTGGTTTAATTATGTATGTCCTAATAGCATTTATTTCAGCATATATTGTAACTTTTTGCTTATACTTTTCTCTTTGTATTGTATCTTTTTTTCTTCTCTCTTTCACTTCTGTTATATATTTTTGACATTACTACACACCTTCTACTGAATGTTCATTTGCTTATAAATTTACTAAAAATATAGTATTTTTTTAGGTTTGATAGATTTTATTTTAGATGCAGTCTCTTTTTCCATGTAAATTGTTTCCTTGCAATTTTATAGATTTGATTACGTATTCAATCTCTTACTTTCTTGTAATTTCATACATTTTTCTTGTTCTGGATATTCATCTTCAAAATCCTGTGTTGCCACTGATTTGGTTGTCATTATGTTGTACCTTTGTTGCCTTGTGTTTAATGTACCATTTCAGTTTCAAGATGACCTGTCTACACGTCATGAGAAAAGGAAGGAAAAAAACTATGTACATTTATAGCCCTCACCACCAACGGTTATAATCACATTTACACATGATTTATCGTTTTCCTCTGATTAATAGTCTCATACAGGAGTACATTATCTGTTAAAGGTAATGTCTTTGCCAGAACCTCTCAACAAAATGGACACTTGTCCGTTTGATCGGAAACACAAAGCACAGCTAAGCCAGCACCTATACCTATCGCAGCCTATTTAACACACTGAAACAAGTCGATCAGAAGCACAACACTTACAACTCAACCAGCAAAGCCCTAAAGGCAAGTGCGACTACTTGCATTGCACCTTGGCTTGCTCTAGCCATGGAGAACGCCGACGTCCCCAACGGAGCAGCGGCGCCGGCGCCTACCCAGGCGACCCCGGCGGTGAGGGAGCAGGACCGGCTGATGCCCATCGCGAACGTGATCCGCATCATGCGTCGCGCGCTCCCTGCCCATGCCAAGATCTCCGACGACGCCAAGGAAGCCATCCAGGAGTGTGTGTCGGAGTTCATCAGCTTCGTCACCGGCGAGGCCAACGAGCGGTGCCACATGGAGCATCGCAAGACCGTCAACGCCGAAGATATCTTGTGGGCCCTAAACCGCCTCGGTTTCGACGACTACATCGTGCCCCTCAGTGTGTTTCTGCACCGCATGCGCGACCCCAATGCGGCGACAGGTGGTGCCGCCGCAGGCGACAGGCGCACCGTGATGAGTGCACCTTCCCGCGCGGCCCCGCCCATGCGCCACGCCGTGCCGCTGCAGGCTCAGATACAGCGTCCGGTGTACGCGCCTCCGGCTCAAGTGCAGGTTCAGAATCAGATGCAGCGGCCAGTTTATGCGCCCCTAGCTCCGATGCCGGTTCAGAATCAAGTGAAGTGGCCCATGTACACTCCCCCAGCTCCGGTGCAGGTTCAGATGCAGCGGGGCGTCTACGCGCCCCGGGCTCCAGTGCAGGGTTACACTGTCGGGATAACGCCCGTGCGGCCCAACGTCGGCGGCCAGTGCCATGTGTTCGGCGGAGAACAGGTCGTGGCCCAACAATACTACGGGTACGGGTACGGGTAAGGTGCGTACGGTGCAGGTAGCAGCAAAGGAGGAGCCTGTGCCGACGAGGGGAGCTCGTCCAACGGCGTGCCGGTGCCGGGGGAGGGCACGGGAGAGCCGGAGCCAGAGCCAGCAGCAGAAGGATCGCAGGACAAGCCCGTTCAATCTGACTAGTCGCGTGGGCAGCGCTCGTTAGCTTCTGTGTCCTGCGTACTGTAATAATTTGCCGTGTTGATCCGGCCGTGGTTTATGTGTGCGTACTTCTTACCTAATGTGGGCTTGTCCTCTAGTAATTCATGTACTCTTTGTTGTTGAAGTTATCGTCGCTTAATTTGGTTTCTCTTACTTTGGCTACTCGCAATTGATGATCCTATGAAAAGCTGCATTTGTTTCCAAAAGAGTTTCCGACCTCAGCATCGTTATGCGATGTGTAGAATGCAGTACACAATATTTTGCGTTGCAAATTGTAGCTCCGTATAACGTTATGAATATGTCATGTTCACGGGTCATATGGTCGCTCACGCTCAAACAAAAGTCATACTCTCTGTATCTCTCCATCTACTTCTATCTCTCACTCTCCAGCCACATGTACGTTCATATGTGCGTCGGTTAGCAAAGTGGTCATGAATGAGTTTGGAGCGACGTAGGTACTTCAAAGCCTTTGGCCTGTGATGACATCTTGCATGCGTAGCTGGAAAGGGAACTGCCTGACGTTGTTGTACTGATGGGGTGCACGCCCGCGGACTGGCATGGAGCGGTGAAAGGGCATCGTCGCGCGCTGCATGATCGATAGACTTGCGCGAACTTCCCTCTCAGCAAACCACACGTGCATACACAGGGGAAAAACAGAGCAACGTGTGCCTCGCAGCGATAGTTGTGCGGCTCGCAACCATTGTGGCTTTGTCTTCGTCGCTCCGGTCGCCCACCATCGTAGCGCCACTGGGCTCTTGCATCATCCCCCACTCCGCTTGCAGCATCCACTACCCGCGGTCGCAACATCACAACCCTCCACAGACACATCCCGTCGTCGCATGATCCATTGCCCGCCTTCACAGCATCGTCATCCTCGCCCATTCAGCCGTTCGTTATCGTACCATTCACCTCTCGCCCTATTAGCATACAAGGCAAGTCACCATAGCAACACCACCCTCACGCCCAGAACACTCATCGATCATCCCTTGCCACTCGCAATAGCCACCACACGGTTGCATCATCATTGTCGCTGATCGTAACATCGACAGTCACCCTCGTATAACGGCCAGCCGCCGCTTGTAGCCCAGCCCGCCACTTGAAGGACACCGTATCAGTGCTTACAACTCAGAATAGTGCAACCCGCATCATCACATGACCATCTGCCGACCGTGCAGCTGGTCAGCCTCGCACCAATGCCCTCAGGCTATGCAGCAGCCAAGGTTGCCTTGCAATGGACAAGGAAAGTGGTGATCGGCGCTGGCAATGCGCGTGCAAGCACGAGACACACACACACACATACACAGAAAGAGAGGGAAAGAGACGGAGAGAGAGAGAGAGAGTGAGTGGGCGAGTGAGTGAGTGAGTGAGTGAGGGAGTGTGTAGGGAGGAGAGGAACCTGACTCTCGACGAGTGTGGGCATGAAGAAGGCGATGATTCGCTCACAAACTGTTGCAGCGGCCATGCGGGTAGGGGTGATGGCGTAGCACCGGAAGTAGTGAATAAAGGACACTCCGGGATTGAGTGGGTCAAGGGTTGGCCACTTGTAGAAGTCACAAGCCGCACAAAGAGGGACACGAAGAGAAGGGGAGGGGGAGAGAGAAGAGGGGGTAGTTTATTCGGCGGAGATAGGAAAAGGGAGAGAAATTTCCAAAATAGGAGATAAGGTGTGTGTGGTATGGGTGGGGACATGTGATTGTGTGAGCGGCGAGGGAAGCGACCAACGTAAGGATGGATCAGCCACTCAACATTTACCCAAAGAGAAAGCACTCCTAGTTCACTTGACATAATGGTATACAAACTCCGGATGCTAGGTAGTAACTTGTCAAATATACTACAACGCAACTTATCATGCGTGCACCAAGGCCATGTGGAATGTCTCACTCATGTGACACACCTAACACGAGCATGCATCCACCCTACACGAGTCCAGCACGAGGACAAGTTACGGTTTAGGTGGGGCCGCCACATTTGAAAATCCACACCATCTCGGTAGGTCATAGTTTTTCCACATGTGCGGGTCCTAAACCCTCCCTTAAGTCACCCCTGACTTTTCATGCTAACTTCCATACCTTCCTAAATATAATATGCAAGAATCCTTCGACTAGTTCTTCCCTCCCCCACCCCATATCAGCGTTCACAATACGCAACAGTGCACCTGCATCTTCGCGTGACCACGTGCCGACGGTGCGGCTGGTCGGCCTTGCAGCAACGCCCTCAGGCCACGCGGCAGCCAAGGTTGCCTTGCAACGGATAGGGACAACGGAGACTGGCACTGGCAACGTGCACGCGCCAGAGAGAGAGAGAGAGAGAGAGAGAGAGAAAGAGAGAGAGAGAGAGAGAGAGAGAGAGAGAGAGAGGAACCAAACTTTGGACGAGTGTGGGGACGAAGAAGGTGACGATTCGTTCGCAAACTGTTGCAGTAGCCATGCAGGCACGGGCGATGGCATAGCACCGGAAGCAGTGAATGAAGGACATCCGGGGAGAGAGTGGGTGGAGGGTTGGCCGCCGGTAGAAGTCACGAGCCACACAAAGAGAGAGTCGAAAAGACAAAGAGAGAGAGGAGGGGGCAGTTTATTTGGCGGTGAGAGGAAAAGGGCGAGAAATTTCCAAAGCAGTAGACAAGGTGTGTGTGGTATGAGTGGGGACAAGTGATTGCGTCGGCGGTGTGGGCAGCAACCAACGTAAGGATGGATCGGCCACTCCACTGTAAACATTTACCCAAAATGAAAGCACTCCTGGTTCCCTTTGACATATTGGTATACAAACTCCGGATGCTCGGTAGTAACTTGTCAAATGTACTACAGTGCGACTGTACGCTCCTTAACTTGGTAGCATGACCTATCATGCGTGCACCAAGACCATGTGGAATGCTTGACTCATGTGACACACCCAGCATAAGTGCGCATCCACACTTCCGTACACGAGTCGAGCACCAGGCCAAGTCATGGTTTAGGTGGGGCCACCAGATTTGAGAAATACACTCCGTCTAGGTAGATGATAGATTTTTTCACGTCTATGGGTCCTAAACTCTCCCTTAAGTCACCCCAACTTTTCATGTAGTTCCATACCTTCCTGAGATAAGATGCAAGAACCCCTCGACTAGTTCTTTGCTCCCCCACCCTATCTAAAACCAAAATCACTTGAGTGTGAAAAGATGATGACATCAGTAATGTACGAGAAGTTACCAATTGTTATATATAAGCTACCATCTAGATGGTGTGATAACTTACCATCCTCGAAAACAAATCTATCCGGTAGAAAATGTGTACCTGGTTTCCTGTTGCAAGAGAAGAAAGACAACTCAAGACCCAATGCATAAGTTACCATATCCCGCCACGTAGAATTACAACATGTCATAATAAAAGTAGCAAAAATATATGTGTGGATCTACTACATAGTTCTTTTTCTTAAGTTGTCGTCTAATAGATGATTAATTTACCAAGTTTGCAGGCACAACACTTGCCAAAATATGCCTTTTACCATATCCCTCCATGTCGACTTAAGTTGCCATGTTTTCCTACCCAAAACTTACGAAGTTACCAGAAAATGGCACTAGTTATACCGAGGTATAAAAACACATAATATTGTTGTGTGTACTCGCACAAGTCTCCACGCCAAGTTGCCGAAAACAGGGAAAGCATGCGACTTGGCATATAATGTATGTCCCTATGAAGAAAAAGGACATAGAGTTACAATGAAAATTTGTAGGAATATATAATAAGGTTACCAGCCCAAAACAGGTGTAGTAATCAATATTTTTTCGAGAAACGCAAAGGATCCTTGCATTTAATTTCATTGAAAAGATAGTTTGAAGTTACATTCCTCCTAGGAGGTGGTTTACAATCATCCCATGTGACGGGGAGCACAACTCTAAGCCCGCAAAGCCTAGCCTCCACTTTAATCCTGCCCACGACAGTGTGAATGGATGGCTGCGCGCGACCGAAGATGCAGTCATTCCTGTGTTTCCAAATCATCCAAGATGTCAGGAGCGTCGTAGATGAAAGCCCATTGCGCATCAGTTCAGGGGTGTTGTTGGTGTCAAAACCGACGGATCTCGGGTAGGGGGTCCCGAACTGTGCGTCTAAGGTGGATGGTAACATGAGGCACGGGACACGAAGTTTTACCCAGGTTCGGGCCCTCTTGATGGAGGTAAAACCCTACGTCCTGCTTGATTATTCTTGATAATATGAGTAGTACAAGAGTTGATCTACCACGAGATCAGAGAGGCTAAACCCTAGAATCTAGCCTATGATATGATTGTATGTTGTCCTACGGACTAAAACCCTCCGGTTTATATAGACACCGGAGGAGGCTAGGGTTACACAAGGTCGGTTACAAAGGAGGAGATATGCATATCCGTATTGCCTAGATTGCCTTCCACGCCAAGTAGAGTCCCATTCGGACACGGGACGAAGTCTTCAATCTCGTATCTTCATAGTCCAACAGTCCGGCCAAAGGATATAGTCCGGCTGTCCGGAGACCCCCTAATCCAGGACTCCCTCAGTAGCCCCTGAACCAGGCTTCAATGACGATGAGTCCGGCGCGCAGTGTTGTCTTCGGCATTGCAAGGCGGGTTCCCCCTCCGAATACACCACGAAAGAGTTTGAATACAAGGATAGTGTCCGAATACCGCCGTAGAAAGAATAATATTTCCACAAATCTAATCTGCTGGCACGTTTTGGCAGCATGACATCACGCCATGGCCCGGTAATTATTTGAACCGTTTTTCTTTAACCAGCCCCGCACATAACGCGAGGCGGTTTCTTGACACGTCTTGTCAAAGCAGAGATCGTGTTCCCCTTATCACGGGATTCTCATCAATACAAACGTCGGTAACCCAACCGTGCCTGTTGGTATGACTCCTAGATCTTAGGTAAGTGTCGAACGGCCACGAGGAGGATGCCTGATATTCATTCCCTTTATAAAGGGACAGGGCTTTTTCTTTTTTCCCTCCCGCGCTCAATCGAATCCTTCCCCCGCCTCGAGTTCTAGCACCCAAAGCCCAGGTCAGGTGCTTCGGACCTTCAATCATGTCTGGATCCAGCCTTCAAGGCCAGTGGATGCCTTCCTCCATCACGGAGGAGGACCTCAAGAAGTTGAGGGAGGCCAGATATCTGACCGCTGAAATTTCGCATAGGCTACCCACCCGAGGGCAGGTCGTCCCTACTCCCGAACCCAACGAGAGCGTTGTGTTCGTCTCCCACTTCCTCCGAGGACTAGGCCTCGCTCTGGATCCCTTTGTAAGGGGTCTTATGTTCTATTACGGGCTGGATTTTCACGATCTGGCCCCGGATTCCCTTCTTCACATCTCGTCATTTATTGTCGTTTGTGAGGCCTTCCTCCGCATTACCCCTCACTTCGGCCTGTGGCTCAAGACCTTTGATGTGAAGCCGAAGAAGGTCGAGGGGCAGTACGCAGTGTGCGGAGGTGCCCTAATAAGAAAAATGCTGACGCTCCATGTCCAAACGGTTTCTTTGCAGAGGTGTCAGGATTGCGGCAACGGGAGTGGTTTTATGTCACAGCTCCTCGAAGTGCCAAGTGGGTAACTGCCCCCACCTTTCGCTCGGTCCCTCCACCACAACTGATGTCATGGATCAGCAGGGGGCTGAGCTAGGGTCCAGCCAAGGACGTGCCAATACTGCAGAGCTGTATCCGAGATCTCTTCGAGGGAGATTTCAGTCTGGTTATGGTAATGCAAGTCATGCTGGTTCGTCGAATCCAGCCTTGCAAACGCCGGCCCCTCCGCATGTGGAAATTCAACCCGGAAGGACCGCGCACTATTCAAAACTTCCTCGGCATGACGCACGAGGAGATGTACAAATCGTTCTTCGGACCCCAAATAGAGTGTCCGGACACTACCGAGGACGTGGGCCTGAGCTGCAACCGCCCCGCTGCCCAAGTAAGTAATCCCATGGCCGAACACACTGTCCTTTTATTTATCATGACATCATTCTGAAGAATCATTGTTTAACCAGGAATGGATAACAAAGGCGAAGATGATCCGGTGTCCGGCCCCCCTTCCTGAAGGCTTGGACAATTCGGTGCTGGAAAAGATGCTCGAGCCAGCACCTTGTCTAGTGCCCTCAAAGGAAGATGAATGGGGGAATAAAGAGGGTGAAAGCGCCTCCATGAAGGAGGTTAGTCGGGGAGAAGGGACTGAAACTTCCTCTCCCCGGGGAAGGAAGAGGACCGCCTCCGAGGACCCGGAGACAATGGTCTCCAAGCGGGGGAATAAATCTTCGTCGGAGGGTCCTGCCTTGGGGGCTACCCTGGCCACACTATGCCCTCAAGGGGATCAGCTCTCCACCGAGCTGTAAGTAAAAGGGTACTCAATAATGAAGATATCTTGCTTTACTTCTGAGGAAAATAACCGAAGCATTTATCTTGTAGTTCGGATCTTAGCCCTTCTCAGCAGAGCTCGTCTTCAGGGGATCTTCTTTCAGATATGATGGAGAGATAAATGCCTCCCCCTTCCACACCGCCTCACGAGGCGGGCGACCCCGAGGTGTCATCGCGGAGGGTTTCTCCTGATCCGGCAAGGCCAGAAGGTAATCCTATGGCCACCCGAAGTCCTCAGTATCCGGCTCTTGAAGAGAGCAATCAAAAGTGTCCAGCACCGTCTGTTGCGCGATCGGACGTACTGAGGGATTTGCTAGAGCGAGCGACTATCTCAGAAGAGCACCGTACGTTGATGGGTACAGTGATTGAAAGGATTTCGTCCATCAAAAGCGGGCTGCATGAAGCTTTTATGAGTCTACTAACGGGTTTCGAGGTACGTGAAATGATGTACATTTTTTACAGTACCGCACATTTTTAGATGTGCCCTGTGTAGATAGTAGCCCCTGAGACTCTGGTTGTCCTCGAAAACGGCGGCAAACAGAGGATCATAGTCTCAGGTAATAACTGGACCGCCTGTATGCGTAGGTGGTTGAAGCTCCGGTGGCTAGCCAGACTGATGTGTTTGCCAAACTAAAGCAGCAACTAGATGCGGCAGATGCCAACATCGTGCTTGTCAACAAGCGGCTTGACAAGGCACAAGGTAGGTGATTTTTCTGGTGATTGTCACGTAATAAGAGCAGCATGGTGCCAGTATCTTTAATATGTTGTGACTGCAGATGGAGCTGCCACCGTGGAGACCCTTTGGGTGGAGCTTGCCCAAGCCAAGGAGCAAGCAAGGAATAGCAATGCGGCCGCTTTAAAGGCAGCCGGAGAGTTAAGGGCCGAACAGGCCGCGCATTGCGAGAGCAAGGAAAAAATAGCCAAGATGGCTCTAGAGTTAAAATATGTTGCTGACCGTTACCGGCTTCTTGAAGAGGAAAACCGGGCAAAGGTGACAGACCTGGAGAACGCCCGGGTGGCTGCCAAGGAAGCCCGCTCCAAAATTAGAGCGACGAAGGAGGAGCTGCATCAAGCTGCATATATTGTGTCCGGGAAGCCCTTCTTGTTGCAGACTAAGTTCGGGGATCCGAAGTATGCACCTCTGGACCGGCTATGGAGTTCTGTGGACGCCTATGTGGATTTGGCTGCAAGTGCGGCTGATGCGGCTGAATACTTCAAGGATCGGAAAGATCACGAAGTGGAAAAACTGTTTTGGTCACAGTTTCATGCTCCAGCCCGTCCGCTGCTATTGAATGAGCAAATGGCCGAGTGGGCCGAGCTCCATAGATTATCCATACTTGCCATGAGGTCCGTTGTGGATCATCTGTGGCCGAGGGGGCCAAGGCCGGATAGCTACTTTAGCTTAGTGCAACAATTCCTTGGTGTTGTGCCACACATCGATGCTGTAAAGATGTCGGCGTGCATAGAAGGCTCGCGAATGGCCATTGCCCGTGTCAAAACATACTGGGGGGAGATGGATGCCACCACTATTGCGGCACAGGGTTCGGCCATAGGCCGAGTGGCTGTCGAGCACTATTTTGAAGAAGTTCTTGAAGGCGCTCATTCGATAGAGGATCAATGCTAAAAGAATATTATGTTTGAGTGACATGTATTCCCATTGTAAAAACAATGTTTTATTGAGTTTATCAAGGCTGTATTTATATTTTTGCCCGAAAGTACTATGATGCCTCCTTTGCGGCCGTTTATGTATATATGTATATAACCTGAAAGATGGCAGTCGTCGGCTTCAGCCCCCACACATATAATGCGGGGGTGTTCGCAAAAGGCACATGTTCACACTTGATCCAACGTCTTGGTCCATTAAGGAGGTGATAGCGCAGCGAACTAGGCAATCATACTATAATGCTTTAACACTTTCACTTAGCAAGAGGAGTTTGACAGTGGGGCTACTATATAACCCCTGGTGGCTCCGCGCTCATCCGAATTCGGGGTGCGTTCATGGCTGGCCAAGAAACGGCCCTTTGTTAAGGCAGAGGAATCCCGAAGATTCCGCTAGGTCATTGAGTGGTTGACCAGTCTCATGCTATATCATGACAGTCAGTTTTCGACTTTCTCTACTGAGGTGCTCGTCCGAATGAACCAGGGCACAATCGCAGTAGTTGTCCTGGTGCCACCTTAGCCGATAGAGCGGAACGTAAGGCAGCAAAACACAAGAGCCGGGCAAACCCAACATTTGACCAAAGACATGATTCGGAGCTTATGCATATAAGGCAAAACTCGCGACGCCGAACACTCCCTAAGGTATTCGGTCTTTATGATGTAAATCGGGCTTAAACAATGCCCTTTGTAATAAGCCCCTGGTGTCCAGGTACGTGGAATGTCCTGACGTGGCCACATGCCAATACGTCAGCATCCTTCTCAATTGTACTGAGAATCCGGGGGATGTGTGTCAACAAGAGACAGTAAAAAAGGTTTACGCAGGGTCTTAATCTAAAAAGAATCCTTGGAACGGGTCCCTGCTGCACGTCTACGCCTGTGTCTCCGTTGTGCCGTGTCCTAGACGGGTGTAGCACGATGGTCATCTGTAAAAGTGAGGAACTTAGTTGAAAAGTTGTCATGCAAAAAGGTAGGTTATCTTTACCTACTAATAAACCAGCTATTGCTTCTGGTCGTCCGTCGTGGTTGTTTTGCAGAAAACACCCTATAGTTCCCTGAAATCAACCCGCACTACAGGTTTTAGTAAGTTAAAAAACGTTTTGAATTTACATAAAGCCCCTTGAGTTTTCTTTCGAAGCAGAGGGGGATGGGTCGTGTGTTGCTGCCTGCTGGATCGAGGGGAGAAGAAGCACACGCTATCGCTCTCCTCGGGAGTTCAAAGCGAGAGCTCGTGGACGACGAGCGCGGGGTGCGGCGGCATACGGGCGTCGCGGGCCCGCAATTGGCTTGGCGGTCCTTGGGGTGCAGAGGATGGACATGGCCATTGGCATGGCAGTGGCGGCCGAAGGAAGAGGGGCAAAGAGAGCAGCAGAAGGCGGACGCAGGGCTCGCTTGGCGCACGGGAGGCCATGAAAGGGGTGGAGCTCGCCGGTCGCGTACGGACGCAGGGGCGGCCATGGGCTGCAGCGACCGGGCGCACAAGGTGATGGCATCACAACGGCTGCTGTTGCAGGAGACAGTAAGGCGCCCGACGGAGGACACGGGGAGGGGAGGCAGAATTTGGCAACCGCGGCAGCCAGCAGCAGCGGTGGCGCTATGGCCATCCGGTGAGCAGAGGGCGGGCGTGGCAGCAGCGCGCGACCCGTGCGAGAGGAGGGCGGTGGGCCACGACGGGATCAGGAAGGGGCGGAGCTCGGGCATAGCAGGAGGGCGGAGGAGAAGGTCGAGCGAGGTGGCACAAAGGCGAGCAGGCAGTAGGGGTCGAGGAGGAAGGAGGCCAAGGCAGCGGCGCTCCTGTGGCCGGCCAGCGGCAGAGGATCAGGAACCTCTCCCGATCGAGAATAGGATGGAGGTGGGGTTCAAGCAGGTGAGACTGTGCGTGATGCGTGGGGTCGAGCGAGTGCTCACGAGAGGGGAGGCAGAAGGGGAGCGACCATGGCGACGGCGAGGAGTGTTGCTACTGCAGATCAGCTCACGTTGAAGGTTGTTGCTGCTTCGTGGATGCGTGGACGCGCTCAGACGCGTGGATCTAATCCAGCTCCCACGCACTTGTGAAGAGGGGCTGCGCTGGGCGTCAGGCGCCTCGCGTGAGCTACACACGCGTCCCCTTGGTCCCACACCACCGCCTAGGCCTACCTCATCTTCTGGTCTAGGAGTTTCTTATCCACACGCGATCTCTCCTTATAGGTTCATGCGCCCGTGGTTCCAAGCTTGCTGCACAGCTGGGGAATTAACAACATTTGCTTAGCCACTTGAAAATACAAAATCTCAGGTTTTATGCCCGGTACTGAATGTTTTAACCACCCATGCTGAATAAAATACTCCTGCCTTTTCTAAATATAAGTTTCTAAAGATTCCAGTATGACTATATACCGAGCAAAATGGGTCAATCTACACTCTAAAATACATCTATATACATTCATATGTAGTCCACATTAAAATTTATAAAAAACTTATATTTAGGAACAGAGGGAGTAGTACCTAGGCACTAAATTAAAATGGGTTGGTAGCATATCATCAATGAGAACAGACCAAGGTAGAGACCGATCACACATTTACGTACCCTTTTTTCCTTTTTTTTCCTCCCTACATCCGGATAGTTCCTAGAGCTGGCCATAGAGATATCATGGTTGTGTCAACTATAACTAAAATGGGATTAAGGCTATGCATAATAATATATTTGTAACTTCCTTGGGATTAAAATATGCACTAACATATTGAATTGCTCCGGCCTAATCTATACCTACTAATAAAAGAAATAGGTATTCTTGGTGCGTCATGCTATTTTGCAGGAAACGTCGTCAAGTTTTTGGTAATAAATCTGTAGTACATATTAATCGATTTTTAAAATATCCATAGCTTTTTAACCCTAACTCCAAATTTAACATGTTATATATGAAATTTGATTACAAAAACATGTAGAATCTGAATACGATATTATATTTAACTGTTATCATCCTATGCCGAAAGGGAGACGTCTTAAGATTGACAACATTCAGATGTGTTGTGATGGTATGAACACTGAGAGCCAGCGTCGACAAGAGTGGGAAGAAGGATAAATAGAAACACAAATGGTATGCCATGTGTTGAAATAAAGGACATGGACCTACAAATTCATGGCTATTAGATTAGTGAGTGTTTTTTCATCCATTGCAACGCACGAGCTCATTTGCATTGTATGCCGAGGGGGAGACGTCTTAAGATTGACAACATTCAAACGTGTTGTATTGATGTCAACATTGAGGCCAGCGTCGACGAGAGTGAGAAGAAAGATAAATAGAAACACAGATGGTATGCCATGTGTTGACATAAAGGATATGGACCTACTAATGTTTGGAGTCATGGTTATTAGATTGGGAAGTGTTTTTTTTCACCCGTTGCAACGCACGGGCTCATTTGCTAGTACTAAATAAACTATATACAGTTCAAGATGAGTAAAGTTGAGCCTAATTGCCACTTGTTTGCGCGCGTTGAGCCCTTTGTATTGTAATAGGGGTATAGCCATCAAACCTGTATCAAGTACATATAGCTGCGCCGGACTCGTCTAACCGCGTCCGTGGTCTTAACGACCTGGCAGATGCATTAGTTGGTGAGGCCGTTTAGTGTGCGGCTGCCAAGGTAGCCGCACGGTCTTCCGCGCGCAAGGAGCGCTCAATATTTCCATTTACTGTAATGATGCCGCATGGACCGGGCATCTTAAGCATGAGAGAAGCATAATGCGGTATTGTGTTAAAGCGAGCGAAAGCTTCGCGTCCCAGTAGTGCTTGATAACCACTTTGAAACGGAGCGATGTGGAACGTTAAATTTTCGCTGCGGAAGTTATAGGGAAAGCCAAATATAACCTCTAGTAGCAGGGAGCCCGTGCAATAGGCCTCTGGGCCTGGCGTTACTCCTTTAAAGGTAGTATTGCTGTGGCTAATTTTTGTTGGGTCTATCCCCATTTTGCGGACTGTGTCCTGATATATCAGGTTTAGACTGCTGCCGCCGTCCATCAGGACTCGTGTGAAGTGGTATCCGGCAATTATTGGGTCTAATACCAAGGCAGCCCATCCTGCACGCTGGATACTTGCCGAGTAATCCCGATGGTCGAAGGTGATTGGTTGGGACGACCAATGGCAGAACTTCGCGGTGATGGGCCCTGGGGCATGTGTCTCTAGGAGTGCCGCTTTGTTTCTCCCCTTTGTCACGTGTAACACGTTTACTGTTTGACTCCTGGTGGGAATTTCTTCTGTTCCCCAGTGCTTTGCTTGCGAGGCTCGTCCTCGTCTTTGCTTGGTGTATGCTGCCCCTTATGTTCGGCGTTGAGCTTGCCGGACTGCTTGAAAATCCAACATTCTCTATGGGTATGATTTGTAGGCTTATCGGGGGTGTTGTGGATCTGACATATTTGGTCCAGAATCTTGTTTAGGCTGGACAGTTCGTCTCTGTTGCCTTTAGAGGGCAACTTTTGCTGACCTGGCCGAGATGTTCTGAATCCGGCTTTACCGCCGTGCTCTTCGGGTTGTCTTCTTTATTTCGGCGCTTGTTTTTGCTGTGTCATGATTTCTCGTTTTTTGTCCCTGACTTCAGATGTACTTGGGTCGCTGGTGCTGCATCGAGCTAACCAGCTGTCCTCGCCCGCGCAAAAGCAGGTTATGAGGCTTGTTAATGCTGCCATTGTTCTCGGCTTTTCTTGGCCGAGGTGTCTCGCAAGCCATTCGTCTCGAACGCGGTGTTTGAAAGCTTTCGGGCTGACTCTCCGGGCTGTTGAGTTATATGACTTAAATCATTTGCATCGGTGGTCGGACATAGGTCCCTTGAAAATTTGCCCGAAAGGTGTCTTCGAGCTCTTCCCAGCTTCCAATGGAGTTTTCGGGGAGGCTTTTAAGCCAGTGCCGAGCTGTCCCTTTGAGCTTGAGGGGTAAGTACTTGATGGCATGGAGATCGTCTCCTCGAGCCATATGGATATGGAGGATGTAGTCCTCAATCCAGACCCCAGGGTCTGTCATTCCGTCGTACGCCTCTATGTTTACGTGTTTGAATCCCTCTAGAAATTCATGGTCCAGCACTTCATCGGTGAAACATAGGGGGTGTGCGGCACCCCTGTATTTGGGTATACTGTGGTGTTGGGATGTTTGTTGTGTTGCATTGCATGCTGGAGCGCCCTTGCGTGGCCTGTAGATGGATCTGGTTGCGCCGCCCTTTTGATGCGAGCCCTCACGTGGAGCGCGTACTGGCTTATGTGCGGCATCATTTGCCGCACTATGTTGGCCACGAGGTCGTCTATCCGACCGGATGGCCGTTTTTTTTGGTTGCGGGGGATCTAAGGCCTCCTCGTCGAATTCAGGTAGCAACTTTCGCTTCGGGTAGCTCTTGGTGTGGCGATTACCACCGTACTTCGCTGTAGTGTTGAATACTTCACTCCATCTGATTATGAGTGTGTCTTGTGCAGCCCTGAGCCTTTGCTTTTGCTTTTTCAGACTCCTAGGAGTTTACTTTAGCTTGACCAAGACCCATCTGTAGCCTATAAAAGGACCTGTGCCCATCGGTTGTAAGCAGGACTAGTAGCAATCAAAGTTTAGTAGTATTACCACTACAACCAACCTCACTTAGAAGTAGTACGTGAGTATTTTTCAAGTGTGTGTCTGTGTGCTCTTCACTCATGTCCTACTAGCTTGCACTAGCTACAAATTAGTTCATTTACTCTACTTTGTTTGATCCTCGGCTAGCTATGCTATAGTTTGGGCTAACAATTGGCATCAAAGACTCACGTTACGGTAGCCATGGCTGGTGCACAAGGAAAGCATCAACACACCACCTTAGGTGGTTTCCAGTCGCAGCCATCATAGGACGGCTCCCAGTCACTGCCTCCGAAGAAGCAGCGGGGTGCAGCCGGTCCAGGCATGGCCATTGCGGTCAGGTCATGGTTAGGGAGATCGTGCGCGAGACCGCAATCAGCGGTAGCATGCCCATCACCTTCCCGATGCTGACTCACTCGAACTATACAACGAGTGGACATTGATCATGGAGTGCAACCCCCATGCGGCGAGCCTCTGGGTTCCCAAGGAGGACGGCCTGGTCGAGAGAAAGGAGGACAACAAAGCCGTTGCGGCGCTTATGCACGCCACGCCGTTGGAGACTCACGACATGCTCGCGGCGAAGACAAGTGCCAAGGAGGTGTGGGAAGCCATCTGTACCCAATGCCTCGGTAGCAATCGCGTCCCCACGTCGAACGCACAGGGGCTGCAGGCGGACTTCGAGTAGATCGCCTTCAAGGAGGGAGAGCTCGTCGACGACTTCGCCATGCGTATCTCTAGCCTTGGGTCGCAACTCCGCGTACTTGGTGACACCATGGACGATGCGATAGTCCGCGTCATGCCACCTCGCTTCGCTCAGGTAGCAGTCTCCACCAAGACTTTGCTTGACCTGAGCCAGCTCTCCATCAAGGAGCTCATGGGACGGTTGCGGGTGGTCGAGACCGCCTTGATGACGGCCGTGAGAGCTTCGGCAGCAGACACTCCTATTCTCGAAGAAGTGGGAGGTGAGGAAGCATCAAGGATGTGGTGGCCTTGCCCCGAGCAGTGGAGGCGGCACCGACAGAGGTGGCGGTCGCACCCAGGGCAGAGCCGGACGTGGTGCTAGCAACGATGACCGGGAAAATTGCCGATATTTTAGCATCAAGGGCCATTGGGCACGTGAATGCCACAAGAGGATGGCGGACGAGGATGTCAGAGCCGCGGCGAACCTTGTCCAGGCTCAGGAGGACAATGGGCCAACAAGGATGATGGCTTGCATCGAGACAGTGCAGGAGGGCCTAGTGCTTCCGGCGACCATGGTCCCGACAAGCATCAACGCCGTGCAGGAGGGCACAACACCTCTGGCGACCACTGTGCCGGCAACCTTCAAGTCCATGCGGGAGGCCCGGATCTCTTCAAGTAATCCCCTCCCAACATCGGTAGCGCTCTCCTCGACAACAACACTCTAGGGGGGCTACGATTGGGAGGCGATGAAGACCCGGGTGTGGGGAGCCACAACCGACAACCACGTTCCCTGCGACACTCATCAAGCCCGTGCAAGTTGGGACGGCAATCGTGGCGCCGACATCCTTGGGACCCAACAAGCCAGTGCAAGTTGGCACGGCAAAGGCGTCCCCGACATCCTCAGGAGCCGACAAGCCCGTGTTAGGAGGCATGACGACAACACATCTAGTGGGCCACTCTCGGCGTTCTAGGAACTAGGGTACCCAGACTTGCATACTTGTAGCCCACGGCGTGGTTCCATCGACAGCCTGGTACGGCCCATATACAAAACCTCCAAGACAAGACCCTTGCGAGGGGCCATGGCTCGCGAGGCGGGCAGTATCAAGACCTCTGGAGGGAACGACCTCCTCAGGCTGGCTCCCGAGGAGCGTAGATCTCTATGAAGGTGCTCACCTCATCAGGTTGAGGTGACGCAAGCCATGACGACCAAGGCCAGGCAGGCGCAGAGCAGCATGTTTCCTCTTTGGTGCTAACGAGGCAAGCACAGGCGCGGGGTCCCGAGGTATCAGCCAAAGGTTTCCATTCCTGTGCAACAAGACCAAGACCGCGACACTACTCGGGAAATGCTTATACACAGGAGCTAGAGCGCTTTTAAAAAGGAAGCGTTGCTGCTAAGTAGCAACAACACTTTGACATTAAGAGCGCTGCTCCTATGCGCATAGCAGTAGCGCTGTAGATACAAAACATGGTACTATTATAATTGCTAGACCGTTGCAGGCAGGCTAGGTATACTAGTAGCACTCATACATAAAAAGCGCTACTGCTATTGAACTTAGCGTTAGCGCTTTCCTTTAACCATCGCTACTACTAAATCCAGTCCCCTCCTAAGACCAAAGTTTAGTCCCACCTCGCTCCGTGAACAGAATGTTAGCACCTTAAATATGGTGCTTCTCAAACTATCACTACCACTTGGTCTTGATTGTACTCTTTGTGTAGGATCTGTGGCAATATGAATCTTCGCCAGCAAAGATTCATATTGACAATTTAGATTCTACACAAAAAGATCAATGATGACCAATGCTTTTTTACATGCTAATGATCATAGCCTTAGTAGTAGTGCTCGTTCCACAACAACGGTACTGATAATGATCATAGCAGTAGCGCTTGTTCCACCAAGGCGCTACTGCTATGTATCTTACCAGTAGAGGTTGTTACGGACCAGTGGTACTATTACAGGTACCTTATCCACACGCCCGGACCCGCGAGCGTCCTCACTCTCCCCTCACACTCTCACTCGCCCACTCTGCCGCACGCCGTCACCGTCGTCGCCCACCAGCTCCCCCAAGGTAAGAGCATCTCCAGCCGCACCCCCAGCAGGCCCTCCCCAGGCGTTTTTTCCGCGCCGACGCCAAAAAATCGGCCCAGTCGCGCCCCCATGAGCCCGTTTTTCGCTGTTTTGGGCCGAAACTGGCGCCTGCGGACCCAGACCGAACCCGGCCCGCTGGGGGGTGCCCAGGGGCGCCGGGGCGAGTGGTTTTGGCGCGAAAGCGGATGGGCCCGTCAAGTTAGCGAGACGCCCTTCGTCTCCCTCATCACCTTGGTTCCCGCGGGAATCAATGCGAAGGCTGCCGCGCTGATCAGCCTCCATTGATGCCACTTATGGTAGGCGCAGTGAATGCGTCGCCCAGCATGCAGCCCGTCACCGCCCCGCTATGGCTATAAATGGCGACCTCCTCGCCGGTGGATGCCAAAGCTCTCATTCCCCCTCTCCGGCGTAGATAGCAACACTCCTCTCTTCCCACCGACGCGGAACATGGCCGAGAGGTACCCAGTCGAAGGCGCGACGGCGAACGGCTTCGGCCGGCGCCACCTCCAAGAGCAGGAGGTGCTCCTGCTCTACGAGGCCGAGTTACCGGCGCCCCCGGACATGCGGGTGCCGGGAACGTGGTGGTTGAGCACCAGCGGCGTACCGATGTCACCAGTGCCGGAGCGCCGTAGCATGCCGAGATCGCCCGCTGCTCTTCCCTGATGCAGGCGCAGAGGGACGACCCGCGCAACGCTGCCGACAGCCACACCCTCTGGACCATGTACTTCCAGCATCGCCGCGAGGAGCAGATCGCCGGCACCAACGACATCATTCCCCGTGGCCGCTTCAACGCCGACGGTCAACGCGAGTGGTGGGGTGTGCCAAGACGCGCCCTCAAGGCCTTCCTCGGCCACATCGAGACCGACAACGTGTCGCGCCTCGTGTAACCGCAGCGGCTGACCTTCTCTCACCGCCGTGGTAGCTCTTGGACACCGCGGTGGATGGAGCCGGGGTCGTCCTTGTCGTCGGGTTCTGGCTCACCAGCCGCACTCTGCCCCATCAAGCCCGAGCCAGAGGAGACGTCGCTCGGGCGCCGCACCCACACTGGTGCCCTCATCATCAACGAGGGTGCGCAGCCCTCCCCACCTGGGCCCAGGGAGGCGCTCCCTTCGCCTGGTCCAACCGAAGCCCGAGCCAGGGCTGCTCCCAGTGAAGCCGGAGCATGTCGAGATGGCTGCCCCCGACGACGAGTCCGCTCTCAAGTGGGCGAAGGAGGACTACGTCCGTGAGCAGGTCCGCCGCCAGCGCCGGTCCTAAACGGAGCTCTAGGCCCGGCACCGCGGGCACGAGGAGCGGGACATCATCATCCTCGACAGTGAAGAGGAGGATGAGGCCGGGCCGTCCAGCACGCCACTGCGCCTCGCCGACCTTGCCAGGGCTGCGGCAGCGATGTCGACGGCCCAAGACAGCTGCGCGGTGATGACGACGACGATGACGACGACGGCGGTGACTACACCCGCTTCTACAGGCTTCTCGGCATGTAGATGGCGGCGGCGCCAGACGGTGGCGGCTAGGCGTAGTTCAGTCGTAGTTTGCATGTTTTCATGTTTTATGTACAAATTTGAATGAAGTTTCGCCGAGTTCATGCAAATGTCGCCGAGTTTGCATATATTTTGTACATAATATCAATGCACCCGGGAAGATCGTTGGGCCGACGACTAGGAGCTAGGTCGCCCCCATGTGCCAATCTAGCACCGACTCGCCCCCAAGGGCTCTTTTTCGGTGCCCTGGGGGCGCGAACTGCTGGAGATGCTCTAACTCCGTCCCTCCCTCTCCGCCCTCCTCTCCCCTTCCTTTGGCCGCCCTCCTCCTCTCGTCTCCCTCCTCTCCCCTCCCTCTGGCCGCCCTCCTCCTCTCGTCGTCCTCCTGTCCCCTCCCATTGCCCCACCTCCATATGCCAGCCCTCCTCCATCCTCCTCCTCCCTCCTTCCTCCCCCCTCCATCTACCGCCATCTCGGCCTCCTCCCTCTCTCCTCCCTCCCTCCCTCCCTCCCTCCTGCCTCCCTCCCTTCCTCCCTCACCCATCTATGTTAATTATTTTGAGTAAAATAGAACATATGAGTTATATGAACAGAATGTATGTATTTCAAATAGAATAAAATAGAAAATATAAGTAGAATGTAGGTATTTTGAATAGGATAGAAGTCTAGTGAATATGTTTTTTGAATATAAAATTTTAGTAATATAATTTTTTAGGTATAGAAAAATCTATTGGAATGCTACATGAGAAATTTTTAGGTATCGAATTTAGTAATAAAAATTTAGTAAGAAAATTAGGTATAGAATTTTTTTGTGATTTTTATTTTCAATATAGAAATGTATTGGAAAATTTAATTATTTTTATGTCATTATCGCTTTGTCATCAAACAATGCTATATGAGATTAGCCCCTTCTCACCACTAGGCTATGCCTTAGTCTGTAGTTGACTTTAAGTTTGTCGGGACTCCATACATGACAGTCAAAAATTCAATGAGGGAGAGTCTCCACCATATATGAGAGAAGAAGAATGTCGACTGTTGTCGTGGGGGTCACTTCTCCTTCTTCTCTTTGTGCTAGACCTTTGTTATGCACTAGGGGAAGAAGGAGTAGCGACCATCATTGATGGTCGAAAAATCGGTGAGGGAGTGACCACCATATATGAGAGATGGAGAATGCTGACTGTTGTCGTGGGGGTCACTTCTCCTTCTTTTCTTATGCTAGATATTTGTAATGCACTAGGGAAAGGAGGAGTAGCGACCATCACTGACGGCCGCAATATCACAGAGGGAGTGCCCACCATATACGTGAGATACGAGTTTAGGAAGGAAGACTGGACAGACCTAAACTCAACCCGTTGCATATTGAGTAACACTACTGCAGGATGCTGCTAATGCGACACTACGATCAGAGACCCTTCGACGAAACTGTGTGCGATGAAGTAATCGTAAACAGTGGTTTAAAAACCCCATAAAAAAGGTGCAAAACATTTGTGATGACAGATGCATCAAACACGGTTTAGATTTTAGGTGCGTGTGTGATGCAGGGCATATGGTTCCGTTCAATTAACTATTAGCGAAGAGGAGGAATAAAAGAAACGGGCAGCCAGATAAAGGTGTGTGCGATATACAACATACGGTTCACTCGGATGAACTGTTTGTGATTAGGCAACACAAAAGAAACGGTCAGCCAGATGAAGGTGTGTGCGATATACGGCATGCGGTTCACTCGGATGAACTTTTTGTGTTGAGACAAGAGAACAGAAACGGTTCAATATAATAAGATGCAAACTTGTCTGTAATCAGAAATGTGTACGAAGACCGATAATAACACAGATGATTGCTGCTAATAAGACGTGTGTGTTGTGCGATGGGATTGCATATAGAACAACAACATATATATAGGGTCGCGCTATTCGTCACCCTAGGTGAGGAATAGTTATTCTTCACCCCCTCTATTTTCCAATCAATGCACCATAATTTTACGATCCATAAGTTTTGTCTTATTTCCGACGCAAAAAGGGAGCGTAAGAAAATATATAATCGACGTAAAAAATATTTTATGTTATGCCAAATTACAAACGTAAAAACATAGTCTAAAATACACATAAACTGCAAATTTTCTTATTTTATGACCTATATTTTTATCTTCTTATGTCAAACTTTACATAGTGAATCAATAGGAATGTAACTATTTGAATTACAAACGTAATTTAATTATAAAATGATCGTAAGATTATCTCGGGTGAAGAAAACTTATTCTGCACCCTGGGTGATGAATAGTAATACTATATATATATAATGTGTGGGGCACCTAGGTGCCTAGGCACCTATGTCCGAATATAGCAAGTCATATTTCTAGTGCATGGCTTTCCAAATTTTGTTTGCATGCACTACAAGCATCAATGGTCAATATTTGTTTTCGAAAAAAGATAATATACTACCGGTTTCCTAGTAGGATTCATTTTTCAAACAAAAATGGTATGTATATACAATCCTATTTCTTAAGGTATCAGATATGATAAATAATACGATAGGTCTCAAAGGTTTGTATTTATATTAAGGATGTTTTTATGCATTTTTCTAAAGTTTTACTTTTCAAGGTATGTAGTATTTAAAAAAATTAAGACCGGGTCAGACTTTTTAACCGCTAATATTTCTATACAAATTAAGGTGACCAAATAATATAAAATGCGATCCTAAATAATTTTTTTACTAGTAGGATTATATGATGCATGCCGATACTCGCTGACGATTATTTTTAGTTTAAGGAATGTTTGTTACATATACCCACACATGATCCTATGTATTTATTGTTTTGATTTATATACTCATAAATTTAATGCCAAGGTATCTAAATACGATGAGTATGCACATACAAGAAAAAAATATTGAGTACTCTAGGGTATATACATACACAAAAATCTAATCAATACATACTAAGTAAGGGAATTCATACATATCTAATCTAATTGGTATGTGTTAAATATTCTAGGTATATACATACACAAAATATAATGCGTTACATACTATGGTACATGCATAGTAAACAGATGAATTCATATATACCTAATTCGTAATATATCTAATGTGTAGTATTTTTCCTTCTAAAGATATGCTACCATGCATGGCGTGCTTAATGACATTCATTTATGATATACATGACACTTGTTTCCATACCTAATTGTTTTAGATTGGCAATTAGTAATGGGTTGACCCGTTACCTTCTATACCTATCACAATAACACACATCTAAATGCAATCAAATAGTGGAAAGGCAAGGAGCCTGGCGACCTAGGTGTAATATATGTATAGTCGGTCTATTCTGCTAATATTATCAGAATAACTATTCTGATAACACTTCCACACCACACGCTCAACAGAAGTGAATTACATCCTCTTTACGATGAGCACTGCACTGCTTCATGGGAGAACTGCTTCATTCTCTGCCGATCTGCCCGTGCTTTCTTTGTGGAATCATGTGTTACGGGATGATTTAATTTGTTTCTGGATCTCATTTGACCTTTATTCTTTGTAATTTATAGGAAAAGCGTCTGGAATCTTTGCAAATCGAGCGATTTGGCGGGCGAGCATTCTCTGTTCATTCGTGTTCGCATCGGATGCGACTTTTCCATGCTTAGATGTTGTTTGTTAGTACGAATTCTTTGATTGAGTTTGTTTTAATCGGTCTGTTTACTCTACAATTTGTCTAATTTTTACGAGTTAGTTTTCAATTTCTGCGAAACCGATTGTCTAGGCGTGTGAGCTTCGTCCGCTTGTCTGTTTCTGTTGTTTTTTGGATTTTGTGCGTCGATGCGTTTTTGAATCCTGTAATTAGTTTCTCTTTTTTGTTTGAATTTACTGTATTGTGCATGTAATGTTCGTCTTTTTGGTGTGCGTTTTTAAATAATAGCACCTTTGTTTGGTCACACAATTGTTTTGGCCACTTATCGAACTGCGAGTGGAATTGGCTTCGATTTTATTGATGCAGTCCTGGCATATGTTCGTAGTGTGCTGCATTTCATTAAGTATTGGACTTCAATGTAAATGTATTATAGTGGGCATGATAGCTTATGAAAAAAATTCTTTTTCTTAGACTGCATTCTGTGTTTCAGAGAACTTCATAGTATGCACTTTCGTACTACATTAGCAGAATAGTTATGCTGCCATTTCTTGTATTTTATGTCAATTCTTCTGAACTCCATAGCATGAGAATTTTGTTGGACATCGTTCAAGCCTTCTGATGGACATAATTTTAAAAGCGTACAACATAAGCAAAGCATTAGAATATGCCACCGATGGCTTTAGCTTTTATCCTAGACAACCTACAATGCAAATATTGTAAACTTGAAGGAGTCTTCTTCTTTGTAGAAAAATGCCATGGCCACTTCTCCAGCCTCAAAGCCATTCTAGGATATAAAGTCATTCCAGCGAGTAGTTATGTTGATGCAGTCTTGAGAGTCAATGTGGTAGTCTAGTCGCATGTCTGCATACCCATTCTTTGTTGTGTCTCCAAGGTAACCTTCCCAGAACTCGGAGTAGGAAATTTTATTATGGATGGCAGTTTCTGTATTTTGGAATGGATGGAAAAAGAATTTTTATAAGTAAACAAGAAATGTTTTTCTTCATACTTAGGATGATCTGTTTATGTTGACGTAAATATGTACATATATATGAGTACTAATTTTGTAAAGTAGTTGCAATGTATGAACAAACTTATATACAGAATTGACCTCTAGTTTTACTTGGATAAATATTATACTGTAACCTGTTTGTACTGCAAGATCATTTACAGTGTACTTCGCTAGCATGTTAAAAGAACTACAACACTGACCTACTGACCCTCTTTTTTGTTCGTGTGTTGGGGTTCTGATCTAACTAGTGTCGATACCTGGTGTGGTACTAAAGAAAAATAGGTGGAAGCATCTAGTCTTAATAGCTAGCAAATCTGAACAACAATACAAATTTGGTTTTGTATTTGTTCACACTACTGAACAAATCGATGGAACTATATATTCAGATGTGGATTTGCAGCCTAGATTATGTTGAAAATTGTGAGGGGAAAAACATACCCAACTTTCCTGCAGATCTGCGGGTGTGAGGGATGAAGAAATGGCGCCAGAAACCCCCTGTTGGGTATCATCAGGCACCCGAGCATGCTGTGCCACTCGATGTTGGTGAGCTCTCTAGACCATCTACGTACACGCATGTGTCCGCTACCGGCGCCATCCTTGCCAAACACCCGCACTTATAGTCCACGGCGGTTTCAGTGGAATTTCAGAGAATAGTTGGGGATGGGATGAACCCTAGATCTACGATTTAAAGAAAAAGAGGAACGGGGGGAGGAGTTGTGTCAGTGTGGAGCACGAACTGATAGGTTTTTATGCAACCAATTGAGCAACAGAAGTAATAAATGTTGTGGTTGGTGTCAGGTGGTGGATTGATTCTGATTCAGTGTATGAGAATGCATTTGAGAAGTAACAGGACTGCTTACTTGAATATAGCAAACTGTATTGTAGTTTCACAATGAACTGCGGAACGCGTTTTTTGGCCTGTGTTTGTGGAGTGGTATGTGGGATTTTTTTATTTTCAGCAGCCTCCCTTGTTGGTCCTGTCTTTGGGGAGTGAAGACGTATTCGGCGCAAGTCGGCCTGTCAGTAGGGCTGATCCTAGTGAACTGTGTGTGCACCCTAATTCTTAGTCCCACCTCTCCCGTGGAGGGCGCGCTCGACCTGTTTATAAGAGTCGGCGAGGCAGCCGTATCGAACTCCTCTGCTTACTTATTTGGGCGCTTATACACGGCGCTCTCTTCTCTATGCTCTTTGACCTGTGGGCCCATGTGTGCCCGGCCCCATGCATCCTGGCTCAAAACGACTCACCTGTTGTGGGTGCAGATCTACTACGAGACTGGCTGGGGCCTGGTTGCCTGGGTGGTCAATTTTTTTTTCTTTGTATTTTTTGTCTTCAAATGTATGTGCGTGTACTGCTTAGTAAATCATTCGTGCACTGCATTGTTCATGTTTCTGTACTGCATGTTCACATATTCTGCACCACATATACAGGTTGCATTTTCTTTTCGTGTTTTTTGCTCTTATGATTTTTTTTTCAAATGTATGGGCGTGTACTTCTTAGTAAATCATTAGTGCACTACATTGTTCCTGTTTTTGTACTGCATGTTCACATATTCCGCACTACATTTAAAGGTCACATTTTCTTTTCGTGTTTTTTGCTCTTATGTATTTTTTTCAAATGCAGAGGTGTGCACTGCTTTGTTCGGTATATGTGCACTGCGTTTGACAGAGTCTGTACTGCATTCATACACATTTTGCACTGCATGCGTCCTATTTCCGCACAGCATTTTCGTCTGTTTTGTGCACTACTAGAATCTAATGATACATAAGCAAACAACAGAAAACAAATGATCACAAGCATTCTGTATGACAAGTTCATCACCAGCAAATTAAGTTCAACAGAAAGCAATCTAACATAATCAAAGTTCATCATTACAAGCGATTTTGCGTGACAAGCAAACTAAGTTCAGCAAAAGCAAATGATCACAAGCAAACTAATGATACATAAGCAAACAACATAAAAGCAAAATTGATGATAATTCTACAACGACGCTAGCATTGTTGGCTCTTGGCCGGCACTGTCTGCTTCTTCACCAGTTAGTGTCTTCCCATCCCCAACTGCTCCTGGCGCGCTTCTTGGGGGGCGCCTCCTTCTCCAGCTATGCACGGCGAAGCCCATCCTGGGTGAGGGTGATGCGGTTCCATATCTCGTACGCTGCGTAGGCGTCCATTGCCGCGTACTCGACATGCCTCATGGACAGAGGCAGGGTGGCCCAGCGCCTGTTGTTGTAGTAGTCGTCGATGAGCATGCCGGAGACGTCTCCAAGGGAGTCCAACTCCTTGGTTGCCTCGGGCACCTTCGACTCGTTCTGGATGTCGAGGAAGTTGGCGACCTCCAGATTGATGCACTCTAGCCTAGTTTTGTCACTGTCGACGAAGAAGCCAGCAAAGGTGTACCTGGGGTCGGTGAGGAAGTTGTTGAAGACGGGGAACCTTTCAGCGACGCTCAGTTGGAAGAGCAGCACCGGCTAAGTCTTGCCGACGGAGAGTTGGATGAGGGCGGGTTTCTACGTCGATTCAAGCTCGTTGTTGTACTCGAGATCAATCCTGACGATCTTGTGGCACTGGAGCCTGAGGTGGCGCTCGTACTACGTGAGGGAGATCGCCATCTGCTTCTTGTCGTTGGTGTGGATGGCGTGCAACTTGGTGTTGCCGTGGGCCTCAACGTCCTTGTACTCGTCGGATAACGCCATCGCCGGTGGCAGGGCTTGGTGTTTTTTGTGGAGATCGATGTGATGGAGCGATTTGGTGGCAGCGTAATGGATACTTGTGTAGTTGTGGATGAGAAGGCTTTGGCAGGGGTCTGAATTTCAGGGGAGGGCGGGGGGTGGGATGGCCGCATTGGATGAACTACACGATCTCGTTAATGATGCGGTTGTGCAGATCGTGGGTTGTTATTGCTTCTGTGATTGTGGGTTTGTGGCGATGGAACCTCTCTGATTGGGTGGTTGTATGCGAACATGGTTTTTCTAACGTGGTTTTATTTTCTTTTTGATCAGTAAATTTTTTTAACCACCACTTTTTGTGTGAACAGGCATTTGTCACGTTTATATGTATCCTATGTGTTCAACGAATTGTACTGGTTATCATACCACACTGCATCGTCTATTAAAAAGAACTGCATTTTGACTATATGTGCGTACTGCACCATTTTTTGCGTGTCCTTGCTGCAGCCCCTGAAAATAGTATAATGTATTCCGCGAATTTATGAGTTTTTCGCTGTGGACTAGATAGTGTATTTATTCATGTCGGTAATCCGAAACTGAATTGCTTATTATACTGTACTGCTTCGTCTAACCAAATGCACTGCATTTTTTTAGAGCTGCGTACTGCATGTGTTTTTGCGGTCCCTGGCATGGGAGGGGGGATGCCCCCCCTTTTTGTTGTGGCACTTATTTGAAGGTAGACTTTTTTCCGGATGCGTTATCTTAACACGTGCGTTGTTTTTGAATTTAATTTTTTTACGAACTTCATGTATTTTATTTTGTTTTACTGTCTGAATTTCATTGTTCTCCATAGAGAACTGCATCATGTGCGTTTCGATGTAGTCCGTCTTATTTAGCCGGGCCGTTTTGGGCTGGCCTGTGTTATGTAACCCTTTGCAACGCGAGCCTCCTACGTGTCCCTCCCAGGCGATCCCACCGCTCCACTGACAGGGAGAGAGACCGAGAAGAATCCCCTCTTCTCTCTTGAAGTGTCTCCCGAAGCATCTCTCTCTCTCGAGCAAAACCACCGTCGCCCGCAGCTACCGCCGTCGCGCGTGGAACCACTGCCCTCAAGAGGTCCTTATTCCTGCATTCTGCGTTGTCGACCGCTCAGCCAGCCCATCCCGCTGCGCCCCCGCAGCCCATTACTATCCGTTCCCATCGCTGCCCCTCCCCCACCCACCCCGCCGTCGCCATTCATCCCCTTTTTGTGGTATGTTCCCCTTGGCCTCGGTGTTGATCGTCCCCTCGTCTAGTTTTGTGATTCTCGTAGTTGGTGTTGCGGTTTTTGCTCATGTATTTTTTACGTAAGTAGGACATTTTATCTCGATTTGAAGTCGATACTCCTGTGTGCTCTGTAGGCAGAGCAAGGTGAATCTAGGATTTCATCATATTTCGCCAATTTTGTTGCTTATATCTGTCACTTTCATCCTTGTGTTGCAGGCAAATGCCAGGTCTTCACCGATTAGAGTGGGAGGAAGAGTTCAGGGTATGTGGAGTGCTTATTTTTGGCTTTGTTTATTTTGTTTGATATTTATCTAGTTTCCTAATTCATCCTGCATTTTTGTTTATGCTCTGTTAGTTGTTAGCATTTGTTTGCATTATTTGTCATGTGATGTTTGTAATTTTTGTTTCTGGTTTTTTTAATCCAGTAGTGGTCATAATGAAACACCAATTGGCTCTCGTTGTCCTGGTGGTAACGATCATGGTGGTGAGGGAGGACATCATGTGAATTCACCAATTGAATCTTCTCCCATAAGTGTGGCCTCCTTCTGGTATGTGAATGCTTTGTTTATTTTGTGTAAGCTGCTTACTTGATGTTGTACAAATTGGTGGTGCCTTGTTGTATCTAGTCCGCAATTTTGTTGGGAACAAACGTGAAGTTAGTTTATGCAGCACTGCATTTATTTGTATATGTGAACTCCAATATATGTATGTGTGAACTACATTGTTGTTTTATTCAAGTTTTTTGTACAATGCATTAATTTTTATTTAGCTTATGATTGGAGCACTGCATTTATATGTCTAAGTGTATTGCATTTGTTCTTTTTGTGCAGTTTTTAATGACCATAGTTAAACTTCATTTTGACACAGTGTCTATTTTCCATGCTGGGGCTCCTGGGTTTGAGGAGGTTACTCAACTGATTGACCATTAATTTGCAGAGGGTAATGTTGGTGTGAGATTTGACCAGAGACGTCCCATCTTGTGTGAAACACAATCGCAGTATGTTGATGGTACAGAGGAAGTTACACAGGAGTGGATGGTCTCGGAACAGCTTCGTGCATATGAATGGAAGCAAAGCAAGAAGAAGCTGAGGTTTGAAAGTGACCCAAAAGAGTGTGCGGAGAAGGAGAAGCAGAGGAGAGTTGTAGATGGTGCCAAGGGTGCCAAATTTTTCAAAGTGAAGCAGCCTGCTTTGCAGAAGAAGAGGATGAGTTCTGTTGCTGTGGAAAGTGGTACTCCTCCGCGGAGTCCATGTGTTGCTGGCATGAACAAGAATCTTGGCAAGAGAACTGCTGAAACTGGTGGAAAGGATCCTCAGCGCAAGAGAATACATGTCAGTGAAGGTCCTGACTCCGATGATTACGACTTTGTGCTTGCTTATTTTGTGAGGGATGTTCATACTGTTAGATGCAAAGACTGTGATTCATCTAAGAGTCTACCCAAGCGTGCCCATGATGATTGGCTGGAAGAAGCTGCATGAGAATAGTAGTTCCTCGATGAAGATGCTGCAAGCCCTCGCCATGGAACAAAAGGAAGAGTTGGCGAAGCTCCGCATCAAGCACCCAGCTGCTTTCAAGGTACGTAATATGGCCGTGGAACAGATGATGAAGGCACGCATCGAGAAATGCCGCGTCATGGACACAATGATGAAGATGGCGGAGGAGATGCGGAAGGAGATGGAGGTCGTGGAGGCGATGAAGAAGCAGTTACGACTCCGCGGCAAATTAGATCATTTGGGGTGATAATCTTCCTTCTTCTTTTGCTCCTGTGTTTCATCTTTTGCTTCGGGTGTTTCGCCGCACGTGTCATGTTCTCTGCGAGGCATGAATAGAAAAATGTTTTTTTGAGGGAATGAATAGAACAATGCTAACAATGAGATGACTAGCAAATTAGATCATTTTTTATCGCCATATGGCACTGGGCTGCCGTGTTTCGTGCTCCTCCGTCGCAGTACTACTCCAGCGGAAAACTTGATTATACCGCACGGTTCTTTGCTCCTCCTCGATCAGGTCATCGGCGCATTTATACGAGCAGTCAAATCACAAGGCCCCGCCTTCCAGCAGTAATGAGCTGTCAAATCACAAAGGCCCTCGCCTCTCGTGAAACCGACCAATCTAGACTACCCCGCCCTCTAGCCTTTTAAAAAATGTATACTTTTGTACAACATTAGTATCGATGGATTGCGCCATGGAGCAAAACTTGAAATTAAAAAAGGTGGTACATATAGAGAGCGCTCGTCGCCAAATTATGCATATAGTACTATTAAAAAGGCTAGTCACAATAATGGTGTCCAGCACAACCCACCCCTCAAATAAAACTAAGAGGGTGCTTGGATACGTTTTAGTCCCATGACTAAAAGTAGTGGGACTAAAACATGCTAGCCTCACCCATGCTTGGATCCAAATACTAAACAGGCTAAAATCAAGTTAATGAGCATTTATTATCGTCCAAACCCTCCAATCCAGAACTTGCCTGTGTTAAAGGAGAGGAGTTAAATGAGTAGAGAGAGGACTAATCCACATTTTAGTAGGGGTACCCCTGACTAGAAATTTTTAGTCTCAAGACTAGTTTTAGCCCCTCTTTAGTCAGGGGTGCTTGGAACTTTAGCCACTTAAAGAGACTACTTTTAGTTAGACTAAAATAAGTTCCTTGGATCCAAGCACCCTCTAAGCATCCTGGAATTCTTTGACAAAACTAAGCACCCTGAAATTCTTTGACAACTAAACTGTTGGCTATATGATGTTGGCCATATATATTGTACGTATATAATGTGAAGAAACGAGTGGTAATACTATACCAACTAAAAGATGAAATGTAAGAAATACTAGTATGTACGTACTGAAGAGTTAAAGTAACGAGAAGAAACATAACATAGTTCTGCTGGGGGCTCAGCACAACACACCCCTCAAATTAAATTAAGCACACCTGAAATTAAACTTTGCAATTATTCCGGTTGACACTGCATTATAACCACCATGAGCAACGGCACTGCCACCTTACTCGGATTCCTCGTCCACGTCCTTCATCCTTGTCCCTGTTCCTCTTAGCCGATACTTCTTTGCTTGAACCGCACACTTGGCTGTTGCTCTTCATCCAACCCTTGTAGATATTGAAGCAAAGGTAGCCATCCATTGCAGCATACTGGATGTGGTCTATATCTAGTACATTCCGCTGCCATGCATGACGATGAAACGTGTAATGAGGTTTCTCCAGTTTATCGTACGAAGGATGAACCATGGCTCCTGCCAGGGTCAGCATTGAAGGCTGACGAGAGGACACCAGCCGATTCTTCTGGAGGTCGAAGGTGTTGCCTACAACGAGGCCTATCCGATGCAGGACTTCTTTGTCGTTACCAAAGTCTACAGTAACGAATTTGACTAGGTTGCTCTCGAGGAAGTCCTTAAAATCCTAGCACTCAACGTCGGCATGGCATATGTGGTAGACCAAGCATAAGTCATGCGCGCAAACCTGGATCACGGCAGGCTTCTTCCTCTCTTCGTCCTTTAGATCCTTCTCTCGTCCCAGGACTGTGGTGTACTCAACATCTAGCCCAGCGACCCACTCATCATCTGAGTCTTCGAACATGCTTCTGAAGCGAGAAAGGCATCCTTTCACCGTCGCGGAAGAACGGGTGTAGATGACATCGAACTCATCGCCGGTGATGGTTCTAACCTTGTACTCACCGCCGATCGTGGAGATTTGGGACGCCATGGATTTGGGAGGAGGGTTAGGATTAGTAGAACTACCGTAATGTGAATGGACGGGACGACTAGGAGCGAACCGCCATAGTATTGAAGGACGTGCGGGGATGAGTAGGAGCGAACTGCCAGCGTGCGAACGGCAGGGTAGTGGCTTTCCATTCTCCCATGATACGGGCTTCCGAGAGCCCGTGTATCTGAGATCGAACGGTTGCATGGCGTGATTCTAGACCTATGGGTGAATATCCTATCCTGGAGGGTTATTCTGCAAATTTTCAGCAACTTAGCATGCGACCGTTTGATCTCAGATCCAAGGGCTGCCAGCAGCCCATATCATGGTCGCGCTTACCACGACCGTCGCGTCGCTCGCGCGGTCGCGCCCTTGGAGATTTAACACGGTGCGTTAGGCTATCTGATGTTGGCATGTCATACATAGTCATCACTTAGTCACTCATACTACAACAAGGTTGGCTATAAGTGTATTTTTTTACTCCTCTCTATCTCTTTCTTCGTACTCAAGGAAGAAACGGTGCTAAGCGCGTGTATTTATTGCATTTGCCAAGGAGTGACCTCTTCCAATGAAATGGTGTTGCTAAGTTTGCTTCATTTAATTAGCTATAGACTCAAAATTGTCTTTTCACCTAGGTACACGCGCTTAGCACCGTTTCTTCCTTGGGTCACCAAACTAGTCTCTCTCTTCTTGATTAACTTGCCACATCAGACTTTATGCTTATGTGGCAAGCTTAAGCACCTGTAGGAGCAAGTAAAAGTAAGTACAATAGTGCGCTTTACATGGCATTTTTGCATATGTGGAGGAAAGAGAGGCAAGGAAAAAGTAGAGAAGTGGGCTCTCATGCAAGAGCCAGCCTCTACTACATGGTGGAGCATTGGGAGAGGCACCTGTATGGATGTGGTCAGGAATCTGGGAGACTCACGCCGGTCGTAGCACCGCAGTTAAAATGATAATGGCATGTCAAATCACAGGGCCCCACCTGTCCAGTAGTAACTCGCTATCAAATCACACAGCCCTACGTTTGTAGCAGGCTACTCCCTCATCTTCTCGCGTCTCTGTCGAACCGACTAGGCGGAACTGCCCCGTCGCCTACCGCGCAGGAAAAGCCCCGCCCTCGACTTTTAAATAGTATACAGTATACTAATTTTGTATCCATGGATTGCGCCCGCGCCATGGAGCAAAGCGTCTAGAAAACGGAGGAGAGACAGAGGTCTTGCAATAGAGAAGAGGGAGAGGCGAGACGGTGGTTTTGGAATGGAGATGATGGAGAGGAGAGGAGGTGGTTTTGCAATGGAGAAGAGGGAGAGGAGCGTGCGGCAGCGATTTAGGATTGGACGAGAGGGCCGACGCGCTCTGACTGGATCAAAATCAAAATCAATTTGGTGACATGCATTCACATTTTTCTTGTTAAATACAGTACGTGGTCAAACTTTGACCCAAAATACGCGAAACAACAAAAAATACTTCCAAGACCAGCGCCGCTCTTCCGCTCTTCTCCTCTTAAACCAACGCCGCTCCTCTCCTGTGCCAATCTAAATGCAGCGCCGCTCCTCTCCTCTTCCATTTCAAAACCACCGCCCCTCCTCTCCTGTTCCAGTCCAAAACCAGCGTCGCTCCTCTCCTGCTCTAATCCAAAACCAGCGCTACTCCTCTCATCTTCCATTCAAAAACCACCGCCGGTGAGTGAAGGTGCTGTGGAGAAGTAGATCGACGGAGGAGTACAACTGATACGTGAGTATCGCAGACGGCAACCCTGTGAAGCTATCTAGGATGTTGGAGATACAATCTTGGTTTGACAACAACGACCAACTAGTGGCGACGGCGACATCCATGGCCAAATATCTGCAACAGAGCGAAACGGCGGCGATACTCCCAGAGGGAGTCGCACCGAAGTATATAGAGCTACTCCTCTAGGCCATGGAGCAAACAGATTCACAGAATCCGATCGTGAGGGAGCGGTGGTGGGAGTATCGACCTTAGATGGAGCATCCACTAGAGATTGAAGGATCGAGCATCTACAGGGTGCCGTTTGTGAGGGTGTCCTGCTAGAGCGAGCCGGTGGAGTCTTCGTCAACCAAACCCAACTGCAAGAGGAGAAAAGCAGTTGGCCCGACGACGCTTCCCCGCCATTGTCTCCCTCACCGTTCACATCGTCTCACGGGGCGGCTGTCTGCTGCCGAGGAATAGGAGGGGGCTGCCCCCCCAGCCCAATAGTCGGGCAGGTTGTGAATTGTCAGGAGGAGCTTAGGGTTGTCAATATTTGCAGGTTGTGAATTGTGTTTTGTGTTGTGTATTTTGAGAGTATTTTCAGATATGAATGTCTTTTGAATTTCAGATTTGCAGTATTGAGCATATGAAGTATTTTATGAATTCTAGATATCTGTTTTTAGCACTTAAAAAATGTAGTTTCATAGGAGTATAAAAGTGCAGACGATGTGATTCTCAGAGAAGAAACTACAAGTTTCAGTTTCAGATAAGAAACTACAAGTTCAGTTTCAGATAAGAAACTGCAACTTTCAGAGGCAGAGCATTTATATTAACACGGCCTTTTCAAATAGGGTTAACATCATGTTGGAAGTTTTATTCATGGTCGAAAATGGAACTACCAGCCAGTTAACATCATGCTGATCAACATTCATGCATAGAACATCTTCATATGATGCATAGTCAAAATGCCCACACAATGTCGAGTGTGCGAAACATAGAGAAAACGAGGGACGAAGTTTTGGCAAGTGTTGGACGTGGTTTTGGGCTACCTCGTCTAGGCTTTCATTTTTAACATGCGCAACCCACGTCCTCGGATGGGAGGTACATAGGCCTGTTTGTATTTTCTTAGGGCCGTCATGTATCGACCGGCCTATGGACCTCCCATCCGAGGTTTTATTTTTGGCAGCCCAATTTATGTATTTTTTTGAAGAAAACGCAGAGGTCTGTTCTATTTTTATATAAGAATAGGAATGCCAGGTCCAACTTATGTTTCCCTTCTAACTATATTGTATATATTTAAATTATTTTATATGTTGACTGTTTAGTTCACATAATTGGCAAATAGATGACCGCTCTCGCGATCCCCTTCGCCCCCGCCACCACCTCCACCCTCGTCGCCGCCCCCGCTACTACCTCCACCCTCGCCGCCGCCATAGATCTCGTCGCCACCCCCCGCCTCCCGACTCCGGGCGCGCCTGCCCCCCTCAGCAAGTCCGCTCGCGCGCCCCATGGAGTCGCCAGCCATATCCACGAGGGAATGGATGGAAGACAAGCAGATGTACAAGATACATCTCCCACATGTCTACAAATCCTTCGCGCGGATGCTCCAGCCGCTCGATTCCGTCGCGCCGGCGGTGCTGCGGGAGACGCGAGGGAGGAGATGGAGGGAGCGGGCGATGCGGATCCGCGACGACGCTCTCTCCTGGACCCAGTGCACGCGCGAATGGAGGGAAGCAGAGGAGGAAGCTGCGAGGGAGGAAGCCAAGGAGGGACCGAATCCGTTCTCTCACACGCGCAGGTATGCTCGGATGTGCATGGCTCAAGTGGATTGGGAGCTGCTGAATCTAGCCCTGCAGATCTACTTCGAAGGAGATTTCTCGGAGAAGCACAGCCCCACCCCAGTGAGCCGCCAATTGCATGCGTTCGATGGGCGAAAGGAGAAGTGAATTCAGGAGATCCACGTCGTGCTGCGAGATGGGAATGCTTGACTGGACTCCTGCCCACCAGCACGCCACCGGAGCCGGAGCAGGTGGTTCCCCTACCTTACCTCTCCCCCAAACCTGCGGAAGATTGAAATTAGGCTTGCAATCTGCTTCAATTGAGCTGTCTGGTGGTTATTTCTGCTTCCTGAGAGACAACATCTGGCTAGAGGATGAGAAGGAACCAGGAACTCCAATGATTTTCCCCTATCACAATGGGGGGGAGCGCCGGTTGGGCAGTGGTACGGCCCACCTCCGTCCCAAATGGGGGCACAATCTGGGCAGGCTCCTGTAATTGCCCAAGATCAATCTGCTGGTGGTTCTGACTCTCAGATCAGTGGGAAATCTCAAGGCAAGAATCAGCAAAAGAAGAGATAGGACATCCAGAAAACTGCTCCTGCCCCTGCTTTGGGCCTTATGGCATACTCTAAGGTGATCTCCTACAACTGTGGGGAACCAGGGCATCATTTGGATAAATGTGTCAAGTCCAAGAGTTGTTTTAGCTGCAAAATGGTTACCCATAAAGTTGAGAATTGCCCTGTCAGAAGGAAAACCCATAGTTCTGCTAGATATGTTGGCAGTGCTGCTCGAGGATTATGTCCACCATTGACAGAATTTTCTGTGACACAGAATTAGATAGTTTTTTCCCTTTCTAGTTGTAGAGCTCTGCCTAGATGTGGTAGTGACCACACTCCTTTGCTCTGGGACTCTGGTCTTAACCAAACTCCAAAGAGAAATAGTTTTAAATTTGAAAAGTGGTGGTTGCTTACAGAAGATTTTACTGAGCTAGTCAGGAAAATCTGGAATGAGCCTACTGGGAGCAGATGCCCCCTAGAAAATTGGCAGATCAAAATCAGGAGATTTAGAAGAACTACCAAAGGGTGGAACTCCAATGAGGAAGCTAATCTTACAAGATACAAAAGGCTTCTCCTCCTTGAGTTTGATTCTCTAGATATTAAGGCAGAAACCACTTACCTCTCTGAGGCTGAGACTAATAGCTTAAACTTTGTCCATGAAGAGCTCAAGAAAATTTGGCTTCAAGAATAAATCAAAGCCAAACAAAGTTCTAGAGATAGGAACATTAAGGAGGGTGATAGAAATACTGCTTACTTCCATGCAGTACCTAACTAGAGGAGGAGGAAAACCCTCATTCACTCCCTTGATGGCCCTAATGGCCCCGTTACTGAGGTAGATGAGATGCTGAAAGTGGCTAGTGACTTCTATAAAGACCTGTTTAAGAAAGAAAACCCTTATGGGTTCTCTCTACAAAACAATTTTTTCTTTGCTTCTGAGAAAGTCTCTCCTGCTGAAAATGAGCTGCTAGAAGCCCCTTTTTCAGAGACAGAGGTGAAGGAAGCCATTTTTAGCTCTTATCCTGATGGGGCTCCTGGTCCTGATGGGATTCCCTTCTTGTTTTACCAGCATTTTTGGGACTTGGTGAAAAATGATCTCTTAGATCTTTTCCAAGACATTCATAGAGGAGAGTTGGATCCAGCAACTTACTCACAGGGGGTCTGTTGGGGTCAAGTTAAATAACTGTGAAAATGATTTTTTTCCTTGCTGGTAAAGGCCTTAGGCAAGGTGACCCCATCTCCCCACTTTTGTTTAATTTAGTAGTGGACGTTCTTACTAAAATGCTGAGCAAAGCTGCTGATCATAGTCTGATTGCAGGGCTCTGTCCTGAGGTCTGCCCTAGTGGCATCATCTGCCTTCAATATGCAGATGATACCATCCTTTTCTTAGACAATGAATCCACACATCCTAGCAATCTGAAAACTGTTCTAACCTGGTTTGAACAAGTCTCAGGCATGAGAATCAACTACTCTAAAGGTGAACTCATCCCTATCAACATGGATGATCAGGAGTTAGCTGACTTTCTCTCTATTCTAGTCTGTAATAAAGGTAACTTCCCCATTAAGTACCTAGGTATCCCTCTCCACTATGATAAACTGAGGAGAGAGGATATCCAACCCCTTATGGATAAAATCATTAAAAGGATTGCTGGGTGGAGGGGCAAACTTCTCTCTTACAGAGGTAGATTGATCCTCATACAAGCTTGTTTGGCTAGCATTCCACTGTGTCTCCTCTCCTTCTTCAAGTTCCCTAAATGGGCAGTGAACCTCATCAATTGTCAGATGTCTCATTGCTTGTGGAATGATTTTGAGGGAAATAGGAAGCTACACCTTGCTAATTGGGCCCTAGTCTCTATGAAAAAAGATTTTGGAGGCCTAGGCATACCTAACATCCAAGAAATTAACATCTGTCTTCTAGAGTCTTGGATTAAAAGATTCTATGAGGAAGACCTGAAACCCTGGAAGCTTCTTATTGCCCACAAATACCTAGGAAATAAACCTAATATTTTTGTCCCTTCCTCCAACCCTAAGACCTCTAGATTCTGGAAAGGATTAAAATCTATTATGCATGCTGTGAAATTTGGCTACAGATGGAACATAGGGGATGGGAGCAGAACCAGGTTCTGGGAAGATACTTGGTTTGGCACATCCCCCCTAGCAGTCCAATTTTGGCCTATTTACTCTGTCCGCAATGAGCTTAACAAAAGTGTCAATGAAGTTTGGGACGGTCAATGCCTAAAACTCTCTTTTAGAAGGAACTTTAGTGATAGTCTCATGGAACAATGGTTCCAGTTGGAGGAAATTGCCAAAAGCATTACCTTTACTGCCGAGCCGAATGCCCTGATTTGGCAGCTGCACAATAAGGGGAAGTATTCCTCTAGCTCCCTCTATCATGTTATCAACTTTAGAGGGGTTCAACCCGTTTTTATCCCTGCTGTCTGGAAATTGAGAGTTCCCCCTAAAATTCATGTATTTCTCTGGCTTCTCTCCAAAAAAATTGATGACTAGGGATAACCTTAGGAAGAGACACATCTTGTGTTTACTGCTTGGAACAAGAGTCTTGTTCTCACCTATTTTTTGAATGTATAGTTGCTAAACATCTCTGGGCCCACATTGAGGAATATTTCTCTAGTCAGATTGGCTCATCCTTCGAATCTGTCGCCAGATTCTGGATTGCTACCAAAAAGCACTCAATTTTAAACACTGTTAGCTCAGCTATCCTTTGGTGCCTATGGAAATATAGAAATGATATGATTTTCAGTAAGACCTCCTGGATTTCCATTCCGCAGGTCTTGAGGTTGATCAGGAACATGGTGAGGAACTGGGCGATTCTCACCTCTGGATCAGACAATGACAAGTTGATGAGCTTCGTGGAAACCCTAACAAGATCCCTCCAGAAACCGTTGGCGATCACTTGTGGCTGAACAAGGCTCGACCTGCTCTGGGGCTGGACCCGTGGGCTTGTCTCAAAATCTCTGATGAAGATGATGGGCACCTGGCGCCAAAAAAGAGGGACATCCACCATGCTACGCCTTCCAGCCCGGTGTCTCCGCTTGCTTACTGGTCGCCGCAGGCTGACACGGCCCCTCGGCTGAAGAGCTTTAAGGCTTCGCTGGACCCTCCTTGTGTCATTTGAGTGGTCTATCCGCTCTGCCTTTGGCACCGCTCGGGTGATTTGTGTTATTCAGAGAACTTGTTCATCCAGCCCCCTAGTTTGTAGCTTTTCTACCTTTGCTTTCGAACTGCTCTTTGAGCTGCTGTATCAGAATATGTTGTGGTTTTGTTCTCAGCAATGGAACCGGGGAGATGCTCCCTGTTTTTCTAAAAAAAGTTTTTATATGTTATTATATAAATCTTGGTAAGACTGTAAATTTAAGGACGAATGTAATAATATCACTTATTATTTAAATATATTTATAACAAAATGCTCAGCCCCTTTTTATTTTTTTGATAACATTGCTAGCCCAACCCAACATTATAATTAGAATCAGCCCAGCAAAATCTTGTATTTAGAGAAGTGCAAATGGGCTGTAATTTTTTAGGAAATAAAATAAACGGGCCGCATGGACGCTACATTATTTGTTCACCCAGCCCAGCTAATGGTTGTAATTCAAAAAAAAGATCAAATTGAGTGTAAATTCTATCGCGCAAAAAAAGATTGTAAATTCTGAAAAAATGGGTTGAATACGTGCCACATTTTTGGAGGCTGAAATGTGGGCCAATAGGTCGAAGCCAATGCAAGTCGTTGTCAATTTAGTCAACAAATGATTCTGACATGTTAGCAATTGGATTTACATCCAACGACCGGCATCCATCTTCAATCTCTCGTCTTCTTCCACCAGCGCCGCCGGGACCACCTCCCGCCTCCTGCTGCTAGCAGCTCTGCTTCGCACGCTTCGCTATGAAGCGCTACTCCACCATTGGCCAGGCCATCCCTCCACCCATCCACACCTCTTGTTCTTCTCCATCGACTGCCGAACCACACCGCACTAGAACCAGTTAACCCTCGTACACCTCTCTGTCTGCGACTCTACTCCTGCGTCTTCCCATCTCCGGCTCGTTGCTGTCCGGGGCCTCGCCGTCATCCACCACCTTGGATGCGCTCGGTGCGGCGTGGTCAACGTGGTTAACGAACGACACCATCGGAAGTAGACTGTGTGTGGAGAGGCTGACAGCTGGGTCCACGGCTGCACACAAGGAAATGCCTCCTTATTACGCGCAAAATAATGATTCCTCCACCTGACATCTGGGACCCACCGGAAGGGCCTCTGTATTTTGCGAAATAAAGTGCCCCCTGCTGACATGTCGGACCCACCAGCTATCTTCCACGCAAGGAAGTGCCTCCTTATTACGCACAAAAAAATGAATATTCCCCCTGCCAGCTGGAACCCAGCATAGTGGGAGGCTGACTTGTGGGCCTACCAAGTTGACGGGGACGGAGGGCTTTGTCAACTTAGTCAATATGAACGATTCTAGCTCCTGTTAGCGTATGATATTCATCCAATGGCCGTAGTGCTTCTTGAACCTCTAGTCTTCTTGCTCCAGCCGCCCAAACCAGCGGCGGTCGTGCCGCGTGCTCCTGCCTCCCATGGACGGTTGTGATGCCGCGGAGGCCTCACCGCCCCCTACTACTCCCACCGCTGGCTAGGCCATCCCTCTACTCACCCACACCTCCTGTTATTATGCGGCGATAGCAGCCTCACGCCGCAGCCGAACCAGTGAACCCTCGTACTCCTCTTCACGTGGGCATCCACTGCTACATCTTCCCCGGCTCCGAGTCGTCCCGTTCCTAGTCCTCGCCGTCGTCCACCGCCCTGGTGCTCTCGGCGCGGCGTGGTAACGTGGTCAACGACCGACTTCCATCGGAAGAGTACTATACGTGGAGAGGCTGACAGCTGGGTCCACGGCATCCACAAGGAAGTGCCTCCTTATTATGCGGAAAATAATTATTCCTCCACCTGACAGCAGGGACCCACCGGACGGGCCACCAGTATTTTGCGAAAAAAATTGTTTCCCCCATACTGCTGGGACCCACCGGACGGGCCATCGTATTTCGTGAAAAAAATGTTCCCCCCGCTGTCAGCTCGGACCCACCGGAAGTGCCTCCTTATTACGCACAAAAAAATGAATACTCCCCCGGCTAGCTGGGACCAACCTTGCTGGGAGGCTGACTTGTGGGCCTACTAAGTTGACGGGGACGAAGGGCTTTGTCAACTTAGTCAATATGAACGATTCTAGCTCCAGTGATCGTACGATGTCCATCCAACGGCCGTAGTGCCTCTTCAACCTCTGGTCTTCTTGCTCCAGCCGCCCAAAGCAGTGCCAGTCGTGCCGCATGCTCCTGCCTCCCGTGGCCGGCTGTGCTGCCGAGAGGCCTCACCGCCCCCTACTATTCCCACCACTGGCCAGGCCCTGCGGCGACGGCAGCCTCACACTGTAGCCGAACCAGTGAACCCTCATAGTCCTCTCCGCGCGGGCTTCCACTTCCACGTCTTCCCCTTCCTAGGCCTCACCGTCGTCCACTGCCGTGGTGCTCTCCACGCGGCGTGGTCAACGTGGTCAAGGAACGACTTCCATCGGAAGAGTACTGTACGTGGAGAGGCTGACAGCTGGGTCCACGGCCACAGCCCAGTTTTTTGTGATTTGCCAAGTAAGTCGCTTTGTCAGGCATGTTGGGCTGCAAATATTTCAAGACGAGGAGAGCTTTCATTCGGCTGGACGAGAAAATGGCCCATCAGTAATGAGCAATGGGTTATACATTTTTTTAAAACATCAAACCGGCAATTAGTTTCAAATATCTTTTTTTCATTTCAAGATTTTAAATTACATTAATTTTTATGTGTGGAAAATTTGTTGGATTTTATATTGATATACATTTATTTTTAAAATCAGTTTGAATGTGAGTCGAAATTTCGGGATAAAAAACAGTTCGGACCGCACCGAAATATGCAAAATTTCGTATAATTTTTTAACCGTTGCCACAATATGGGCTGTGATGCTAACAAAAAGAATATGGGCTCCAAAAAGAACCTTAAGAATTAGTAAATTGGCTGTAAATTATTAGAAATAATGGCAGATGGGTTGTATGCTGTTTTCCACAGATTTGAGGCTTTCCTAAAAAAAGGTTGACGCACAAGCACTGTCTGTTGGATGTACATCCAACGGCCGTCGTGCTTCTTCAATCTCTGCTCTTCCTGCTCTAGGTGCTCAAACAAGCGCCGGCGAGACTGCTTGCTCCCTCCTCCTCGCGACCGGTTGTGCTGCCGCGCAGGCTTCACCGCCCGACCGTACTCCCATCGCTGGCCTAGCCATCCCTCTACTCACCCACACCTGTTGTTATTCTCCGGCGACGGCAGACGAACCAGTAAACCCTCATACAGTCGTACTCCCATCCGCGTGGGAAACAACTGCCGAGTCTTCCCTGCCTCTGTGTCGTCCCCTTCCTAGGCCTCACCGTCCTCCACCGCCCTGGTGCTCTCGGCGTGGCGTGGTCAACATGGTCAAGGAACGACTTCCATCGGACGTGGACTGTACGTGGAGAGGCTGACAGCTGGGTCCACGGCCGCAGCAAGGAACTGCCTCCTTATTATGCAGAAAATAATGATTCCTCCACCTGACAGCTGGGACCCACCGGACGGGCCACTGTATTTTGCGAAAAAAATGTTTCCCCTGACTGCTGGGACCCACCAGCTACATCTTTGCACGCAAGGAAGTGCGTCTGGGCAAAAAAAAAACAATTCGCCCCTTGACTGCTGGGACCCACCAGCTACATCTTCGCAGGCAAGGAAGTGCCTGACAGTCGGGACCCACCTGGTCGAAGCGTACGTAGCATTGTCATTTTGGTCGCGAACGTGTACGTACATACTAGTCGAGGTAGAGGCGCGCATGTGTCGTAGTAGAGGCGCGCATGTGTCGTAGTAGAGGCGCGCACGTAGCATTTACACGTACGTACAACGGCCAGGGTGCACGAAAGAAAATACGGCCACGTATGTGTACATACAGGCGGGGTCTCGAACACCTACTCGCGCATACGTACGGCCAGGGCTCGTGTACATGGCTGGGTAGGAACGGAGAAACAACATCGTTGTCGTGTTCATGGGGAGGTAACGGAATGCGTCGTGTTCATGGGGAGGCAACGGGATGCCTCGTGTTCATCGGGAGGGCTTGGACGGAACAGGCGATGGAAACGAGGCCTAGCGTACCGCAGAACGGAGGAAACGGCCTTGTGTTCGACCGGCCACGTTCGAAACGGGATCCTGTTGATCGGGAGGGGTCTGGCGTACCGCAAAACGGAGGAAACGGACCTCCTACGGTCGAAACGGGGTGAAAGTGCGTTATATCGACTAGAGGGGGGTGAATAGGCGATTTTTATGAAAGTCTTCAAAACGTGGAAGTTATGAAGACAAACGATAGAAATAAACCTATTACCATGCAGCGAAAGGTAGACTACACTAGGCAAACCATAGTCAAGTATTCAATGGAGTGAAAGCACAGTGACTAATAGCAGCAATGTAGTGAGGATCAGGTAGGAAGATATTATGAAGCCAAACAGAACACGCAGTCACTCAGTGAAGATAAAAGATAGTGCAATCATACAATGACTTCACAAGGAGTAACAGTAAGTAAAGAGAAGAGAAGGATGAAACCAGTGACTCGTTGAAGATGATGATTTGTTGGACCAGTTCCAGTTGCTGTGACAACTGTACGTATGGTTAGGGCGGCTAGGTATTTAAACCTAAGGACACACAGTCCCGGACACCCAGTCCTGAACACGCAGCTCAGGACACCCAGTCCTCACCGTATTCCCCTTGAGCTAAGGTCACACAGACCTCGCCCAATCACTCTAGTAAGTCTTCAAGGTAGACTCCCAAACCTTCACAGACTTCGTTCACCGGCGATCCACAATGTCTCTTGGATGCTCAGAACGCGACGCCTAACCGGCTGGAGGATTCACAGTCCTCAAGTGTAATAAGTCTTCAGATCACACAGACAAGAAGACTTAAGTGATGCCTAATTCTCTTTGGCTTTGGGTGGTTAGGGCTTTATCCTCGCAAGG